>NC_041382.1:437335911-437343535 GCF_002162155.2 Triticum dicoccoides
CCACCGCAGCCGAGCGCCGCTGCCGCCTTGCCGCCGCCGCCGCCCCCGCGAGCCGCCGCTTCGACGCCACACCTCGCCTCACCGGACCTCTCGCCGGAGGTAGTCGCCGGACTCCGCCGCCGGTTTTTTTATAAAACCATTCAGTTTTTTTAGAAACCCTAGATCCGTTTTTTTCGGATTCGCCAGTTTTTTTCGATTCTTCTAGTTAGTGGACATTCGTCCGAAGGTTCGTTTTAACGAATGGTTCTTCGCCCGTTAGATACAACTAAGGAACGCTCGTTCGTTAGTCTGTTCGTCAGTTTTCTTTTATCGGATTTATTCCGCGATTTTCTCTGATCGCAATTTCTAATCCGATCTTAGTTTCTGTTTATCTTTTCGCTCGTTAGTCGGAATCAGGCGATTCAAGCACCTAGAGTTTCATCTCGAAATGCTCTTTCCGTTTAACCAACTCAAACAAGTTTTATCTACTGTAAAATTTGACCTAGTTTCAGATTAGTAAACAAAGCTTCTTTCTTTCGCCGTTTGAGTTTCGTTGCTCCGTCTGATTTGATTCTTTTTGCGAACCAGAGTTCTTAATTTGAACTTTCTGGTCAACCTCTTTTATCTGAGTTTTGCTTGTGCATCGTTGCTTGTTACTTATGTATGCTATTGTTTGCTTGCGATAGAACACCCGGAGTGCGAAGCATGCTACTATGAGTCCCTAGGTTTCGTAGATCGTCAGCAAGGCAAGTAACACATTGATCATACCCCTTTATCACCGAGTTTTTATGCATTAATTCCAATCCTCAAACATTGCATGATTAGGATGTCATTAACTTGTGGGTTGGGAAGTAGTTGATGAGGTAGAACCTATTGCCCTATTACATTCAATCCCTTGGGAGTTACTCTACGTGTTGCTTATATTACTATGCTATGCTATGCTTGTAGATATGGTTTGGGTTTGAGTGAAATCCATGACAGATGTGAGATTGTTAAACTAATGGTTCAACTTAAGGTGGCAACATAATCAAACAACTAGGTGGATTGAGGCACCTGGAGTACCCAGTGTTGCCTGTATTTTTTGGAAATCCCGGAGTACCCATGTGATCTTCCTATGGACTGCCACCCAGGCTCAAAGGGAACTGAGATGATTCATGCTAGAAACTTCCGTGTGAAGCCACAAGCTATTATGGGCTCTAGCATAGTTGAGTAAGTTACGTGAAGCTCTCGAAGAGGCAAATCAGCAGGTAGTGGGATGTAGGTTTGGTATGGTCTGTCCGGAGTAGAGAGTTAATGTTTCTGAAAGACTGTGTCTCGGTCATCCGTTTCTCAAACACCCTGTAGTGCGAGAAATCCAACGGATGAGATCGAGTCTTGTGGGGAAAAGTGCGCAAACCTCTGCAGAGTGTACAATCTAATCATGGTTAGCCGTGTCCCCAGTTATGGACAATTCTTCAGTATCTAGTACTTGGGTTATCACATGTATCTCATCATGTTTAATTAATATTGTTGGGTTGTTAATCACTTTAATTTGGATTGATTTGGAGGAACCTTCTCAATGATGTTTCAACTACCATGATAGTAAAATTAAAATCTATTCCTTTGTTGTAGGGAAAAATTGGCTTTTCACAAAAAATATAAACCATAGAGCTTTCCACCAGCCATATATGCATATAGTGATAGCATTATTTCGTTCTTGCTCTACTGTGTTACATTGCCAGCATATTCCATGTGCTGACCCGTTTTCGGGATGCAACGTATTATGTTGCAGACTTTTCAGATGAGGAGTAAGGTTTGTTAGGTCGTTGCCGTGCAGCTCAGCTATGCCGTTGGAGTTGATGGACTCACTTTATCTTCCAAGCCTTCCGCTGTTACCGTATTAGATGGCCTTAAGCCATATTATTGTAATAAGTTCTCTCTTGATACATTCGATGTAATAAGTGTGTGATTGCTACTCTATTATAAATCCTTCGAGTACTGTGTGTGTCAGCATTACCGATCCATGGATGATACTGAAGCACAGAGACTTGACCATCTGAGGTCAGGTCGCTACCTGGATACACCCAAAGAGGGTAATGGCGATAACGAGAAAACTCCACTCAAGGATATACCTCCTGAGACTCAAATAAAGCACCGATGTCAGCGGCGCCGCTCTAAATCACGTCGTGAAAAAGACAGCAATACTGGCACCGGAGAGTGCTATCTCTTGAGCACTGTGTTGGTTTTCCCCGAAGAGGAAGGGATGATGCAGCAAAGTAGCTTAAGTGTTTCCCTCACTTTTTAAGAACCAAGGTATCAATCCAGTAGGAGGCTACGCACGAGTCCCTTGTACCTGCACAAAACAAATAAATCCTTGCAACCAACGCAAATAGGGGTTGCCAATCCCTATAAGGCCACTTACGAGAGTGAGATCTGATAGATATGATAAGATAATATTTTTGGTATTTTTATGATAAAGATGCAAAGTAAAATAAAGGCAAAGTAAATAGCAAAGGAAATAACTAAGTAGTAGGAGATTAATATGATGAAGATAGACCCGGGGGCCATAGGTTTCACTAGTGGCTTCTCTCGAGAGCATAAGTATTCTACGGTGGGTGAACAAATTACTGTTGAGCAATTGACAGAATTGAGCATAGTTATGAGAATATCTAGGTATGATCGTGTATATAGGCATCACGTCCGAGACAAGTAGACCGACTCCTGCCTGCATCTACTACTATTACTCCACTCATCGACCGCTATCCAGCATGCATCTAGAGTATTAAGTTAAAAACAGAGTAATGCCTTAAGCAAGATGACATGATGTAGAGGGATAGACTCATGCAATATGAAGAAAACCCCATCTTGTTATCCTCGATGGCAACAATACAATACGTGCCTTGCTGCCCCTACTATCACTGGGAAAGGACACCGCAAGATTGAACCCAAAGCTAAGCACTTCTCCCATTTCAAGAAAGATAAATCTAGTAGGCCAAACCAAACTGATAATTCGAAGAGACTTGCAAAGATAACCAATCATACATAAAAGAATTCAGAGAAGATTCAAATATTATTCATAGATAGACTTGATCATAAACCCATAATTCATCGGTCCCAACAAACACACTGCAAAAAGAAGATTACATCGAATAGTTCTCCACAAGAGAGGTGGACAACATTGTATTGAGATCCAAAAAGAGAGGAGAAGCCATCTAGCTACTAACTGTGGACCCGTAGGTCTGAGGTAAACTACTCACACTTCACCGGAGGGGCTATGGTGTTGATGTAGAAGCCCTCCGTGATCGATGCCCCCTCCGGCGGAGCTCCGGAATAGGCCCCAAGATGGGATCTAGTGGATACACAAAGTTACGGCGGTGGAATTAGGGTTTTGGCTCCATATCTAATCGTTTGTGGGTACGTAGGTATATATAGGAGGAAGGAGTACGTTGGTGGAGCAATAGGGGGCCCACGAGGGTGGAGGGCGCGCCTGGGGGTAGGCGCGCCCCCTACCTCGTGGCCTGCTCTTTTCTTTCTTGATGTAGGGTCCAGGTCTCCCGGGTCTTGTTCGTTGAGATAATCACGTTCCCGAAGGTTTCATTCCGTTTGGACTCCGTTTGATATTCCTTTTCTTCGAAACCCTGAAATAGGCAAAAAAACAACAATTCTGGGTTGGGCCTCCAGTTAATAGGTTAGTCCCAAAAATAATATAAAAGTGGATAATAAAGCCCAATAATGTCCAAAACAGTAGATAATATAGCCTAGAGCAATAAAAAATTATAGATACGTTGGAGACGTATCAAGCATCCCCAAGCTTAATTACTGCTCGTCCTCGAGTAGGTAAATGATAAAAACAGAATTTTTGATGCAGAGTGCTACTTGGCATAATTTTAATGTAATTCTTCTCAGTTGTGGTATGAATATTCAGATCCGAAAGATTCAAGACAAAAGTTCATATTGGCATAAAAATAATGAAACTTCGAGCATGCTAACTAAGCAATTATGTCTTCCCAAAATAACATGGCCAAAGAAAGTTCATCCCTACAAAATCCTATAGTTCAGTCATGTTTCATTTTCGTCACACAAGAATGCTCTCATCATGCACAACCCCAATGACAAGCCAAGCAATTGTTTCATAATTTAGTAATCTCAAACCTATAAACTTTCATGCAATATATGAGCACGAGCCATGGACATAGCACTATGGGTGGAATAGAATATAATGAGGGGGGTTATGTGGAGAATACAAAAAGGAGAAAATCTCACATCAACGAGGCTAATCAATGGGCTATGGAGATGCCCACCGATTGATGTTAATGCAAGGAGTAGGGATTTCCATGCAACGGATGCACTAGAGCTATAAATATATGAAATCTCAACAAAAGAAACTAGTGGGTGTGCATCCAACTTGCTTGTTCACGAAGACCTAGGGCACTTGAGGAGGCCCATTGTTGGAATATACAAGCCAAGTTCTATAATGAAAAATTCCCAGTAGTATATGAAAGTGACAAAACAAGAGACTCTCTAACATGAAGATTACGGTGCTACTTTGAAGCACAAGTGTGGCAAAGGATAGTAACATTGTCCCTTCTCTCTTTTTCTCTCATTTTTTTTCTTTTTTTGGGGCCTTCTATTTTTTTATGGCCTTTCTCTTTTTTTTTACTTTTTTATTCCTCACTTGGGACAATGCTCTAGAAAATGATGATCATCACACTTTTATTTATTTACAACTCGATACTAAAACAAAGGATGACACTATATGAATGCCTCCGGTGGTGTACCGAGATATGCAATGGACCAAGAGTGACATGTATGAAAGAATTATGAATGGTGGCTTTACCACAAATACTATGTCAACTACATGATCATGCTAAGCAATATGACAATAATGAATGTGTCATGATGAACGGAATGATGGAAAGTTGCATGGCAATATATCTCGGAATGGCTATGGAAATGCCATAATAGGTAGGTATGGTGGCTGTTTTGAGGAAGATATAAGGAGGTTTATGTGTGAAAGAGTGTACCATATCACGGGGTTTGGATGCACCGGTGAAGTTTGCAACAACTCTTAATGTGAGAAAGGGCAATGCACGATACCGAAGAGGCTAGCAAGGATGGAAGGGTGAGAGTGCGTATAATCCATGGACTCAACATTAGTCCTAAAAAACTCACATAATTATTGCAAAAATCTACAAGTCATCAAAAACCTCGGTACTACGCGCATGCTCCTAGCGGGATAGATTGGTAGGAAAAGACCATCGCTCGTCCCCGACCACCACTCATAAGGAAGACAATCAAACAACACCTCATGTTTCAAATTTGTTGCATAACGTTTACCATATGTGCATGCTACGGGACTTGGAAACTTCAAAACATGTATTTCTCAATTTCACAACTACTCAACTAGAACGACTGTGATATTATTACCTCCATATCTCAAAACAATCATCAAGCGTCAAACTTCTCTTAGTATTCGAAACACTCTTCAGGAAATTTTACTAATTTTGAATACCTAGCATATTAGGATTTTAAGCAAATTACCATGCTATTAAGACTCTCAAAATAATCTAAGTGAAGAATGAGAGATCAATAGTTTTTATAAAACAAATCCACCACCGTGCTCTAAAAGATATAAGTGAAGTACTAGAGCAAAACTATATAACTCAAAAGATATAAGCGAAGCACATAGTGTATTTTAACAAATTCCAAATCATGTATGGCTCTCTCAAAAGGTGTGTACAGCAAGGATGATTGTGGTAAACTAAAAAGCAAAGACTCAAATAATCCAAGACAACCAAAACAGAGGCTAGATAAATTATTTATTACTAAACATGAGCAAAAATCAAGGAATAGAAATAAAATTGGGTTGCCTCCCAACAAGCGCTATCGTTTAACGCCCCTAGCTAGGCATAACAAGCAAGAATAGATCTAGGTATTGCCATCTTGGTAGGAAATCCATAAGTGGCTCTCATAATAGATTCATATGGTAATTTAATTTTATTTATAGGAAATTGTTCCATGCCTTTCCTTAATGGAAATTGGAATCTAATATTTCCTTCCTTCATATCAATAATTGCACCAGTCGTTCTAAGGAAAGGTCTACCAAGAATAATAGGACATGAAGGATTGCAATATATGTCAAGAACAATAAAATCTATGGGCACATAATTCCTATTTGCAACAATAAGAACATCATTAATTCTTCCCATAGGTTTCTTAATAGTGGAATCCGCAAGGTGCAAGTTTAGAGAGCAATCATCAAAATCATGGAAACCTAACAAATCACACAAAGTCTTTGGAATCGTGGAAACACTAGCACCCAAATCACATAAAGCATAGCATTCATGATCTTTAATTTTATTTTAATAGTTTTTTCCCACTCATCATAAAGTTTTCTAGGGATAGAAACTTCGAACTCAAGTTTTATTCATAAGATTGCATCAAGGCATCAACAATATGTTTAGTAAACGCTTTATTTTGACTATAAGCGTGAGGAGAATTTAGCACGGATTGCAATTAGGAAATACAATCAATCAAAGAGCAATTTTCATAGTTAAATTCCTTGAAATCCATAATAGTGGGTTTAGCAACATCTAGGGTTTTAATTTCTTCAATCCCACTTTTATCAAATTTAGCATCAAGATCAACAAATTCCAAATTCTTGGAACTCCTTCTAGGTAAAGGTGGATCATATTCAGTCCCATCATTATCAAGATTCATATTGCAAAACAAAGATTTATGTCACACCCTAGCTAGTCATGCATCAGAGTGTGTGCATCATGTTTAAAATTCCATTTAATTTGAAATGGGGATTTGTGAAACCCTCAGAATCATTTTTGAAAATGACCCAAATAAAAATTTCTCCAAAAGGGTCCAAGAAAATGCTCATGTTGCTCTCTGAAAATATTGGACAGAGATAAAAATCAAATCAATATTTTTAAGAGCTCATAGGTATTTATTTTGGGCATTTGGATTTAATGCATAAATATTTGCTTTGGAAATATATTAGTTATATATATTAATATATGTCCAAATATTATGCCATTTATAAAGGAGCTCTGGAATAATATATCTAGCTCCTGCAAAAATTGGCATAAGGTAAATAAATGATTTAATATTTTATTTAAATCAAAACAAATGTCAGAAAAATTAAAAAACAGAAATAAAAGAAGGAGAAGCTTACCTGGGCTCCTCCCTGTGCAGCCCAGCAGTAGCTGGCCGGCCCAGCCAGCAGGCGGCCCAGCCCGCCTCCTCCTCTGTCGTCTTCGTCCTCGACAGAGGGAGGGGAGTGTGCCCGGCGCGCGCGCGCGCCACCGCGCCACGCCACCTGCTCACCTGCCTGCCTGCCCCTCCCCTCCTCGTCTGGATGGCCTGGAACGACGCCACGCCCTCCCCTGCTCTCTCTCACTCTCCCTCGGTTCTTCCTCTCCTCTCCCTCGCTCTCTCTCTCTCCCGTGTCCGAACGCACCCCTCGCCGCCGTTCGCCATAGCAGCCGTCACCGGCCACCCCTCGCCCCTCCGCTGAGCTCAGGAGCTCCGCCGTGACCCCCTCTTCCTCCCCACCAAGCCAAGCCCCTCGGGAAGCTCTGCATCGCCTCCACGCCATCGTCTTCGTCCTCGACCGCCGCCGATGGTCGCCGTCGATTCGCCGCCGTTCGTGCTTCCC
>NC_041382.1:437343789-437471020 GCF_002162155.2 Triticum dicoccoides
AGCTCCGCCGCGACCCCCTCTTCCTCCCCACCAAGCCAAGCCCCTCGGGAAGCTCTGCATCGCCTCCACGCCATCGTCTTCGTCCTCGACCGCCGCCGATGGTCGCCGTCGATTCGCCGCCGTTCGTGCTTCCCCGAGCTCGCTGACCCTCCCTGCATGATCCCCGTGAGCCCCTGATTCGTTTCCCCCTAACCCCATGTTCGATTTCGAGCTCTAGCCGCCCCTCTACCGGAGCCGAGACGCTCCGCCGCACGGGCTCGTCGCCGGCGAAGCCCCGGTGACCATTTGGTCACGGGCGTGCACCCGTTGTGCTTGCCGCGACCCGTAGAGCCCCTCCAGCGCCTCAGCTCCCTCGCTTGCGAGCAGCAGCACCGATCCCGACCGCACCCGAACTCCGGCCGCCGCTCACGAGCTCGCCGTCGTCGGTACCGGCCACCACAGGCATGGCCACCACCACCGTTTGACGCGCGGGAGCAAGGGCTCTCCAACGAGCCCAAGCACGACCTCGCCCGTGCCCTGTAGCGCGTTTCCGTATCGCGCCGCCGTCTCGGGCCTCGCCGGCGTCATGTCGCCGGTGGGTTTGACCTGTTTGACCTGGGGTTTGACCCCCCCCAGAGTCACTGACGCGTGGGCCCCGTCGGCCAGGTGGTTAGATTAGTGCTAATCACCGCTTAATTAACCCCCCTGACACTGACAGTGGGCCCCAGCGCCACTAATTCCTAATTAGGATTAATCTAACCTCTGTTAACCCCCCCTGTCACTGACGTGTGGACCGCACACGTCAGGTTTGACCCCAGCCAGCCGCAGTTGACAACTGACGTCATGCTGACGTCATGCTGGCGCAATATATATATATTTCTGGATTTAATTTAAATCAGGAAATACCAGAATATTATTTAAACTTCAAAAATTCATAACTTTTATTCTGTAACTCCAAATCAGACAAATTATATATGAAAAATGATCAGAAAAATCCAATCTATCCATCTGTACTACTTTCATGCATGACTAAACAAGTTAACTTGATGTTTAATGCAGAACAAGGAAAAGCACTTTAAAAGGCCATGGTTGAGTTTGAAATTTGAATCCTTGATTCAAATTTGTTCAAACCCTTCTGGGTTTTAGTTGCATTAGCCCAACACACTCATATTGCCATGTTCATGCATGCATCATATTGTTGCACATTGTTTGGTGATGGTTGTGTATCGGTGTCCTTTGCGACAGGTTCTGCCTCCGAGGAGTACCGTGATTACCCTAACGAAGAACCGTATCAGTGCATCGAACCATCAGGCAAGCAACCAACCATTTGATCATATCGATACAATCCCATGTTCTCGCTCCTCCTCTCTTTTACTGCATTAAGACAACGCGTTTCAAACTGTTGTGTGCTACGGTAGTTGAACCCATTTCCTCTCCATGACCTGTCATTGCCACAGTAACTAGATGAAACCCACTAGCATGTGTAGGAGTTGATTGAGCCATATGTATGTGTTGTTCCTACCTTGCTATGCCTGCTATGCTTAGAGTCGGGTCAGGTCTGGTTCATCCGGGTGATGGGCTAGAGTGAAATGATTATGTCGGTAATGAGAGTGGTGTGGTGAACACGATTTGGTAAAGGTATCGATGAGAGGCCATGTAGGAGTACATGGTGGGTTGTTTCATTGAAGCCGACCTTAAGCACTGAGATCTGTATGTGTGATTTAAGAATCAGCTACTACCATGCATTGGGCAAGAAACCAATGGACCCTCTCGGCTTCTTATTCACCCTAGTTCTCCGTCCAGGAGTTGCAAGTAGTTTTTGGTGTTTGTAGCCTACTGGAGGCCGTGGACAGCGCTGACCGTAGGGGTGGGCTGTGATGCGGTAGGTACGTGGCCGGGTGTACCGAATACCCGTTAGGTATCTCGGGAACCCTATTCACATCGTTCGGGGCCGTATGGGAAACCTCGGCCGGACTCCCTGCGGATGGAACCTGAATAGGCGATAAACCTGGACTGGAGGCTTAGGTGATTAGGTAGGTCGTGGCCGACACCCACGTTGGGCTTCCGCTTGAAGGTTGTCGAGTACATGTCGTGTAAACGACGGTAAGTGGTGAGAGCGTGTATGAAGAAGTACACCCCTGCAGGGTTAACATGATCTATTCGAATAGCCGCGTCCGCGGTAAAGGACTACTTGGTTGCCTATACAGTTCATAGACAAGTAAATGGAAACTGCTAAAAGCCTCAAGATAAGTGTGAGTGCCGAGGATGGCTCTTCCGTAGGGAGACGGAGGTGGATCCTCGGTAGTGTATTGAAGTGGTGAGTAGTGGACTCGTGTGCGCAAAATCATTTCAAGTTGAAGTATCGTAGGATAGTCTAGCCAAGAGTCAAAGATGGCTTGCTGCAATAACTCCACCAACCCTTCTTGATAATATGCATGTATATAGGGTCTGATGTAAGTCTTGCTGAGTACCTTTGTACTCATGTTGCTATAATTTACATTTTTTTACAGAAGACGCTGCAACCCCTTCTGATGGGTTCTACGTAGACGTTGACATCAACGAGTAGGCTAAAGGCCCAGGTGGTGATCCTGAGCTTGTGAAGGACCATGTAGTATAGCTAGGCTTTCCAAGCCTCTTTTCTTTTACTAGTTGTCTGTACTCAGACAAGTTACTTCCGCTGCTGGTCTGTATGACTGTATGACTTGAATGTTGGGTCGTGAGACCCGTACCTTTGTGTATGTTATGTATGGCTCCCTGAGCCTTAAATAAAGTAATTGTGTCGTAGAGTCATGTTGTGATGCTTCGTTGTATTTGCACATATCGAGCATATTGTGTGTATGATTGAAATGCTTGGTATGTGTGGGATCTGACTACCTAGTTGTTTATCTTTAGTAGCCTCTCTTACCGGGAAATGTCTCCTAGTGTTACCGCTGAGCCATGGTAGCTTGCTACTGCTCTGGAACACTTAGGCTGGCCGGCATGTGTCCTTCTTCGTTCCTGTGTCTGTCCCTTCGGGGAAATGTCACGCATTGAGTACCGGAGTCCTGTTAGCCCGCTACAGCCCGGTTTACCGGAGTCCTGCTAGCCCAGTGCTACAGCCCGGACCCACTTGCTGATGACCGACACGTTCGAAGCTGGGTCATGGATGCCTGTCCCTGTAAGTCTGTGCCACTTTGGGTTTACGACTAGTCATGTCAGCCCGGGCTCCTTATCATATGGATGCTAGCGACACTATCATATACGTGAGCCAAAAGGCGCAAACGGTCCCGGGCAAAGGTAAGGCGACGCCCGTGGGGATACCGTGCGTGAGGCCGCAAAGTGATATGAGGTGTTACCGGCTAGATCGATGTGACATCGAGTCGGGGTCCTGACAATTTAATAGGGGACACATCAATAACTTTTAGATCTTCATCTTTATTTTCATAGGAACTAGAAGAACACACTCTTATAAAGGCATCTTTCTTAGCATGCATCCTAGCGGTTATTTCTTTGCACTCATCAATGGAAATTCTCATGGCTTTGAGAGACTCATTGATATCATGCTTAGGTGGAATAGATATAAGTTTGAAAGAATCAACATCAAGAGAAATTCTATCAACGTTCCTAGCCAAATCATCAATCTTAAGAAATTTTTCTTCAATCATAGCATTAAAATTCTTTTGCAAAGTAATAAATTCTTTAATATTAGATTAAAAATCAGAGGGCATCTTATTATAATTTCCATAAGAATTGTTGTAGGAATTAACATAATTATTAGAGGAATTACTAGGATAAGGCCTAGGGTTGAAATTTCCTCTATACGCGTTGTTACCAAAATTGTTCCTACCAACAAAATTCACATCCATAGATTCATTATGATTCTCAATCAAAGTAGAGAAGGGCATATCATTAGGATCAGAAGAAACACTCTTATTAGTAAATAATTTCATAAGTTCATCCAACTTTCCACTCAAAATATTAATTTCTTCTATCGCATGCACCTTTTTATTAGTAGATCTTTCAGTATGCCATTGAGAATAATTAACCATAATATTATCTAGGAGTTTAGTAGCTTCTCCTAAAGTGATTTCCATAAAAGTGCCTCCCGCGGCCGAATCTAAAAGATTTCTAGAAGCAAAATTCAATCCGACATAAATTTTTTGTATAATCATCCACAAATTTAAACCTTGAGTAGGGCAATTACGTATCATTAATTTCATTCTCTCCCAAGCTTGTGCAACATGTTCATGCTCAAGTTGCTTAAAATTCATAATATCGTTTCTAGGAGAGTGATCTTAGCGGGAGGAAGATACTTAGAGATAAAAGCATCTTTGCACTTGTTCCATGAATCAATAGTATTTTTAGACAAAGACGAAAACCAAGCTTTAGCACGATCTCTAAGCGAAAAAGGAAATAGCTTCAATTTAACAATATCATTATCCACATCTTTATTCTTTTGCATGTCACACAAATCAACGAAGCTATTTAGATGGGTAGCGGCATCTTCACTAGGAAGGCCGGAAAACGGATCTTTCATGACAAGATACAGCAAAGCAGTACTAATTTCACAAGATTTAGCATCAGTAAGAGGAGCAATCGGAGAGCTAATAAAATCATTGTTGTTGGTATTGGTGAAGTCGCACAATTTAGTATTATCTTGAGCCATGGTGACAAGCAAGCAAACTAACACACAAGCAACAAAAAGCAAGCGGGCAAAAAGAGGCAAATAAAGAAAGAGAGGGAGGATAGAGAGAGAGGGGGCGAATAAAACGACAAGGGTGAAGTGGGGGAGAGGAAAACAAGAGACAAATGGCAAATAATGTAATGTGGGAGATAAGGGTATGTGATGGGTACTTGGTATGTTGACTTTTGCGTAGACCTCCCCGGCAACGGCGCCAGAAATCCTTCTTGCTACCTCTTGAGCACAGCGTTGGTTTTCCCCGAAGAGGAAGGGATGATGCAGCAAAGTAGCGTAAGTATTTCCCTCAGTTTTTGAGAACCAAGGTATCAATCCAGTAGGAGGCTACGCGTGAGTCCCTCGTACCTGCACAAAACAAATAAATCCTTGCAACCAACGCAAATAGGGGTTGTCAATCCCTATAAGGCCACTTACTAGAGTGAGATCTGATAGATATGACAAGATAATATTTTTGGTATTTTTATGATAAAGATGCAAAGTAAAATAAAGGCAAAGTAAATAGCAAAGGAAATAACTAAGTAGTAGGAGATTAATATGATGAAGATAGACCCGGGGGCCATAGGTTTCACTAGTGGCTTCTCTCGAGAGCATAAGTATTCTATGATGGGTGAACAAATTAATGTTGAGCAATTGACAAAATTGAGCATAGTTATGAGATTATCTAGGTATGATCATGTATATAGGCATCACGTCTGAGACAAGTAGACCGACTCCTGCCTGCATCTACTACCATTACTCCACTCATCAACCGCTATCCAGCATGCATCTAGAGTATTAAGTTAAAAACAGAGTAACGCCTTAAGCAAGATGACATGATGTAGAGGGATAGACTCATGCAATATGAAGAAAACCCCATCTTGTTATCCTCGTTGGCAACAATACAATACGTGCCTTGCTGCCCCTACTGTCACTGGGAAAGGACATTGCAAGATTGAACCCAAAGCTAAGCACTTCTCCCATTTCAAGAAAGATCAATCTAGTAGGCCAAACCAAACTGATAATTCGAAGAGACTTGCAAAGATAACCAATCATACATAAAAGAATTCAGAGAAGATTCAAATATTATTCATAGATAGACTTGATAATAAACCCACAATTCATCGGTCCCAACAAACACACCGCAAAAAGAAGATTAACTCGAATAGTTCTCCACAAGAGAGGGGAGAGCATTGTATTGAGATCCAAAAAGAGAGAAGAAGCCATCTAGCTACTAACTATGGACCCGTAGGTCTGAGGTAAACTACTCACACTTCATCGGAGGGGCTATGGTGTTGATGTAGAAGCCCTCCGTGATCGATGCCCCCTCTGGCGGAGCTCCGGAACAGGCCCCAAGATGGGATCTCGTGGATACACAAAGTTACGGCGGTGGAATTAGTGTTTTGGCTCCGTATCTGATCGTTTGGGGGTACGTAGGTATATATAGGAGGAAGGAGTACGTCGGTGGAGCAACAGGGGGCCCACGAGGGTGGAGGGCACGCCTGGGGGGGGGGTAGGCGCCCCCCCTACCTCGTGGCCTCCTCTTTTCTTTCTTGATGTAGGGTCCAAGTCTCCCGGGTCTTGTTCGTTGATAAAATCACATTCCCGAAGGTTTCATTCCGTTTGGACTCCGTTTAATATTCCTTTTCTTTGAAACCTTAAAATAGGCAAAAAAAACAGCAATTCTTGGCTGGGCCTCCGGTTAATAGGTTAGTCCCAAACATATAAAAGTGGATAATAAAGCCCAATAATGTCCAAAACAGTAGATAATATAGCATGGAGCAATCAAAAATTATAGATACATTGGAGACGTATCAGAGAGAACAACACTCAGGACGACGCCGAATACCAAGAAGACCCTGTCGAGCCAACCTCCGAACAGGATGATCGGGAAGATGGCCAAATTAGCCCTAATGACCAGGCTATAAACGAAGACTCGAAGGATAGTAATTATCTTCCACCCTCTGAGGAGGAGGTGACCCTCAGCGACGAAGACTTTATCATGCCTGAGGAACTCCTTGAGGAGGAATGCTTTAGGCGCAGGCTGATAGCCACTGCAAGGAGCCTGAAAAAGAAGCAGCAGCAGCTCCAAGGTGACCAAGATCTGCTCAACGTCAGGTGGACTAACGTCCTGGCAGCCGAGGAATACGGCCTCGAGCGCCCAACCAAGAGTTACCCGAAGCGCAAGCTGCTACCTCAATTCAGCGACGAGGCGCTGGAGCCCATACCATCAACACGTAATGCAGCCGACCGGCCACCATGTGGCCGTGATAAAATGGCAACTCAAGCCGAACACCAGCCTGCACTACCTCGCCGAAAAAGTAGAGACACAACAGCTCGGGGACATACGTATGATCTACGACAGGACTTGGAAAATAGAGCAGGTCAGACCGGATCGATCTACAGATCGCGGGGGCACGCCTCAACGCGCGAGGACGGCCATCTAGCCGGGCGCGACAAGCATAACCACCCCTGAGATGAAAACTGCAGATGGACTACATCCGAGCTGCGTCACGACTTGGCCCGATATAGAGGTGCCGCGCACCCCCTTTGCTTCACTGGCGAAGTAATGGAGCACGAATTCCTAGAAGGGTTTAAACTCGTGAATATCGAATCATATGATGGAACAATAGATCCCGCAGTATGGATTGAGGACTTGATTCTCCATATTCATATGGCTCGCGGCGATGAGCTTCACGCCATCAAATACCTCCCGCTAAAGCTCAAAGGACCATCTCGGCACTGGTTAAAAATCCTGCCAGAAAACTCCACTGGCAGCTGGGAGGACTTGGAAGACGCCTTCCGCGACAACTTCCAGGGTACATACGTCCGACCTCCGGACGCCGATGACCTAAGTCACATAGTTCAACACCCCGGAGAGTCGGCTAGGAAATTTTGGACTAGGTTCCTAACTAAAAAGAACCAGATCGTCGACTGCCCGGATGCCGAAGCCCTTGCAGCCTTCAAGCATAGCATTCGCGATGAATGGCTCGCCCAACACCTTGGCCAAGAAAAGCTGAAGTCTATGGCAGCCCTCACGGCACTTATGACCCGCTTTTGCTTGGGCCCATAGAAGCAACACTTCAAGAGAACCTGGCCCCTCCGAAGCCAGAAATAGCCACGGCAAGCCCTGACGCAATAGGCGCAAGTGTCAGAACAACGGTGACAATACCAATGACATGACAGTCAACACCGGATTCAGTGGCTCAAAGTCTGGTAAGTGGAAGAAGCCATTCAAAAGAAAAAATCCGGGCTCATCCAGCTTGGACCGAATACTCGGTCGACCATGTCAGATCCACGGCACCCCCGATAAACCCGCCAATCATACCAACAAAAGTTGTTGGGTCTTTAAACAAGCTGGTAAGTTAAATACCGAGGACAAGGAGAAGGGGTCGCCAAGTGAAGACGATGATGAGGAGCCCCGTCCACCAAACACAGGGGGACAGAAGAAATCCCCCCCCCCAAGTCAAAACGGTGAACATGATATATGTTACTCATATCCCCAAGAGGGAGCGCAACCGCGCACTCAGGGATGTCTACGCGATAAAGCCAGTCGCTCCAAAATTCAATCCATGGTCATCTTGCCCGATCACCTTCGATCGCAGGGACCACCCAACCAGTATTCGCCACGACGGCTCAGCTGCACTGCTCCTCGACCCAATCATTGATGGATTCCACCTCACGCAGGTCCTCATGGACGGTTGCAGTAGCCTTAACCCGCTCTATCAGGATACAGTACGCAAGATGGGAATCGATCTGTCAAGGATTAAGCCCACCAAAACTACCTTTAAAGGAGTAATACCAGGTGTAGAGGCCCATTGCACGGGCTCAATCACATTGGAAGTCATCTTCGGATCACTAGACAACTTCCGAAGTGAAGACTTGATCTTCGACATTGTCCCCTTCCACAGTGGCTATCACACACTGCTCGGACAAACCACATTTGCTCGCTTCAATGCGGTGCCACACTATGCCTATCTCAAACATATGATGCCCGGGCCACGCGGTGTCATAACAGTCAACGGAAACATGGAACGCTCCCTCCGTACCGAGGAGCACACTGCGGCCCTGGCAGAAGAAGTACAGGGCGGCCTTATTAAGCAGAACATTAATTCGGTGGCCAAGCCCCTAGACACTATTAAACGAGTCCGGATTACTCCGCAGCATGACAGCCCGGGTCATCAAGAGTTGGACTAGCAATTCAGCCTTCGTCTCAGTCCCAACTGAACTGCGGCGTACATATCGTGCGTACATAACTACGCACTAAAAATACCATGGGCAAAGATGGAGGCATAACTCGATCATGGTTCACAATACGGTTCGACCTTATCCGGGTACTCATACTTTCCCTTTTTTCTTCTATCCCTTTTCAGGTTTCTTTTCCATAGGCCCTTCACGACGGCCTCATCATCGATACTTTCGAAGGATAAAACACACCAAGGAGGCAAGCAGCATAGACGTGTGGCAGAAACATCTAGATGATCTTTTTGAAGATCACTTTGCCTGTTTGAAGGATCCGCATGCAGCCTCCCCTTGTTTTCGGCATGTTAAATAGCCATGTTGCTTATCACATTATTTGTACAAATACGCTTTGACGTATCAATCAGATTATAATCAAAATAGTTTGCAGCCCAACATAAGTGGCACTAGCTTACTCCTTCATTATATTTAAACTTTTTCTAATTGCACCCATACATTTTGGTACGACTTAACCCGCCAGGGGCTCCTTTGCGCTCCATAAGTTGGCAACAAGTCCGAACACTTTTTACAGTACAATTCGGTGCCCCGAATATTGCATTATATGCATCGGCTCCGAATAATGTCTTTGGTCAATAGTTGGGTTGCCCGACTCCTGTGCTTGCTACCTTACGTTCCATTTTATTGGCTAGGGTAGTAAAGGGAGAACTACTGTGATTGTGTTTCTGGTTCATCCGGATAAACACCTCAGTAGAGAAATCCGAAAACTGACTCTCATGATGGGGCAAGAGCTGGTCAGCTATTCGGTGGATAAAATCTCTTGCAATTTTTTCTGCATTACATGATGGATCGGCCTCCACCCGATCAGGTGTTCATAGCCCCTAGTCCGGATAAACCAACTAGGGGTTGCGCCTATACTCCTATTTGTCAAACTCCTATGGCTAAGTGAGGGTGATAAGGCCACATAGTCTGATTGCCTGGTTCGATGCACTAAACACCTCCTTCGAGGACCAAACTCTTGGGTCAAGTGTGTTTAGGTTCCAATCCGAACACCCCCGTACTATCTTTGTGGGGGCTAAAGTCGACGACTGGCCAACTCTCAGATTTAAATAAACGGCTGCACAAATACATTCATAATACAGGATTGGATAAACACAAATACATTCATTCAAAGATAATGTCCTTCGGACACTGGCCCGCTACAATGCGGGATCCTTCCAGGACATCATCAAAATAGCGCTCGGGCGTATGGTGCTCTTTGCCCTCACGCGGCCCCTCGGTCCCAAGCTTGACGGTGTTCATCTTCGCCCACTGCACCTTGACGCGGGCGAAGGCCATCCGCGCACCTTCGATGTAGACCGAAGGAAGATCTGCATCAATCCAAGGCCAGGCATCGACCAACCGCTTCACGAGCCCGAAGTGGCTGCTGGGTACGGCTTGGCCGACCATAGATGGATTATTAAATCCTTCAAGGCCAATCCGGCCACCCTATGCAGTCCGGACAACTGTTTTAGCTGATCATTGAGGGCACCAGATGCTCTGGCGCAAGGTATTGCGACCAGAATAGCTTCTCCGATGAGCTCCCCTCCTTGGCTCGGAAGAACTCCGTAGCATCAGCCACACTGCGAGGCAGATCCGCAAACGCTCCTGGAGAACTCCAAATCCGGGTCAGTAAGAGGTACCTTTTCTTCACAAATTTGCTCTACATAATGAAGGTCTTACCCGCTGGAATTTGTTTGGCCTCTTGGACTTCCTAGCGGGCGCCCTGGGCTTCCACCCGGGCCTCTTGTGCGCTTTGGCAGGCCTTAGCCAGTTCTGACTCTTGGTCCGCAACCTTGCGCTCCAAGGACTCACACTTCTTTACGGCGTCCTCGAGCTCCTGCTGAACCTCCCTGACCCTTCACCCGTGTTTTTCGCGGGCGGATTGTTCCTTCTCCGCCTTCTTCTGGGCCTCGCTGAAATCCTTCAGGAGGGACTCCACCTCGGCCGCAGCTCCTATGAAGCATCATATTAACGTGATCAACACAAACAATCCTTATCATTTTAATGATCTGAAAAAGGTCATTATGTACCTTGCTTGTCCTCAAGCTGTTTTTTGATGCGGCCAAGCTCTTCATCGGCCTGCTTTAGCCTCTGCTTAAGTTCGGCTATTTTGGCAGAATGGGAGGTCACAGCCAGCATCGACGCCTGCTTATTCACATAGACATATATGATTAGTGTCCTGCGAAAATTATTCGATCCTCTATCCGGCATTTCTTTTCGAACACCGGACAGAGTCTCAAGGGCTACTATCTGTACTACGGCGTTCTTTTTTCATAATTGCGTCACGTACCTCAAAGCATGTTAGAAGGTTGGCGCGGGCTTTGGTCAGTCCGCTCTTAGTGGACTGAACCCTCTCAACCACCGTACCCATAAGGATACGGTGTTCCTCTACAATGGAAGCACCTTGGAGCGCTTCTAGTAGAGTATCCAGTGCCTCTGGATGGACAGAGGTCACCGGCGGAATAGGTGCACCTCCTTCTTTCGAAGGAGGCTGCTTACCTAATTCCGGAGCCGTATGGGCCTTCGGAATACTATTCGGCTGGGGCCGAACTGGGTATGGCCCCCATCGCCAGTCTCCAGTGGGGTCTACTCTGTGTCCAGCGGCCGAGGTTTCACCCTATGGCACCACCTCGGCGGCCTCCGGTACCTCTCCCTGGCCTGGGAGGGTCCTTTGGGACAACACTTCAGCGTCGTCAGTAGTCTTGGGGGAGGAGGCCGGCGGAAGCGACCCGCTGTCCATCACCTTTGGATCCAGCGAATTCCCCGAAGATGAGAATCGCTGGAGGTGATCGAGAGCCGGACTGCAGCACATGATTCAACATATTAAAACCATGAAGTAAAAAAGCTGGATATATGTGTGTGCAAGTGCCTTTGAGTACTTACAATCCGGCCAGGGGCTTCTTCCTGGGATGCCACTCAGGACTGATGTCGGTGTCCGATTAGGAATCGTCCGCAAGGGAGACTCTCCCTTTCTTGGATGCCTCCGCCTCCAGATCCGTGGAGGCCGCCCTTTTCTTCCTTCCCCCTTAGGGTGAGAATTGCTTTCCTCCCCCTCCTCGTCATTCTCGGCGGGGGAAGAGTGAGTTTCGGCGTCTTCGGATGTTGCATAAGAAGTGCCTCTATGGCGGAGGCTGCTTCTTGTCTCCTGGTATGGCGCCGGAACCAGCATCTTCGTGAGGAGCAGGATAGCTGGTTTTCGGGCAACAGAGCTGGACACTGGATCCGCTCCGCCTTCTTTATCCAGCTGTAAAAAGACAAATGGAGAAACTTAGACATCTTCCTTGGATGCACAGGAAGAGATACACCTTGAAGTATGAAGAACTTACCGGACTAGCTAGATGGGTCAGGTCATATCTGCGGTCCTCGGATGCCTGCAGCCACGTCTGATTGGCCTTGAAAAGCACCTTCCAGATATCTTCGTGCATGGAGCCTAAGAACTATCGCAAGGTCTGGTGCTTGACTGGATCGAACTCCCACAGATGGAAAGTCCGGCTTTGGCAAGGAAGGATCCGGCGAAAAAGCATCACCTGGATCACATTGATGAGCTTGATGTTCTTGTCCACCATGCTCTTGACGCGCGCCTGCAGCGCCGATATCTTGTCTGACGACGACCAGTCCAAACCCTTTTTTAGCCAGGAGGTAAGCCACATTGGGGGCCCGGACTTGAATTTGGGAGCGGCGGCCCAGGTGGTGTCGCGGGGCTTAGTGACATAGAACCACTGCTTCTGCCACCCCTTGACGGTTTCCACAAAGGTGCCGGTGGGCCATGTGACATTGGATAGTTTGCTCACCATGGCACCTCCGCACTCCGCATGTTTACCATCCACCACTTTCGGCTTCACATTGAAGATCTTCAGCCATAATTCGAAGTGGGGTGCGATGTGGAGGAAGGCCTCGCACACGACAATGAATGCCGAGATGTTGAGGAAAGAATTCGGGGCTAGGTCGTGGAAATCTAGACCGTAGTAGAACATGAGTCCGCGGATGAAGGGGTGGAGGGGAAATCCTAACCCGCGGATGAAGTGGGGGATGAATACCACCCTCTCGTTGGGCTCCGGGGTGGGGACGATCAGCCCCTTGGCTGGAAGCCGGTGGGCGATTCCCTGGGCCAAGTACTGATAATCCCCAAGTGCAGGGAATCATCATAGCAATTTCCAAAGGTGGAAGCGATAAGTATGGAGTGTCAAACCCACAAGGAGCTAAAGGTAAGATCAATATTCTCTCAAGCCCTATCTGCCACAGATACGACTCTACGTACACCGAACATTTAATTCCAACTAGAAACGAGAAATAAAACTATGTTGTGGGTATGAAGTGAATAACTTTGTATGATATCGGAGAGCTAAAATATCAAAGTAGGTGATGTGATCATAAAGTTAAAATATATTACTAAATATTATAAATAGCGAGTGTGGAATAATGGTGGATCGATGTGCGGAATTGTCCTAGGCAATTGTTAACAAGACTGGTAATCACTATTGCAGTTTCATATGAGGGAGAGGCATAAGCTAACGTACTTTCTCTACTTGGATCATATGCACTTACGATTGGAACTCTAGCAAGCATCCACAACTACTAAAGATCATTAAGGTAAAACCCAACCATAGCATTAGAGCATCAAATCCTCTTTATTCCCATAAGCAACAACCCCGTTACTCGGGTTTATGTTTCAGTCACTCACCAACCCACTATAAGCGAATCATGAACGTATTGAAACACCCTACATCGAGAATCCCTCACGCTTGCGCGACACGGTGGGCACCATAGGACAGAACCAAAGTAAAACATACAACTCATACCAATCTAGAAGATCAATCAACCCAAAGACAAAGGATATCTACTCAAAACATCATAGGATGGCAACACATCATTGGATTGTAATATGTGGCATAAAGCACCATGTTCAAGTAGGTATTACAACGGGGTGCGGGAGAGTGGACCGCGTAAAAGAGATGAGGATGGTGATGATGATGGTGATGTTGATGAAGACGATCATCGCGGCGATGATTCCCCTCCCAATGGCACTCCCATGCCACCGAGAGAGAGGAGGAGAGGTTCTCCCCCTTGTGCTTCCTCCTCCATGGCCTCCCCCCTGGATGGGGAGAGGTTCTCCCTTTCGTCCTTGGCCTTCATGACAATGATGGCCCCTCCGGGACCCTCCTCCATGCCCTCCGGTGATGACGGCCCCCTCTAGCAGGGTGCCGGAGATGGCATAGATTGGTTTTTGGTGTCTATGAAGGCTTCTGGCGGCGGAACTCCCAATCTAGGTTATTTTCTGGAGGTTTTGGGTTATATAAGAGGTGTTGGAGTCGGGAACAAGGCAGGGGGGGTCTCCGGGCTGTCCAAAAGGCACGGGGCGTGTGTAGGCGGTTGGGCGTGCCCCCACCCTCGTGAGCAGCCCGAGACTCTTCTGGCCCAATTCTTTTACTTCCTGGCCTTCTTCTGGTCCAAAAATAAGCTCCATCAAGTTTCAGGTCAATTGGACTCCGTTTGGTTTTCCTTTTCTGTGATACTCAAAAACAACGAAAAAAACAGAAACTGGCACGGGGTTCTAGGTTAATAGGTTAGTCCCAAAAATCATATAAAATAGCATATAAATGCATATAAAACATCCTAGATGGATAATATAATAGCATTAATACTTCATAAATTATAGATACGTTGGAGACGTATCAGCATCCCCAAGCTTAATTCCTGCTCGTCCTCGAGTAGGTAAATGATAAAAGAAATAATTTATGAAGTGTGAATGCTAGCAAGTGCATAAGTTTCATCAATGATAGTTCCAATCACCTTTTCTAGCATAATTATATATCATAACGGTAGCTCATTTTCATAGAACTTTTCATGATCAAGTAACAAGCTATTCACATGTTAAAGTATAGATCATAAACTCTCTTGAAACTAACAAACTATATTATCAGTCATCAAACAATTGCAATTCATCTTATTTTCAGGAATGGTCTATGTCAGAGCTTTGATTTAGCAAACTCCACATACTCAACTGTCATTTAATCTTTCATAATTGCTAACACTCACGTGATATTTATGGGTTCAAAGTTTTAATCGAACACAGAGAAAGATAGGGGCTTATAGATTTGCCTCCCAACCTTTTACCTCAAGGGTAATGTCAAGAATAATAGTTCATGATAACTTACATCTAATTGGATATCAGGATCTTTCCAACACAATGTGCTTGCTAAAGGATAAAATGTAAAAAGGAAAGGTGAAGATCACCATGACTCTTGTATAAGGGTAGAAGATAAAAGTAAAAGATAGTCCCTTCGCAGAGGGAAGCAAAGGTTGTCATGCGCTTTTATGGTTGGATGCACAAAATCTTAATGCAAAAGAATGTCACTTTATATTGCCAATTGTGATATGGACCTTTATTATGCAGTCCGTCGCTTTTATTTCTTTCACATCACAAGATCGTATAAAGCTTATTTTCTCCACATTAATAGATCATACATATTTAGAGGGCAATATTTACTGCATGCAGCGATCACAACTTACTTGAAGGATCTAACTCAATCCATAGGTAGGTATGGTGGACTCTCATGGCAAAACTGGTATAAGGAATGTTTGAAAGCACAAGTAGTATCTCTACTTGGTGCAAAGAATTTGGCTAGCATGAGGGGGAAAAGCAAGCTCAACATGTTGGATGGTCCAAGACAATATACTTTATTTTGGATATAAGAAAACATAACCCATTACATTGTCTTCCTTGTTCGATATCAACCTTTTAGCATGTCATATTTTAATGAGTGCTCACAATTACAAAATATGTCCAAGATAGTATATTTATATGTGAAATCTCTCTTCCTTCAGTATTCTTTCATGAATTGTTCAAGTGACCAATTCTACGTCTGCTAACTTTCAATAAGTTTACTACCTATACTTATTCCATGTGAAGTCATTACCCCCCATGGTTTAAGAATATGAAACACATATAAATTCAGATTTATGATATTCAATTATTCAACCATTTACTCATAGGATATACGTGAAGCACGTGAGTAAATGACAAACTACTCCAAAAGATAATAGTGAAGGACACTGAGTAGTCAAATAATTAACTAGCCATGGGAGGATTCTTTTTCAATTAATAATTCAGATCCAATGTTTTATTCAAACAGCAAGTAAAATTGAAAATACGCTCCAAGCAAAACGCATATCATGTGACGAATAAAAATATAGCTTCGAGTAATTTATACCGATAGTTTTGAAGACGAAAGAGGGGATTCCTTCTGGGGCATCCCCAAGCTTAGGCGCTTGCGTGTTCCTTGAATATTACCTTGGGGTGCCTTGGGAATTCCCAAGCTCAGGGTCTTTCCACTCCTTATTCTCCTCATGTCGATATATCGCCCAAAGCTTGAAAACTTCAATCACACAAAACTTAACGGAACTTCGTGAGATAGGCTAGTATGATAAAGAGTAAACCATTCACTTTGGTAATGTCAAAGATAAGGTTCATAATTGTTCTAACACAATGCCTACTGTACCATATCATTTCTACAATTTATATTGAGAAATGTAAGCCATAAAAACTAGAAAACAAGCAAACTAAGCAATGAAAACAGAATCTGTCAGAAACAGAACAGTCTGTAATGATCTGAACACTAACCATACTTCTGCTACTCAAGCAATTATGAAATAAATTGGTGGGCGTGAGGAATTTGTCTATTAATCTTCTGCACAAATATCGGGACCAAAGCACTCTTGTGTAAAAAATGGCAGCTAATCTCGTGAGCGCAAAGTTTCCGTTTTTTACAGCAAGATCACATTAACTTTCAGCCAAGTCTTCCCAAAGGTCTTACTTGGCACTTTATTGAAACAAATGCTATAAAACATGATTACTACATTAGCTTAATCGTGGAAACACATAAAAATAGTAAGGGTAAATATTGGTTTGTCTCCCAACAGCCACTTTTCTTTAATGCCTTTTAGCTAGGCATGATGATTTCAATGATGCTCACATAAAAGATAAGAATTGAAACATAAAGAGAGCATCATGAAGAATATGACTAGAATATTTAAATCTAACCCACTTCCTATGCCTAGGGATTTTGTGAGCACAAAATTTATAGGAACAACAATCAACTAGCATAGGAAAGCAAAACAAGTATAACTTCAAAACTTTAAGCACATAGAGAGGAAACTTGATATTATTGCAACTCCTACAAGCATATATTCCTCCCTAATAATAATTTTCAGTAGCATCATGAATGAATTCAACAACATAACCATCACATAAAGCATTCTTTTCATGATCTACAAGCGTAGAAATTTTTCCGCTCTCCGCATAGGCAAAATTCTTCTCATTTGGAATAGCGGGATCACTAGTTCCTAAAGTTGACACTCTTCCAAACCCGCTTTAGATGATAGTATTATTCATACTCCAAAAGATATAAGTGAAGTTCATGGAGCATACTACAATTAATATAAACTGACCAATATCCAAGCTCAAAATGTATAAGTGAAGCACACAAAGCATTCTATAAAAGCATACTCAAAAGATTTAAGTGAAGCTCAAAGAGCAATTCTATAAGATCATACTTACAAGATATAAGTGAAGCACACGAAGTATTCTATAAATTGATGACGGGACATTCTCATACTAGCATTGTTCTTAAAGAAAAAGAAAAACACAAAGGACACAAATCGTGTGAGCAAAACAAAAACTGAGGTATACCGATAATTGTTGAGGAAGAAAGATGGGATGCCAACCGGGGCATCCCCAAGCTTAGATGCTTGAGTATCCTTAGAATATTTACTTGGGGTGCTTTGGGCATCCCCAAGCTTGAGCTGTTGCCTCTCTTTATTCTTATCACATCCGTAACTCCTCGTTCTTCGAACACTTCATCCACACAAAACTTTAACAAAATCTTTGTGAGATCCGTTAGTATAATAAAGCAAATCACTACCTTTAGGTACTGTTTCAAACTCATTCCAATTTCATATTAGGCCTGTATCTATGGTATTCCAACTTCTCTATGGTTCATACCCTCCGATACTAGCCATAGATGCATCCAAATAAGCAAACAACACATGAAAAGCAGAATCTGTCTAAAACAGGACAGTCTGTAGTAATCTGGAGGTTTAGTAAACTTCTGTAACTCCAAAAATTACAAAATAAATTTTTCAGTTTCAACAATTTGTACAGAAGTAATGTGCAAAAATTTTCAGACCCATTTAACTTACCATTAAAAAAATGTAAAATCACGCGCTACAGCCAAAGTTTCTGTTTTTGTTCTGCACATACTAAACAATCAACCTGATCATCCTAAAACCAAATCTTGGCACATTATTTTTATAATACAATGGATATATAAGGGTATAATTATTTACATAGAAACTTCCATGAAAAATTCTACATTGTTTCCGTGAGCATGAACACGAGTGCTCAAGGTCGACCCTCACTTCTTCAATGCATAACTTTCCAAACACTTCTCTTTTTGAAAAACATTTTAGGCATGACAGGCAAGTAATTTTTTTGGTATTTTCATTCTTTTAATTATTTTATGTTTCACCCATAACTAAACAGAAACAAAAAGGAAAAACAAAAACTACTTAGTGAAGAAAGCAAACAAGCATACACGAGAATATCAACCCCACGCTATTGCTCCCCGGCAACGGCGCAAGAAAAGAGCTTGATAATCCCCAAGTGCAGGGAATCATCATAGCAATTTCCAAAGGTGGAAGTCATAAGTATGGAGTGTCGAACCCAAAGGAGCTAAAGGTAAGATCAATATTCTCTCAAGCCCTATCTGCCACTGATACGACTCTACGTACACCGAACGTTTCCTTCCAACTAGAAACGAGAAATAAAACTATGTTGTGGGTATGAAGTGGATAACTTTGTATGATATCAGAGACCTAAAATATAAAAGTAGGAGTTGTTATCATAAAGTTAGAATATATTACTAAATATTATATATAGCGAGTGTGGGATAATGGTGGATCGATGTGCGGAATTGTCCTAGGCAATTGTTAACAAGACTGGTAATCACTATTGCAGTTTCATATGAGGGAGAGGCATAAGCTAACGTACTTTCTCTACTTGGATCATATGCACTTATGATTGGAACTCTAGCAAGCATTTGCAAATACTAAAGATCATTAAGGTAAAATCCAACCATAGTATTAAAGCATCAAGTCCTCTTTATTCCCATATGCAACAACCCCCTTACTCGGGTTTGTGTTTGAGTCACTCACCAACCCACTACAAGCGAATCATGAACGTATTGCAACACCCTACAGTGAGAATCACTCAAGCTTGCGCTACACGGAGAGCACCATAGGACAGCACCAAAGTAAAACATACAACTCATACCAATCTAGATCATGAATCAACCCAAAGACAAAGGATATCTACTCAAAACATCATAGGATGGCAACACATCATTGGATCATAATATGTGGCATAAAGCACCATGTTCAAGTAGGGATTACAGCGGGGTGCAGGAGAGTGGACCGCGTAAAAGAGATGAGGATGGTGATAATGATGCTGATGTTGATGAAGACGATCACCACGGCGATGATTCCCCTCCTGATGGCACTACAATGCCACCGAGAGAGAGGAGGACAGGTTCTCCCCCTTGTGCTTCCTTCTCCATGGCCTCCCCCTGGATGGGGAGAGGTTGTCCCTCTGGTCCTTGGCCTTCATGATGATGATGGCCCCTCCGAGATCCTCCTCCATGCCTTCCGGTGATGATGGCCCCCTCCGGCAGGGTGCCGGAGAGGGCCTAGATTGGTTTTTGGTGGCTACGGAGGCTTCTGGTGGCGGAACTCCCGACCTAGGTTACTTTCTAGAGGTTTTGGGTTATATAAGAGGTGTTGGAGTCGGGAACAAGGCATGGGGGTCTCCGGGCTGTCCACGAGGTAGGGGGCCCGCCCAGGGGGTGGGCGCGCCCCCACCCTCGTGGGCAGCCCGAGGCTCTTCTGGCCCAGTTCTTTTGCTTCCAGGCCTTCTTCTGGTCCAAAAATAAGCTCCGTCAAGTTTCAGGTCAATTGGACTCTGTTTGGTTTTCCTTTTCTTCGATACTCAAAAACAACGAAAAAATAGAAACTGGCATGGGGCTCTAGGTTAATAGGTTAGTACGAAAACATATAAAATCGCATATAAATGCATATAAAACATCCTAGATGGATAATATAATAGCATGAATACTTCATAAATTATAGATACGTTGGAGACGTATTTGCATCCCCAAGCTTAATTCCTGCTCGTCCTCGAGTAGGTAAATGATAAAAGAAATAATTTATGAAGTGTAAATGCTAGCAAGTGCATAAGTTTCATCAATGATAGTTCCAATCACCTTTTCTAGCATCATTATATATCATAACAGTAGTTCATTTTCATCAAACTTTTCCTGATCAATTAACAAGCTATTCACATGTTAAAGTATATATCATAAACTCTCTTGAAACTAACAAACTATATTCTCAGTCATCAAACAATTGCAATTCATCTTATTTTTCAGGAAGGGTCTATGTCAGAGCTTTGATTTAGCAAACTCCACATACTCAAGTATCATTTAATCTTTCATAACTGCTAACACTCATGTGATATTTATGGGTCCAAAGTTTTAATCGGACACAGAGAAAGATAGGGGCATATAGATTCGCCTCCCAACCTTTTACGTCAAGGGTAATATCAACAATAATAGTTCATGACAACTTACATCCACTTGGATATATATATCAGGATCTTTCCAACACAATGTGCTTGCCAAAGGACAAAATGTAAAAAGGAAAGGTGAAGACACCATGACTCTTGCATAAGGGTAGAAGATAAAAGTGAAAGATAGGCCCTTCGCAGAGGGAAGCAGAGGTTGTCATGCGCTTTTATGGTTGGATGCACAAAATCTTAATGAAAAAGAACATCACCTTATATTGCCACTTGTGATATGGACCTTTATTATGCAGTCCATCGCTTTTATTTCTTCCACATCACAAGATCGTATAAAGCTTATTTTCTCCACCTTAATAGATCATACATATTTAGAGGGCAATTTTAATTGCATGCACCGATGAAAAATTACTTGAAGGATCTTACTCAATGCACAGGTAGGTATGGTGGACTCTCATGGAAAAACTGGTTTAAGAAATGTTTGGAAGCACAAGTAGTATCTCTACTTGGTGCCAATAATTTGGCTAGCATGAGGGGGAAAAGCAATCTCAACATGTTGGATGATACAAGACAATATACTTTATTTCGGATATAAGAAAACATAAAACCTTACGTTGTCTTCCTTGTCCGATATCAACCTTTTAGCATGTCATATTTTAATGAGTGATCACAATTACAAAAGATGTCCAAGATAGTATATTTATATGTGAAATCCCTCTTCCTTCCATATTCTTTCACGAATTGTTCAAGTGACCAATTATACGTTTGCTATCTTTCAATAAGTTTACTACCTATACTGATTCTATGTGAAGTCATTACTCCCCATGGTTTAAGCATATGAAACATATATAAATTCTGATTTATGATATTCAATTATTCAACCATTTACTCATAGGATATACGGGAAGCACGTGGGTAAATGACAAACTACTCCAAAACATAATAGTGAAGGACATTGAGTAGTCAAATAATTAACTAGCCATGGGAGGATTCTTTTTCATTTAATAATTCATATCCAATGATTTTATTCAAACAGCAAGAAAAATAGAAAATACGCTCCAAGCAAAACACATATCATGTGACGAATAAAAATATAGCTCCGAGTAAGGTATACCGATAGTTTTGAAGACGAAAGAGGGGATGCCTTCCGGGGCATCCCCCAACTTAGGCGTTTGAGTCTTCCTTGAATATTACCTTGGGGTGCCTTGGGAATCCTGAAGATTAGGGTCATTACACTCCTTATTCTCCTCGTATCGATATCTCACCCAAATCTTGAAAACTTCAATCACACAAAACTTAACGGAACTTCGTGAGATAGGTTAGTATGATAAAGAGTAAACCATTCACTTTGGTACTGTAAAAGACAAGGTTCATAATTGTTCTCACACAATGCCTACTATACCATATTATTTCTACAATTTATATTGAGAAATATAAGCCGTAGAAACTAGAAAACAAGCAAACTAAGCAATGAAAACAGAATCTGTCAGAAACAGAACAGTCTGTAATGATCTGAACACTAACCATACTTTTGCTACTCAAACAATTATGAAATAAATTGTTGGATGTGAGGAATTTGTCTATTAATCTTTTGCAAAAATATCGGGACCAAAGCACTCTTGTGTAAAAAAATGGCAGCTAATCTCGTGAGTGCAAAGTTTTTGTTTTTTTATAGCAAGATCACATTAACTTTCACCCAAGTCTTCCCAAAGGTATTACTTGGCACTTCATTGAAACAAAAGCTATATAACATGATTACTACAGTAGCTTAATCGTGTAAACACACAAAAACAGTAAGGGTAAATATTGGTTTGTCTCCCAACAAGCGCTTTTCTTTAATGCCTTTTAGCTAGGCATGATGATTTCAATGGTGCTCACATAAAAGATAAGAATTGAAACATAAAGAGAGCATCATGAAGAATATGACTAGCATATTTAAATCTAACCCACTTCCTATGCCTAGGGATTTTGTGAGCACATAATTTGTAGGAATAAGAATCAACTAGCATAGGAAGGCAAACCAAGTATAACTTCAAAACTTTAAGCACATAGAGAGGAAACTTGATATTATTGCAACTCCTACAAGCATATATTCCTCCCTCATAATAATTTTCAGTAGCATCATGAATGAATTCAACAACATAACCATCACATAAAGCATTCTTTTCATGATCTACAAGCATAGCAATTTTTGTACTCTCGACATAGGGAAAATTCTTCTCATTCGGAATAGCGGGATCACTCTTTCCTAAGGATGACACTCTTCCAAACCCTCTTTAGATGATAGTATTATTCATACTCCAAAAGATATAAGTGAGGTTCATGGAGCGTTCACCAATTAATATAAACTGACCAATATCCAAGCTCAAAATGTATAAGTAAAGCACACGAAGCATTCTATAAAACCATACTCAAAAGATTTAAGTGAAGCTCAAAGAGCAATTCTATAAGATCATACTTAAAAGATATAAGTGAAGCACACAAAGTATTCTATAAATTGATGAAGGGACATTCTCATACTAGCATGGTTCTTAAATAAAAAGAAAAACACAAAGGACACAAATCATGTGAACAAAACAAAACCGAGGTATACAGATAATTGTTGAAGAAGAAAGATGTGATGCCAACCGGGGCATCCCCAAGCTTAGATGCTTGAGTATCCTTAGAATATTTAGTTGGGGTTCCTTGGGCATCCCCAAGCTTGAGATCTTGCCTCTGTTTATTCTTCTCACATCGGTATGTCCTCGTTCTTCGAACACTTCATCCACACAAAACTTTAACAAAAACTTTGTGAGACCCATTAGTATAATAAAGCAAATCACTACCTTTTGGTACTGTTTCAAACTCATTCCAATTTCATATTAGGACTATATCTATGGTATTCCAACTTCTCTATGGTTCATACCCTCCGATACTAGCCATAGATGCATCAAAATAAGCAAACAACACACGAAAAGTAGAATCTGTCTAAAACAGGACAGTCTGTAGTAATCTGGAGGTTTATTAAACTTTTGTAACTCCAAAAATTACTAAATAAAATTTTCAATTTCAAATATTTGTACGGAAGTAATGTGCAAAAAGTTTCAGACCCATTTGACTTTCCATTAAAAAAATGTAAAATCACGCGCTACAGGCAAAGTTTCTGTTTTTGTTCTGCACATAGTAAACAAGCAATCTAATTATCCTAAAACCAAAACTTGGAGAATTATTTTTATAATACAATGGATATATATATATAAGGGGATAATTATTTATAGATAAACTTCCATGAAAAATTCTACATTTTTTCTGTGAGCATGAACACGAGTGCGCAAGGTCGACCCTCACTTGAGGCAAGAATTTTTTTTGGTATTTTCATTCTTTTAATTTTTTTATGTTTCACCCACAACTAAACAGAAACAAAAAATAAAAACAAAATCTACTTAGTGAAGAAAGCAAACAAGCATACACAATAATATCAACCCCACGCTATTGCTCCCCGGCAACAGCGCCAGAAAAGAGCTTGATAATCCCCAAGTGCAGGGAATCATCGTAGCAATTTCCAAAGGTGGAAGTGATAAGTATGGAGTGTCGAACCCACAAGGAGCTAAAGGTAAGATCAGTATTCTCTCAAGCCCTATCTGCCACTGATACTACTCTACGTACACCGAACGTTTGCTTCCAACTAGAAACGAGAAATAAAACTATGTTGTGGGTATGAAGTGAATAACTTTGTATGATATCAGAGAGGTAAAATATAACAGTAGGTGTTGTTATCATAAAGTTAGAATATATTACTAAATATTATAAATAGCGAGTGTGGAATAATGGTGGATCGGTGTGCGGAATTGTCCTAGGAAATTGTTAAAAAGACCGGTAATCACTATTGTAGTTTCATATGAGGGAGAGGCGTAAGCTAACGTACTTTCTCTACTTGGATCATATGCACTCATGATTGCAACTCTAGCAAGCATCTTCAACTACTAAGATCACTAAGGTAAAATCCAACCATAGCATTAAAGCGTCAAGTCCTCTTTATTCCCATATGCAACAACCCCCTTACTCGGGGTTGTGTTTCAGTCACTCACCAGCCCACTATAAGCGAATCATGAACGTATTGCAACACCCTACAGCGAGAATCCCTCACGCTTGCGCGACACGGAGAGCACCATAGGACATCACCAAAGTAAAATATACAACTCATACCAATCTAGATCATGAATCAACCCAAAGAAAAAGGATATCTACTCAAAACATCATAGGATGGCAACACATCATTGGATCATAATATGTGGCATAAAGCACCATGTTCAAGTAGGGATTACAACGGGGTGCGGGAGAGTGGACCGCGTAAAAGAGATGTGGATGGTGATGTTGATGAAGACTATCACCACAGCGATGATTCCCCTCCCGATGGCACTCCGATGCCACCGAGAGAGAGGAGGAGTGGTTCTCCCCCTTGTGCTTCCTCCTCCATGACCTCCCCCTGGATGGGGAGAGGTTGTCCCTCTGGTCCTTGGCCTTCATGATGATGATGGCCCCTCCGGGATCCTCTTCCATGCCCTCCGGTGATGATGGCCCCCTCCGGCAGGGTGCCAGAGAGGGCCTAGATTGGTTTTCTGTGGCTACGGAGGCTTCTAGCGGCAGAACTCCCGATCTAGGTTATTTTCTAGAGGTTTTGGGTTATATAAGAGGTGTTGGAGTCGGGAACAAGGCATGGGGGTCTCCGGGCTGTCCACGAGGTAGGGGGGCGCGCCCAGGGGGGTGGGCGCCCCCCCCACCCTCGTGGGCAGCCCGAGACTCTTCTAGCCTAGTTCTTTTACTTCCTGGCCTTCTTCTGGTCCAATAATAAGCTCCGTCAAGTTTCAGGTCAATTGGACTCTGTTTGGTTTTCCTTTTCTGTGATACTCAAAAACAACGGAAAAACAGAAACGCGCACGAGGCTCAAGGTTAATAGGTTAGTCCCAAAAATCATATAAAATAGCATATAAATGCATATAAAAAATCCTAGATGGATAATATAATAGCATGAATACTTCATAAATTATAGATACCTTGGAGACGTATTAGCATCCCCAAGCTTCATTCCTTGTCGTCCTCGAGTAGGTAAATGATAAAAGAAATAATTTATGAAGTGTGAATGCTAGCAAGTGCATAAGTTTCATCAATGATAGTTCCAATTACCTTTTCTAGCATCATTATATATCATAACAGTAGTTCATTTTCATCAAACTTTTCATGATCAATTAACAAGCTATTCACATGTTAAACTATATATCATAAACTCTCTTGAAACTAACAAACTATATTCTCAGTCATCAAACAATTGCAATTCATCTTATTTTCAGGAAGGGTCTATGTCAGAGCTTTGATTTAGCAAACTCCACATACTCAAGTATCATTTAATCTTTCATAATTGCTAACACTCACATGATATTTATGGGTTCAAAGTTTTAATCGGACACAGAGAAACATAGGGGCATATAGATTCGCCTCCCAACCTTTTACCTCAAGGGTAATGTCAACAATAATAGTTCATGATAACTTACATCCAATTGGATATATATATATATATATATATATATATATATATATATATATATATATATATATATATATCAGGATCTTTCCAACACAATGTGCTTGCCAAAGGATAAAATGTAAAAAGGAAAGGTGAAGATCACCATGACTCTTGCATATGGGTAGAAGATAAAAGTAAAACATAGGCCCATCGCAGAGGGAAGCAGAGGTTGTCATGCACTTTTATGGTTGAATGCACAAAATCTTAATGAAAAAGAACGTCACTTTATATTGCCACTTGTGATATGGACCTTTATTATGCAGTCCATCGCTTTTATTTATTCCACATCACAAGATCGTATAAAGCTTATTTTCTCCACCTTAATAGATCATACATATTTAGAGGGAAATTTTTATTGCATGCACCGATGACAAATTACTTGAAGGATCTTACTCAATGCACAGGTAGGTATGGTGGACTCTCATGGCAAAACTGGTTTAAGGAATGTTTGGAAGCACAAGTAGTATCTCTACTTGGTGCAAAGAATTTGGCTAGCATGAGGGGGAAAAGCAATCTCAACATGTTGGATGATACAAGACAATATACTTTATTTCAGATATAAGAAAACATAAAACCTTACGTTGTCTTCCTTGTCCGATATCAACCTTTTAGCATGTCATATTTTAATGAGTGCTCACAATTACAAAAGATGTCCAAGATAGTATATTTATATGTGAAATCTCTCTTCCTTCAATATCCTTTCGTGAATTGTTCAAGTGACCAATTATACGTTTGCTAACTTTCAATAAGTTTACTACCTATACTTATTCTATGTGAAGTCATTACTCCCCATGGTTTAAGCATATGAAACATATATAAATTCTGATTTATGATATTCAATTATTCAACCATTTACTCATAGGATATATGTGAACCACGTGAGTAAATGACAAACTACTCCAAAAGATAATAGTGAAGGACACTGAGTTGTCAAATAATTAACTAGCCATGGGAGGATTCTTTTTCATTTAATAATTCATATCCAATGATTTTATTCAAACAGCAAGAAAAATTGAAAATACGATCCAAGCAAAACACATATCATGTACGAATAAAAATATAGCTCCGAGTAAGGTATACCGATAGTTTTGAAGACGAAAGAGGGGATGCCTTCCGGGGCATCCCCCAACTTAGGCGTTTGAGTCTTCCTTGAATATTACCTTGGGGTGCCTTGGGAATCCTGAAGATTAGGGTCATTACACTCCTTATTCTCCTCGTATCAATATCAAACCCAAATCTTGAAAACTTCAATCACACAAAACTTAACGGAACTTCGTGAGATAGGTTAGTATGATAAAGAGTAAACCATTCACTTTGGTACTGTAAAAGACAAGGTTCATAATTGTTCTCACACAATGCCTACTATACCATATTATTTCTACAATTTATATTGAGAAATATAAGCCGTAGAAACTAGAAAACAAGCAAACTAAGCAATGAAAACAGAATCTGTCAGAAACAGAATAGTCTGTAATGATCTGAACACTAACCATACTTTTGCTACTCAAACAATTATGAAATAAATTGGTGGATGTGAGGAATTTGTCTATTAATCTTCTGCAAAAATATCGGGACCAAAGCACTCTTGTGTAAAAAAATGGCAGCTAATCTCGTGAGTGCAAAGTTTTTGTTTTTTTACAGCAAGATCACATTAACTTTCACCCAAGTCTTCCCAAAGGTCTTACTTGGCACTTTATTGAAACAAAAGCTATATAACATGATTACTACAGTAGCTTAATCGTGTAAACACACAAAAACAGTAAGGGTAAATATTGGTTTGTCTCCCAATAAGCGCTTTTCTTTAATGCCTTTTAGCTAGGCATGATGATTTCAATGATGCTCACATAAAAGATAAGAATTGAAACATAAAGAGAGCATCATGAAGAATATGACTAGCATATTTAAATCTAACCCACTTCCTATGCCTAGGGATTTTGTGAGCACATAATTTATAGGAATAAGAATTAACTAGCATAGGAAGGCAAAACAAGTATAACTCCAAAACTTTAAGCACATAGAGAGGAAAGTTGATATTATTGCAACTCCTACAAGCATATATTCCTCCCTCATAATAATTTTCAGTAGCATCATGAATGAATTCAACAACATAACCATCACATAAAGCATTCTTTTCATGATCTACAAGCATAGAAATTTTTGTACTATCCACATAGGGAAAATTCTTCTCATTCGGAATAGCGGGATCACTAGTTCCTAAAGTTGGCACTCTTCCAAACCCGCTTTAGATGATAGTATTATTCATACTCCAAAAGATATAAGTGAAGTTCATGGAGCATTCTACAATTAAAATAAACTGACCAATATCCAAGCTCAAAATGTATAAGTGAAGCACACGAAGCATTCTATAAAACCATACTCAAAAGATTTAATTGAAGCTCAAAGAGCAATTCTATAAGATCATACTTAAAAGATATAAGTGAAGCACACAAAGTATTCTATAAATTGATGAAGGGACATTCTCATACTAGGATGGTTCCTAAATAAAAAGAAAAACACAAAGGACACAAATCATGTGAACAAAACAAAAACCGAGGTATACAGATAATTGTTGAAGAAGAAAGATGTGATGCCAACTGGGACATCCCCAAGCTTAGATGCTTGAGTATCCTTAGAATATTTACTTGGGGTTCCTTGGGCATCCCCAAGCTTGAGCTCTTGCCTTTGTTTATTCTTCTCACATCGGTAAGTCCTCGTTCTTCGAACACTTCATCCACACAAAAGTTTAACAAAAACTTTGTGAGACCCGTTAGTATAATAAAGAAAATCACTACCTCTAGGTACTGTTTCAGACTCATTCCAATTTCATATTAGGACTATATCTATGGTATTCCTACTTCTCTATGGTTCATACCCTCCGATACTAGCCATAGATGCATCAAAATAAGCAAACAACACACGAAAAGCAGAATATGTCTAAAACAGGACAGTCTGTAGTAATCTGGAGGTTTATTAAACTTCTGTAACTCCAAAAATTACGAAATAAATTTTTCAATTTCAAAACTTTGTACAGCAGTAATGTGCAAAACTTTTCAGACCCATTTGACTTTCCATTAAAAGAATGTAAAATCACGCGCTACAGCCAAAGTTTCTGTTTCTGTTCTGCACATAGTAAACAAGCAATCTAATCATCCTAAAACCAAAACTTGGAACATTATTTTTATAATACAATGGATATATATAAGGGGATAATTATTTACAGATAAACTTCCATGAAAAATTATACATTGTTTCCGTGAGCATGAATACGAGTGCTCAAGGTTGACCTTCACTTCTTCAATGCATAACTGTCCAATCACTTCTCTTTTTGAAAAACTTGTTAGGCATGAGAGGCAAGTATTTTTTGGTATTTTCATTCTTTTAATTTTTTTTATGTTTCACCCACAACTAAACAGAAACAAAAAGGAAAAACAAAATCTACTTAGTGAATAAAGCAAACAAGCATACACGAGAATATCGACCCCACGCTATTGCTCCCCGGCAACAGCGCCAGAAAAGAGCTTGATAATCCCCAAGTGCAGGGGATCATCGTAGCAATTTCAAAAGGTGGAAGTGATAAGTATGGAGTGTCTAACCCAAAAGGAGCTAATCGTAAGATCAATATTCTCTCAAGCCCTATTAGCCACTGAAACGACTCTACGTACACCGAACGTTTGCTTCCAACTAGAAACGAGAAATAAAACTATGTTGTGGGTATGAAGTGGATAACTTTGTATGATATCGGAGAGCTAAAATATAAAAGTAGGTGTTGTTATCATAAAGTTTGAATATATTACTAAATATTATAAATAACGAGTGTGGAATAATGGTGGATCGGTGTGCGGAATTGTCCTAGGCAATTGTTAACAAGAACAGTAATCACTATTGCAGTTTCATATGAGGGAGAGGCATAAGCTAACGTACTTTCTCTACTTGGATCATATGCACTTATGATTGGAACTCTAGGAAGCATCCGCAACTACTAAAGATCATTAAGGAAAAACCCAACCATAGAATTAAAGCATCAAGTCCTCTTTATTCCCATACGCAACAACCCCCTTACTCGGGTTTGTGTTTCAGTCACTCACCAACCCACTATAAGCGAATCATGAACGTATTGCAACACCCTACATCGAGAATCCCTCACGCTTGCGTGACATGGAGGGCACCATAGGACTGCACCAAAGTAAAACATACAACTCATACCAATCTAGCTCATGAATCAACCCAAAGAGAAAGGATATCTACTCAAAACATCATATGATGGCAACACATCATTGGATAATAATATGTGGAATAAAGCACCATGTTCAAGTAGGGATTACAGCGGGGTGCGGGAGAGTGGACCGCGTAAAAGAGATGAGGATGGTGATGATGATGGTGATGTTGATGGACACGATCGTCGTGGCGATGATTCCCCTCCCGATGGCACACCGATGCCACCGAGAGAGAGGAGGAGTGGTTCTCCCCCTTGTGCTTCCTCCTCCATGGCCTCCCCCCTGGATGGGGAGAGGTTCTCCCTCTGGTCCTTGGCCTTCATGATGATGATGGCCCCTCCGGGATCCTCCTCCATGCCCTCCGGTGATGATGGCCCCCTCCAGCAGTGTGCCAGAGAGGGCCTAGATTGGTTTTCGGTGGCTACGGAGGCTTCTGGCGGTAGAACTCCCGATCTATGTTATTTTCTGGAGGTTTTGGGTTATATAAGAGGTGTTGGAGTTGGGAACAAGGCAGGGGGGTCTGCGGGTTGTCCACGAGGTAGGGGGTGCGCCCAAGGGGGTGGGCGCGCCCCCACCCTCATGGGCACCCCGAGACTCTTCTGGCCCTGTTTTTTACTTCTTGGCCTTCTTCTGGTCCAAAAATAAGGTTCATAAAGTTTCAGATCATTTGGACTCGGTTTGGTTTTCCTTTTCTGCGATACTTAAAAACAACAAAAAAACAGAAACTGGCATGGGGCTCTAGGTTAATATGTTAGTCCCAAAAATCATATAAAATAGCATATAAATGCATGTAAAACATCCTAGATGGATAATATAATAGCATGAATACTTCAGAAATTATAGATACTTTGGAGAAGTATCAAGTACCCCGTGTCCCCGAGCTCCGTGATGTTCCCCTCCGTGACGGAGGAGGCCATCCACTTGCCCTGTGTTCCAGATCCGGACATGGTCAGGGTGCTTTTTGGAGGCGGAAAGGATGGAAGATTGAGCGCTGGAGCTTGAGAACGGATGGGTAGAGAAGAAGAAGAAGGTGTGGGTGAAATAATGGATCTTTATCGTCTTATAAAGGCAGCGAATATCAAGCGCCTCCCCACTCGCCTTAAAACTCGCCTATTCCCCAAGGGTCGTGTGGACGATGCGGTTGGATTAACCACGCCAGTATTGATGAGAATCCCATGATAAGGGGACATGATCTCTGCTTCGATAAGACGTGCCGATGAAAACCGTACCTCAAAATATGGAGCGGGAAGCTAAAAAACGGTTCAAAATAATGACCGGGCAAGGACGTAACGTCTCGCTACAAAAAGTTGTCAGTAGATGGGACTTGTGAATTATTATACTTTTTGCGGATATATGTGGTGCCTGTCTTGCAGAGCTGGACACGTTTTCTGTGTTCGAGGACTACTTTGAAGTATTTGGAGGAGGAACCCACCTTGCAATGTTGAAGACAATTTGCATGCCGGATACATCGCCGTTGAAGCCTGGTTCAGGGGCTACTGAGGGAGTCCTGGATTAAGGGGTCCTCGGGTGTCTGGGCTATGTGACAAGGGCCGAACTAATGGGCCATGGAGATACAAGATAGAAGATTTCCTCCCGTGTCCGGATGGGACTCTCCTTGGCGTGTAAGCCAAGCTTAGCGTGCGGATGTTAATATTCCTTTCTCTGTAAACCTGCTCTATATAACCCTAGCCCCCTCCGATGTCTATATAAACCGGAGGGTTTAGTCCGTAGAGGCAATCATAGTCTACAGACTAGAAAATTAGGGTTTAGACATTACGATCTTGTGGTAGATCAACTCTTGTAACCCCTATACTCATCAAAGTCAATCAAGAAGGACGTAGGGTATTACCTCCATCAAGAGGGCCCGAACCTGGGTAAAACATCGTGTCCCTTGTATCTTGTTACCATCAATCCTTAGACGCATAGTTCGGGACCCCCTACCCAAGATCTGCCGGTTTTGACACCGACAATGGATTTCATCACCGGATTACCCAGGACACGATCATGTTATGATTCCATCTGGGTAGTAGTCAATCGCTTGACCAAAGTGGCTCACTTTATCCCTATGAAAACCACTTATACGAGCGCGAAGTTGGCCAAGATATATATGACCAGGATCGTATGTCTGCATGGAGTTCCGAGGACCATTGTATCAGATAGAGGAACACAGTTTACCTTGAAGTATAGGAATCAATTACACCAGACTTTGGGTACCAGGCTAGAGTTCAATACATCCTTTCATCCGCAGACAAATGGATAGACCGAGAGAGTCAATCGAATTCTGGAGGACATGTTGAGAGCTTGTGCACTAGATTATGGATCTAGTTGGGACGAAAATTTGCCTTATGCAAAGTTCTCATATAACAACAGCTACCAAGATAGTTTGAAGATGGCCCCTTTTGAAGCTTTGTATGGAAGGAGGTGCAGGACACCCTTGCTGTGGGATGAAGTTGGAGACCGTCAATTGTTCGGACCAGATTTAATCAAGGAGTCTGAAGAGCCGGTTAAGTTGATTCGTGATAGATTGGAGGTAGCTCAGTCCTGACAGAAAAGTTATGCTTACACTAAACGCAAGGAGATAGAGCATATCTCCGCGTGTCACCACTTCGAGGAGTTAAACGATTTGGAGTCAAAGGAAAGTTAGCCCCTAGATTTTGAGGACCATACCGAGTTTTGCAGTATGGGAGAAGTGGCCTACAAGTTGGAGTTACCCGAAGGATTGTCAGGAGTTCATGATGTGTTTCACGTTTCCTAGTTGAAGAAGTGCCATGCAAATATGACCGATATTCCTCTAAGAGATACAGTGCCTCAGGAAGAAATTTAGTTGGAGAGTGACCTAACCTACAAGGAGAAACCGTCAAGATTCTCGAGTTTGCAGCCGAGTTACACGCAGCAAGGTCATCAAGTTTTTGCAAAGTTTAGTGGAGCCACCATACCGAGGAAGAAGCCACCTGGGAGCGAGAAGAAGACCTACGGAAAGGCCACCCACACCTATTCGCTAGCCAACCCGAATCTCGAGGGTGAGATTCATCTTAAGGGGGGTAGGTTTGTAACATCCCAATTTTCAATTTGGATGTTAATCGCTAGGTCATCATATGCATCCATGCTCTTTGCATTTTTAATTCGTTTTATTTGGACATTTTGATCCTAGAGACCTTAAGCAACTCAAGGACCATTTGAGAGAGTTGGAGGTTTTCATAAAAATCCCTTTTTTTTTGAATTTTCAAAATTTGTAAATGGATCAAGATGATTTTTATTTGAAATTATTTTTCCAATTATATTGAAATAAATAAAATAATGAGAGAAGATAATATGACTTCCTCAAAACAGAGGAAATAATGGAAATTTAATTTTAAATAAAAATATATTTTTTATTGAATTATTTTATTTGAGATTTTATTCGGTTAAATTAGGAAAAATTACATTTTACCCCAAAAAATATTCATGTTGTCCTAAATATTAGGAGAGGACCGTGAAAAATTATTTCTGGGATTTTAGGATTTTTATTTATTTTATTTCGATTTTTTTTCGTTTCGTCGAAATTATTTAAAAAAAAATCTTTGACCGACTGGGCCGAAGCCCAGCCGGCCCGCCAGCGCCGCCGCCGCCGAGTCCGCCTCCCGCACGCGATGTGCCGCGGCCGGAGTCCGAGCCGGACTCCTCTCTGCCGCTGCCTCGCCTTGCCCCCTCCCCAAGCCGGCCGCCACCCTCCCCCTCTTAAATACCGCCCGCCACCCCGCCCTCCTCACCAGCCGCCGCAGCCCCGCCTCCCGCCACTTTGCGCCGCCGCCGCTGCCGCCGGAGCCGCCCTGCGCCGACTCCCGCTGCCCCGCTCGCAGGAGTTCACCGCCACCGCCGCCATTTCCGATCCGCCACTGGTTTTCGGCGAAAAAATGCCGAACCGGTAAAAACCGAAGGAAACCCAACCATTTTTTTAAAAAAATTGGTTTATTTCGTTTAGATCGGTCTTATTTTAGGATTCGTTAATTAATGGATGTTCACCCGATTAGTTCTTTCAATGAACGAATTCGTTCGTTAGTTTCTGTTAGCGCGCATTCGTCCGATAGATTTTTATTTTTAATTTAATTTTCGGCCAGGGTCCTATCCGTAATTTTTCTTCGTAGATTAGTCCCTGATTTTCAAACCTTCACTACTTTTTGCTCGTTTATCCAAATCCAGTGAAAAGAATGCCAAAATCTTCGTCTTGTTCCCTCTGTCTAGATAATCAACTTGAACATGATTTTAAAATTTTAAAATTTGGTTTCAAGCTGATTTGAATTCGAACTTCTTTTGATCGTAGCTTGAGTTTCGTAACTCCGTTTCGACTCATTCTTTTTGCAAATCGAAGCTCTTCACTTGAACTTTTAGTTTAGATCTTTCCTTTTGGTTTTACCTTTGCATCCTATGCTTGAGTGCTTATGTATGCTATTGTTGGTTCACGATAGAGTTTCCAGAGTGCAAGGCTTGCTACTACGAATCTTTAGGGTTTTCTGATCGTCAACAAGGCAAGTAACACTTTGATCATATCCCTTTGTTACCCAGTTTTTATGCATTAGTTTCAACCCTCCAACACTTGCATGAGTAGGTTCTGATAACCTGTGGGTATTGGGAAGTAGTTGATGGGGTAGGAACCTATTGCCTTACATTCAAACCTCGTGTATTGCTACATTATGTTTGCATTACTTTGCTATGCTCGTAGATGTGGATTGGTTTGTGAGATTCATGAAAGATGTGAGAGTTAATATTTTTAACTAAGGGAAACTTAAGGTGGCTACTTTAATACACAACTGGGTGGAATGGTTGGGCACCCTGAAGAACCCAGTGATTTGCCCGAGCACCTGGAGTAACCCAGTGTTATCCTAGGATATCCCGGAGTACCAGTGTGATCATCCTATGGCATGCCACCCAGGCTCAAAGGGATCATAAGATTATTCATGCCAGAAACTTCCGTGTGCAGCCACAAGCCATTATGGGCTCTGGCATAGTTGAGTAAGTTGTGTGACCTCTTTTAGTGGTAGGCTAGCAGATGTAGGGGAAGTAGGTGGTACTGTCTACCCAAAGTAAAGAGTTAATGCTTCAGAAAGAATATGTCTCAATCTTCTGATCATGGATGTGGTCAAGTCTTGTGGAGAAAAGTGCGCAAACCTCTGCAGAGTGTATAAACTAATCATGGTTAGCCGTGTCCCCAGTTATAGACATCCTGAGTATCTGGTACTTCAATTATTGATTTGATCTCATCACTTATTTAATGAAACTGTTGGGTTATAATTATTATTTTGGGATTGAGTTGGAGGAACCTTCTCAATAATTTAATTAAACTTTGTAGTTAAATAAAATATACTCCTTTGTTGTAGAAAAAACTAGATTTATGCAAATGATAACCGTAGAGCGTCCACCAGCCAAATATGCATGTAGTGATAGTTGTTATTTCTTCATTGCTCTATGGTGTTATCTTGCCAGCATATTCCATGTGCTGACCTACACGGCTACAACATATCATGTTGCAGAATTTTCAGATGAAGAGTAAGGTGCGATAGGTCGTTGTCATGCACTCAGTTTTGCCGTGGAGTTGGATGGACTCACTTATCTTCGAAGCTTCCGCAATTATCTTATTTAGATGGCCTTCAACCATATTATTGTAATAAGTACTCTTTTCAGGACAATCATGTAATAAATGTGTGACTGAACTCTGTTATAAATCCTCGAGTACTGTTTATGTCAGCAATATATCGATCTAGGGATGACACTTAAGCACAGATACTACGGTCCATTGGGATTGGGTCACTACAGATGATGTCCATGAAAGCATTATGTTACCTTGTCCCTTGTCTTACCAACAAGAGGGTTTGTGACTCCTTGAACTAGTGCAAGATGTGGAAGTTGTTTACACTAGTCCTCGCTAAAATGATATGAGTGAAGTATGTTGGCGGACTCACCCTCAAGAACACTCTAGTTCTTCTTCTTTGGGATCCACGTCATCTTGATGGGAATCCTTGGAGTTGTAGTCATACTTGATGAAGTAGAACTTGATGTAGTCTTGGGAACCCACTTGACCAAGGCCTTAGGACCTTCTTCAAATGCATCAATCTCCTTTTGAAGCTTGTCCTTGCCCTTTTGCTTGTGGTCTTATGGTGGAAGATCATCTTGAGCTTGTGTCCCTTGGAAAGAAGTAGGATCATACTTCTCTTGTTGAGGAACAAACTTCGTCTTGGGGTATTGATCTTCTTCCCACTCAACTCCATTGACATTGAACTTTCGTTCAAAACCAACACCTTGATTCTTCCAGTGCCTTCCTTGCTTGCGTACAATTTCCTCAAATTGCTTACTCCTGGCAAGGCTCTTGTAAACACCTTTTTCCATAATTCCCTTCAATAAGCTATTTTCTTGCTCAATTGCAACTTGGCTAAGAGAATCATTAGTGGAATCAAGAGAACTACTAGAAGCAACAATATTGGATTTAACATGATTATTGTTACTACTAGAAGAAGAATCTTTCTTACTCTTGTTGCTAGATTTTACTTGTGGCATGTAAGTAGACAAGAGTAAATGCTTGGCAATGTAAGAAGAACTTTTTTTGCGAAGATCATAATTGATTGCTCTTAAGAACCCATGCTCTTTCTCAAGGTTGATCTTTTCAAAGCGTAGCTTCTCATGAGTCTTTAAAAGCTCTCGATGATTTTCCAAGGTAGTTTCTTGAGCTAACTTAGGAGTGTTTAGTTCTTTAGTTAGACGCTAAATCTCCTTCTTATCATCATTCGTTTTATCTTGATTAGCATGATTAATAGCAATTTCATCATAGTTTTCATCACTAGAGTTGTCAACAAGTAAATCATCATCACCTAGCAAATCATGTTCATCACTATTGAAATCAACATACTCGGGGTGTGAGACCTTTGGGCCTTTAGCCATGAAGCATCTTCCAATTCCTTCATTTAGTGAGTCAAATATGTCGTAGGAGTTGGTTGACACAAGTGCCAGACCGGCAACACCTTCATCTTGCGTATATTCGGAGTCAGACTGATAACTTCTCTCGGAGTGATTGTCGGAGTCGGAGCCGGATATCCATTCACCAACATGAGCTTGATGTATTCGTTTTGTGTGGCTCCTTGATGACTTGTCCTTCCTTTCCGAATCCTTTCTTCTCTGAGATGTTCTTCATTCATAATGATCATCTCTACTCCTCCTCTCGCTTGGAGGTGATTCTTCTCTTCTACTTCTCCTTTTGGGTGAATCTTCTCTTCTTTTGTAGGGAGTCGTACACTCATTTGAGTAGTGTCCGGGTCTTCCACAATTGTGGCAATTACGCTCATGACTAGAAGATCTTTTGTCATTGTAGGACCTTGACTTGGAACTTATTTCTTTGCTTATACTCTTGTAGAACTTGTTGAAATTCTTCACCATTAGGCTCAATTCTTCATTGAAGGCTTCTTTCTCACTTGATGATGTAGGAGCATCACATGAGGCTTTGTAAGCACCACTAGACTCTTTGTGAAGCTCTTCTTTATCCTTGAGTGACATCTCATGAGCAACAATTCTTCCAATCACTTCCGTTGGCTTGAGATCTTTGTAGTTAGGCATCATTTGGATCAATGTGCACACGGTATCATATTTTCCATCCAAGGATCTTAGGATCTTCTTGATGATGAATCTATCGGTCATCTCTTCACTTCCTAAGTCGGAAATCTCATTTGCGATGAGAGCAAGCCTAGAGTACATTTCAGCGACATCGTCACCATCCTTCATTTTGAACTTGTCAAGTTGACTTTGAAGCACATCCAATTTGGATTCCTTGACGGAGTTGGTACCCTCGTGCAAATCAATCAAAGTATCCCAAATTTCCTTTGCATTCTCAAGACGCTTGATTTTGTTGAATTCTTCGGGGCACAATCCGTTGAAGAGGATATCACAAGCTTGAGCGTTGTATTGCAGCATCTTCAACTCTTCCGTGGTAGCTTCATGGTTTGGTTCTCTCCCAACAAAGAATTCACCTTGGAAGACAATACACACAATAGCCCAAACGGCAGGGTTATGTCCAAGAATATGCATTTTCATATTATGCTTCCAACTAGCAAAATTAGTACTATCAAAGTAAGGACCTCTACGGTGGTAATTTCCCTCGCTGGACGCCATACTCTCCTAGGTTGTGAAACCAAGGCTATGATCACCAAAAGCTATGGAAATCAAGGTAAATGGAGACCAAATCTCTGATACCACCTGTAGGATCGAAAGTATGTCTAGAGGGGGTGATTAGACTACTTGACCAAATAAAAATCTAGCCTTTGCCTAATTTTATGTCTTGGCAGATTTTAGCAACTTAGAACAAGTCAAGCAATCAACCTACACATGCAATTCTAAGAGTATAGTAGCGGAATGTAAAAACATTGCACATGAAATTAAAGGGAGGAGTTTGGAGGGAGCAAACTCAATGTAGACACGGAGATTTTTGGCGTGGTTCCAATAGGTGGTGCTATCGTACATCCATGTTGATGGAGACTTCAACCCACGAAGGGTAACGGTTGCGCGAGTCCACGGAGGGCTCCACCCATGAAGGGTCCACAAAGAAGCAACCTTGTCTATCCCACCATGGCCATCGCCCACGAAGGACTTGCCTCACTAGGGTAGATCTTCACGAAGTAGGCGATCTCCTTGCCCATACAAACTCCTTGGTTCAACTCCACAATCTTGTCGGAGGCTCCCAAGTGACACCTAACCAATCTAGGAGACACCACTCTCCAAAAGGTAATAGATGGTGTGTGTTGATGATGAACTCCTTGCTCTTGTGCTTCAAATGATAGTTCCCCAACACTCAACTCTCTCTCATGGATTTGGATTTGGTAGAAAGATGATTTGAGTGGAAAGCAACTTGGGGAAGGCTAGAGAACAAGATTCTTATGGTTGAATGGAATATCTTGGTCTCAACACATGAGTAGGTGGTTCTCTCTCAGAAAATGTATACTGGAAGTGTAGGCATGTTTTGACGGCTCTCTCCACTAATGGAGGATGGCTGGAGGGGTATATATAGCCTCCACACAAAATCTAGCCGTTACACACAATTTACCAAACTCGGTGAGACCAAATCATAAAACTCGGTAGGACCGATTTAGTTCAAAATGTCAACGTTAGGATTTTCGGTGGGACCGACTTGTCAACTTGGCGAGACCGATTTCATTAGGGTTAGGGCATAACTAATCTCAGCAAGACCGATCACATAAACTCGGTAGGACCGATTTCTGTAATAGGCAAATAGAGAGTTGGTCAGGGAAACTCGGTGGGACCGAATCACTCATTTCGTTGAGACCGAAACGTTGCAAAAGGGAAACAGAGAGTTTGCATTGTGAACTCGATGGGACCGATCGCTCATCTTGGTTGGACCAAAACATTAAGAAGGGAAACAAAGATTTGCAATCCCATCTCGGTGAGACCGAGATCCCTATCAGTGAGACTAAAGTGACTAGGGTTTCTAGCAGTGGCTATGTCAAATGAACTCGGTGGCGCCGGATAGATAATTTTGGTGGGGCCGAGTTTGACTTTTGGTTTCGGACATATGTGGATATGCGAAAGTCGTTGAGGACTTTTGGAGCATATCACTAAGCATTTTGAGCAAGCAAGCCATTAAGCAACACCTCATCCCCTTTTAATAGTATTGGCTTTTCCTATGGACTCAATGTGATCTTGGATCACTAAAATGAAAATGTAGAGTCTTGAGCTTGAGACAATATGTGTCCTTAGAATTTTGAGGGGTCCACATTCCTAACCCATGCCATGCCAATCATTGAACTTTTTGAAATGATCATCTTGAAATAGCATTAGTTCAATGAGCTATATGTTGTTAGGAATTACTAAAACCACCCAGGGATAGTTGTACTTTCATTAACCTTTATGCATCTTATTTTGCTTAGAATGACGATAGCATTAGAGGATGATCCCTTCACTTAATTTCAAGATAAATGTGTTCTCCATGAGTACACACCATTGCCAAAGCTCGTCGTTTCGAAACACGTCATGATGATCGGGTGTGATAGACTCTACATTCGCATACAATGGGTGCAAGCCAGTGTTTGCACATGCAAAATACTTGGGTTGAACTTTACGAGCCTAGCATGTACATACATGGTCTCTGAACACTGGAGACCGAACGGTTGAACATGAGTCATATAGTAGATATGATCAACATGGAGATGTTGGCCATTGATGACTATCCCATCTCACGTGATGATCGAACATGGGTTAGTTGATTTGGATCATGTATCACTTAAATAACTTGAGGTATGTTAATTTAAGTGGGAGTTCATTAGTAATTTGATTAATTGAACTTAATTTATCATGAACTTAGTCTTAATAGTTTTTGCATATCTATGTTGTAGATCAATGGCCCGTGCTACGTTCCCTTGAATTTTAATGCGTTCAGAGAGAAAGCTAAGTTGAAAGATGATGGTAGCAACTACAGGACTGGGTCTGTAACTTGAGGATTATCCTCATTGTTGCACAGAAGAATTATGTCCTTGATGCACCGCTAGGTGACAGACCTGCTGCAGGAGCTACTGTAGACGTTATGAACGTCTGGCAGGCTCGATCTGATGACTACTCAATAGTTCAGTGTGCCATGCTTTACGGCTTAGAACCAGGACTTCAAAGAGGTTTTGAACGCCATGGAGCATATGAGATGTTCCAAGATCTAAAGTTGATATTTCAAGCTAATGCCGGGGTTGATAGATATGAAGTATCCAACAAGTTCTATAGTTGTACGGTGGAGGAGAACATTTCTTTCAGTGAACACATACTCAAAATTTCTGGGTATCATAACCACTTGGCTCAGCTGGGAATTTATCTTCTAGTTGAGAGTGTTATTAATAGAGTTCTTCAGTCACTGCCACCAAGCTATAAAGACTTCGTGATGAACTATAATATGCAAGGGGTGACGAAAATTGATTCTTGAGCTCTTCGCGATGCTGAAATTGGCGGACGTAGAAATCAAGAAGGAGCATCAAGTGTTGATGGTTAACAAGACCACTAGTTTCAAGAAAAAAGCAAGGGAAAGAAAGGGAACTTCAAGAAGAATGGCAAGCAAGTTGCCGCTCCCGTGAAGAAGCCCAAATCTGGACCCAAGCCTGAAACTGAGTGCTTCTACTGCAAAGGAAATGGTCACTAGAAGCAGAACTACCCCAAATACTTGGCGGATAATAAGGATGGCAAAGTGAACAAATGTATATTTGATATACATGTTATTGATGTGTACCTTACTAATGCTCGTAGTAGAGCCTGGGTATTTGATACCGGTTCGGTTGCTCATATTTCTAACTCAGAACAGGAGCTGCGGAATAAGCAAAGATTCGTTAAGGACAAGGTGATGATGCGCGTCGGGAATGGTTCCAAGGTCGATGTGATCGTCGTCGGCACGCTACCTCTACATCTACCTTCGGGATTAGTTTTAGACCTCCAGACTTGTTATTTGGTGCCAGTGTTGAGCATCAACATTATATCTGGATCTTTTTTATTGCGAGACGGTTATTCATTTAAATTAGAGAATAATTGTTTTTCTATTTATATGAGTAACATCTTTTATGGTCATGCACCTTTTATGAATCAATGGTCTATTCTTGTTGAATCTCAATCTTAGTGATACACATATTAATAATATTGATGCCAAAAGATGTGTCGGTGTCAAAACCGGCGGATCTCGGGTAGGGGGTCCCGAACTGTGCGTCTAAGGCAGATGGTAACATGAGGCAGGGGACACGATGTTTACCCAGGTTCGGGCCCTCTTGATGGAGGTAATACCCTACGTCCTGCTTGATTGTTCTTGATGATATGAGTATTACAAGAGTTGATCTACCACGAGATCGTAGAGGCTAAACTCTAGAAGGTAGCCTATGGTACGATTCTATGTTGTCCTACGGACTAAACCCTCCGGTTTATATAGACACTCGAGGGGGCTAGGGTTACACAAGGTCGGTTACAAGGGAGAAGATCTACATATCCGTATTGTCTAGCTTGCCTTCCACGCCAAGGAGAATCCCATCCGGACATGGGACGAAGTCTCCAATCTTGTATCTTCATAGTCCAACAGTCCGGCCAAAGGATATAGTCCGGCTGTCCGGAGACCCCCTAATCCAGGACTCCCTCAGTAGCCCCCGAACTAGGCTTCAATGACGATGAGTCCGGCGCACAGATTATTTTCGGCATTGCAAGGCGGGTTCTTCTCCAAATTCTGAATATCTTCTAAGTAGTGTCCGGCTCCCCATAAATGTTGCACTTCTTGGCTTCTACGCCCAATAAGGGCTATCTTCCACGTGTCGAGCAAATGCGAGGAGCCAGGGCGTTTTTACATTCGCCCCCTAGCCATGTAAATAAATCGTCTATTAAAGGGATGGGGATTCTTAGATCCAATCCACACCATCCTCCCACAGCGAGAATCCATCGGAGCGTGCTCAGAAAAATCCATTCCATCATGGCTGGCCATCGCAGCTCCTCCTCCCGCTCATGTACCCCTAAGCCCGGTGATTGGGAGAAGTGTTCCGTCCCGCACAACCAATTAGTAGAGTTGTAGACCCAGGGATTTCTCCCTGCAGCGTATATGGTCCCCGTCTGAGCCAGACTCGCCACCTATAATGGCAGGGAGCAAGCGGAGAGCTTCCCCAATCCCTCCAGGGGACTTGGATTTCCAATCCATCCGTTCCTCCGCAGGCTCCTGGAGTTTTACGGCCTCCAATTGCATAATTTCACCCCTGCTTCCATATTACACATCGCCGATTATGTTGCCCTTTGTGAGCTATTGCTGGGCTGCGAGGCTCATTTCGAGCTGTGGAAGAGGCAATTCTGCCTTGTGCCCCGTACACAAGAGGGGTTACTTTATCAAGTGGGCGGAGCCAAAATATGGCGCATCGCCGACACCGGATACCTATTCGGTACCCCGAAGAAGACGTCCGAAGACTGGCCTTTGGAGTGGTTTTACATGGAGAACGTCCCCCTTCCAGACCCAGTTCGGAGGGGTCTTCCTGAGTTTAGCAATGCTCCTCTGAAGAAACGCCAAAGCTGGCGCCCACGGAGCCCCCAGGAGGAAGACAACAGAGAATTCCTTTACTTGATGAACCGGATTAAAGCACTGGCTCAATCAGGATTGACAATAATCGAGGTTATGTCAATATGCATAATGCGGGGAGTGCAACCACTTCAATGTCGAGGGCACCCCCTGTGGTGTTTTAATGGGGAAGATGATGCCACCCTTTGTGGGCGTAAGGGACCGGACTCCGCTGCTGCTTTAGCAAAAATTCTGTCCAAGTTGTTCAAGGGAGAGGAAGAGGAGTTCATCCGTATCAAGCCACGGGATGGATTCTCCATGTACAACCCTCCAAGCTGGGTGAGTTGTCACTCTTTACCCCCAACCTTCCCGCATTCTTCATCGTAAATACTCACCTTGCCGTTTCACGGCAGGAACTGCGAAAAGCTGTAAGGGAGGTCAAAAGCCCACCTCCACAACCGGAGGACCCTGACCGGGCCCTCGATCCCAGGCTCGAAGAGGGTCTGGACATATTTGTGGAGCTGATAGACAGGAAATTCTATCAATTGAGACACGATGACGCCATGGTGGCCATAACGGCCGACTATCCTGGACTACTCCCTGCATCGCATGTAAGAAAAAACCGGAGTCCCAACTTCCAAAAAGGATCCCCTTTTACGCACTTAACCTACCGTACACATATGGTGTTTTACAGGGAAGGCCTTTGGGACGCCGTACCGAACCCGCAGCGACTCTCCAACAAGGGGCACCGAACGAGTAGGCCAAAAAGGAAGGCGGTCAGGACGGAGACGCCGGCGCAGAGGTATGACACAAAACCTCGCTCCGTGGTTGTTGTATTTCTTAAAATATAATGACGTCCATGTTTCCTAGTAGAAAAAACGCTCGCCGGACTATATCCGGAGAGGCTGCCGATCACGCCTCCACCACTCAGGCTCCAGGGCAGACATAGAGGCGGAAGCTAACACGGGGCGGACGCCGGATGCTCCTCCTACAGAGGATGCGGACAGACTATCCGCTACAAATTCCAAAGTGGAGAGCGCCATGAATCACAGGCGTCGCCGGGCCGTACTCCACGACGCTTGTTTCTCCCAAGAGGCATTCGATGCCTTCAACTCAGGAGACGCGTACATCCGTGCTACTCAAAATGGTCTAGTCGGAGCCTCGGACCAGTATGTAAGGGATATATGGGTAAGAAAATCTGACGATTATATGTATCAGTCGCCCCTAAGACTTGAAACAGTTGACGCAACTGATTTAAGGATCATTATTTGTGCGGGTTCTTACGGAGAAGAATTCCCGACTGTTTCAAGAGCTGGAAGACTGCAAGGCCCAGCTAGGGGCCGCTGTTGCCGCGTTGAAGGAGTCCGAGAAGGGCCCCCCTGGTAACACTTGTTTGCATTGCAAAGAATACAGGTACTAGGTAGTATACGGCATGCATGCAAATCTAACAATAGATGTTGCAGATGACCCCGGAGTGAATCCGGAGGCCTTGGCGATGAATGCGGCACGTGCTGATCGACAGCTGAATGCTAGCGAGCGCGTGCTTACGTGAGTCAGGCAGGAGAAAAATAATCTCCAAGACGCCAATATCCGGCTGGGCGTGGAACTGAAAGATGTCCGAGCCCAGCTTGCGGACTCCGTGAAGGAGAATAAGCGGCTTCGACGCGACACTTTTAGTAAGTGCTTGAACGAACTTTTTAAAGGAGTTCACCGAGGAAGCCGGCTAATAGAGTTATGTCTGCAGGTATGCTGACGGGTCGCCCCGCGGAGGAGATGCCTGGGTCTTCGGGTGATCTTCTACCAGAGCTCTCACAACTGCACGAGCAAGTTCAGAAGGTGATGCAGGGTATTGCCCAAGCCTTGTGGCCATACGCGTCCCCGCCAGGAGGCATGGGGGAGCTTATAGAGAAGCTCAAGGGAGCGCGACGGCGCTTCCGATTATAGAAGATATCAGCCTGCCGACAAGGTGCAAGGGAAGCCTGGGCTATGGTGAAGACGCGATATACCAAAGCTGACCCAAACCACATGGACGAGGTCAGACCTGTGGGGCCTGATGGGAAAGAGATCCCCGTCAGTTTAGTGTATGACCAAGTAGAATTAGCCACAAAGTATTCCCAACAGGATTGTAGGCTAGACAGCCTGTTGGATGGTATAGAAGAAGAATTTAATCAGTCTTAGTGACTGTGTACTTCAAGTGACATATGTGATGTCCTAGCCGGATTGTAAATCATTTGTCATGGCGGACCTTTTCGCTTCGACCTCTGGACCCGATAGTCCGGAGTGTATCTGAATACCCTCTCGGTTATGTAAAAACCGGGGTATGCGTGGAAACCAGGCGTAGGAGTCATAAGTGCTTGAACAGACAAGTACCCAACTAGCTATGTTATATTACATGGGTAGTAAGAAACATCTTCCTGGGAGAATAGTTTCGTTAAGGGTTCCTTTCCCTGGGTACGCATGCCCTAATGTGCATGTCCGAACTGCGGAAAGAGACGCAGGCTATAAACATCTAGGGGCATGTGTCAAAATAAAATTCATCTTTTATTCACTGACCGAATATTCCCTTAAGAACGCTAGCTTTCGGCTTCACCCAGTCTGACGTACACATCCGGCTGACCCGGCAGTAACAATCGCAAAGGTGCTCCCCTTATGCCCTAGCCTAATTAAGGGGAACATAGGGAATAAATAAAAGAGCCAAGCAACCCAGCTTGGCCAAAACTTAAGTCATATCGATGCATATAATGGCAAAAGAGGTACATGCAGAGGAATAACACATGTGTGGGACATAAAGCCCAGAAAAATAGTTAGATTAAGCTTCTGTATAAGAAGCCCCCAGGTATAATGAGCGCGGTTTGCGCGTCAAGATTGTGTAACCAAGACACAAGTTTAGCCTTTTAGGGCCTTGAGGAGAAATAAAAAGAGAGAAAGAGAGAAAAGACAGATATGCAAAAAATTGACGGAGGTAAGGGGATGAACATAGAGTCTGGCACCAGGCGTAGAATCTTCGGAGTCTAGCTGCGTTCCATGGGTTTGGCTCGAGTCGATTGTCCGATGCATCCCGTGGACGGTACACTCCACCGGTCAGAACCTGGTCAATAATAAAGGGACCTTCCCATTTGGGCTTGAGCTTGTTCTTTTTCTTCTCCAGTAGGCGTAGAATTAGTTTGCCAACGTTATAGGTTTTGGCCCGCACTTCTCTTCTTTGATACCTTCGAGCCTGTTGCTAATAGAATGCGGGAACGTGCTTTTGCCACGTCGCGCTCCTCCTCCAGGGCGTCCAAACTGTCCTGCCGATCGAGCTCGGCCTCTTTTTCTTCGTACATGCGCAGTCGAGGTGAGTCATGAATTATGTCGCAAGGTAGAACCGCCTCTGCGCCGTACACCATAAAAAACGGTGTGTATCTGGTAGTGCGATTCGACGTGGTCCGCAGCCCCCATAGTACGGAGTCGAGGTCCTCTACCCAGTGCGTGTTTGATTCCTTTAAGGACCGCACTAATCTAGGTTTAATGCCACTCATGATAAGACTATTTGCTCGTTCGACTTGACCATTAGTTTGTGGGTGACAGACAGAAGCGTAATTGAGCTTGATGCCCATGTTGCTGCACCAAAGTTTCACCTCGTCGGCTGTAAAGTTCGTGCCGTTGTCAGTGATGATGTTGTGGGGGATGCCATAACGATGTACAACCCCGGATATGAAGTCTATCACCGGTCCGGATTCAGCCGTTTTGACAGGTTTGGCTTCTATCCATTTGGTGAATTTATCCACCATGACCAGTAAGTATTTTTTCTTATGGGTTCCCCCTTCAAGGGGTTCGACCATATCAAGCCCCCAGACCGCTAAGGGCCAAGTAATGGGGATTGTTTGGAGAGCGGTAGGTGGCATATGGCTTTGGTTTGCAAAAAGCTGGCAACCGACGCAATGTTGGACCAGATGTTGCGCATCTGCCCGGGCCGTCGGCCAATAGAAACCTGTATGGAAGGCCTTTCTTACAAGGGCCCGGGCTGCGGCATGATGGCCGCCGAGTCCAGCATGGATTTATGCCAAAAGCTTCCGCCCTTCCTCTTTGGAGATGGTCCTTTGAAGGACTCCGGTTGTGCTTTTCTTATGAAGCTCTCCCTCATGGACCTTGTAGGCTTTAGATCGCCGCACTATGCAGCGTGCCTCATTTTGGTCCTCCGGTAGTTCCTGCCTGGTTAGGTTGGCCAGGAATGGTTCTGTCCACGGGGCAATGATGTCCATTATCACGTGGGCTGAAGGTGTTATTTTGATGGCAGAGCCTCCGATTGTGTCAGAGTGTTTGGTATCTGATGTTGTGGCCGGGTCCGGATTATCATTACTGGTGTCCCCCTCGCATACCACGGATGGCTTAAACAGTTTTTCCAGGAAGATGTTGGGTGGAACAGGGTCGCGTTTAGCACCGATAGGGCGAGGATATCCGCCGCCTGATTGTTTTCCCGAGCCACATGGTGGAATTCAAGCCCTTCGAACCGAGCTGACATTTTGAGGACGGCGTTGCAATATGCTGCCATTTTCGGATCCTAGGCATCGAAGTCTCCATTTATTTGAGATATTGCGAGGATTGAATCCCCACACACCTCTAGGCGTTGAATGCCCATGGAAACTGCCATCCGGACACCGTGTAATAGGGCCTCGTATTCGACTGCGTTATTGCATTCTGTGTATAGTATTTGGAGTACGTATTGAACTGTATCTCCAATGGGGGACGTCAGGACAACGCCAGCCCCCAGACCAGCCATCATTTTAGAGCTGTCGAAGTGCATGATCCAATTGGAGTACGCGCCGTACTCTTTAGGGAGTTCAGCTTCTGTCCATTCGGCGACGAAATCGGCCAGTACTGGCGACTTAATGGCTCGACGTGGTTTATATGTTATGTCGAACGGGAGGAGCTCGATAGCCCATTTGGCAATCCGACCTGTGGCATCGCGGTTGTTTCTTATGTCGTTGAGTGGTACTTCGGAGGCCACCGTAATTGAACACTCTTGAAAGTAGTATCGTAATTTCCGGGATGCCATGAATACCGCGTATGCTATCTTTTGATAATGTGGGTACCGTGATTTGCATGCAGTGAGGATAGTGGATACATAATATACCGGCTTTTGAAGTGGGAATTTATGTCCGTCCATCTCTCGTTCGACGACGAGCACTGCGCTTACAACTTGGTGAGTTGCCGCTATATATAATAGCATTGGTTCGCCTACATTTGACGCGACCAAGATTGGGTTGCTGGCCAGGATGGCTTTTATTTCTTCCAATCCGGCCATGGCTACGTCCGTCCACTCAAAGTGTTCGATGCACCGTAGAAGGCGATAAAGGGGGAGTGCCTTTTCTCCTAATCGGGAGATGAAGCGGCTTAAGGCCGCCACACATCCAGTTAACTTTTGGATTTGCTTGAGGTCAGTTGGGATAGCCAACTGCGACAGAGCCCGCATCTTAGCGGATTTGCTTCAATTCCTCTACTGGAGACGATAAATCCCAGGAGCTTTCCGACGGGTATGCCGAAAACACATTTTTTTCGGATTGAGCTTAATGTCGTATGTTCGGAGATTGTCGAACGTGAGCCTCAAGTCATCTATTAAGGAGTCGACGTGTCTGGTTTTAACGACCACATCGTTGACGTATGCCTCCACTGTTTTGTGGTGACCCACAAGTATAGGGGATCTATCGTAGTCCTTTCAATAAGTAAGAGTGTCGAACCCAACAAGGAGCAGAAGGAAATGATAAGCGGTTTTCAGCAAGGTATTCTCTGCAAGTACTGAAATAAGTGGTAACAGATAGTTTTGTGACAAGATAAATTGTAACGAGCAACAAGTAACAAAAGTAAATAAAGTGCAGCAAGGTGGCCCAATCCTTTTTGTAGCAACGGACAAGCCGGAACAAACTCTTATAATAGGAAAAGCGCTCCCGAGGACACATGGGAATATCGTCAAGCTAGTTTTCATCATGTTCATATGATTCCCGTTCAGTACTTTGATAATTTGATATGTGGGTGGACCGGTGCTTGGGTGATGTTCTTACTTGAACAAGCATCCCACTTATGATTAACCTCTATTGTAAGCATCCGCAACTACAACAAAAGTATTAAGGTAAACCTAACCATATCATGAAACACGTGGATCCAAATCAGCCCCTTACGAAGCAACGCATAAACTAGGGTTTAAGCTTCTGTCACTCTAGCAACCCATCATCTACTCATTACTCCCCAATGCCTTCCTCTAGGCCCAAATAATGGTGAAGTGTTATGTAGTCGATGTTCACATAACACCACTAGAGGCTAGACAACATACATCTTATCAAAATATCGAACGAATACCAAATTCACATGACTACTAATAGCAAGACTTCTCCCTTGTCCTCAGGAAGAAACGTAACTACTCACAAGCATATTCATGTTCATAATCAGAGGGGTAATAATATGCATATAGGATCTGAACATATGATCTTCCACCAAATAAACCAACTAGCATCAACTACAAGGAGTAATCAACACTACTAGCAACCTACTAGCACCAGTCCCGGACTTTGAGACAAGAATTTGATACAAGAGATGAACTAGGGTTTGGAGATGAGATGGTTCTGGTGAAGATGTTGATGGAGATTGCCCTCTCCCGATGAGAGGAGCATTGGTGATGACGATGGTGATGATTTCCCCCTCCCGGAGGGAAGTATCCCTGGCAGAACAGCTCTGCCGGAGCTCTAGATTGGTTCCGCCAAGGTTCCGCCTCGTGGCGGCTGAGTCTCATCCCGAAAAGTTCCTTCTGATTTTTTTCTCATCGAAAGACTTCATATAGCAGAAGATGGACGTCGGAGACCCACCAGGGAGCCCATGAGGTAGGGGGGCGCGCCCCCACCCTCTTCAGCAGGGTGTGGGCCCCCTGGCCTTCATCTTTGGCGAGGATTTTTCTTTATTTATTTTAAGATGTTTTGTGGAGTTTCAGGACTTTTTGAGTTGCGCAGAATAGGTCTCTAATATTTGCTCCTTTTCTAGCCCAGAATTCCAGCTGCCGGCATTCTCCCTCCTTATGTAAACCTTTTAAAATAAGAGAGAATAGTCATAAGTATTGTGACAAAGTGAAATAACAGTCCATAATGCAATAAATATTGATATAAAAGCATGATGCAAAGTGGACGTATCAACTCCCCCAAGCTTAGACCTCGCTTGTCCTCGAGCGAAAAGCCGATAACAATAAATATGTCCTCATGTTTAGAGGTAGAGGCGTCGATAAAAATAAAATACGAACATGAAGGCATCATGATTATTCTCATAACAACAACATATATAGATTTTGTCATATGATTACTTATGTTCAAGTGATGATCTATTCACAATGCAAAAGTAAAATCATAAACCTTATTGGGCTTCGACAAACTATAATCTCAGTCATTGAAGCAATTGCAATTTATCATAACATTGGAAAGAGTATATGTCAGAGCTAAAAAACAAGTCCACATACTCAACTATCATCTAGTCCTTCATAATTGCTAACACTCACGCAATACTTGTGGTTACGGAGTTTTAATCGGACACAGAGAAATATAGGGGCTTATAGTTTTGCCCCACAACCTTTTACCTCAAGGGTAATGTCAACAATAATAATTCATGCTCCCCTATATCCAATTATATATATATATATATATCATGTTCTTTCCAACATGCTGAGCTTGCAAAGGATAAAATGAAAAGGGAAAGGTGAAGATCACCGTGACTCTTGCATAAGGTAGAAGATAATTAAAAAGGATAGGCCCTTCGCAGAGGGGAGCAGAGGTTGCCATGCGCTTTTATGGTTGGATGCATAAAATCTCAATGCGAAAGAACATCACTTTATATTGCCCCTTGTGATATGAACCTTTGTTATGCAGTCCGTCGCTTTTATTACTTCTACATCACAAGATCGTATAAAGCTTATTTCTCCCGCACCAATCAATCATACATATTTAGAGCAATTTTTATTGCTTTGCACCGATGACACCTTACTTGAAGGATCTTACTCAATCCATAGGTAGATATGGTGGACTCTCATGGCAAAACTAGTTTAAGGGTATTTGGAAGCACAAGTAGTATTTCTACTTGGTGCTGAGAATTTGCCTAGCATGAGGGGGAAAGGCAAGCTCAACAAGTTAGAGGATCCTTGACAACATACTTTATCTCAGATATAAGAAAGACATAACTCATTACGTTGTCTTCCTTGTCCAACATCAACTCTTTAGCATGTCATATTTTAATGAGTGCTCCAAATCATAAAAGATGTCAATGATAATATATATGTGTGTGTGAAAACCTCTCTTTCCTTATTACTTCCGATTAATTGCAACAATGACCAAAGCTATGTCTGCCAACTCCCAACAACTTTTAATCAGCATACTCTTTCTATGGGAAGTCATTACTCTCAATAAGATAAATATGAACTTTTTGTTTCTTTTTATTCTTTTCTTCTTTCTTTTATTCACCCAAGATCATGGCAAAATAATCAAGCCCTTGACCCAACACTAATCTTTATTATATATAGCTCACGGACTCGATTACAAAGAGAGATCATAAAGCAAAACTCAAAACTAGATCATGCCATAAACTTTATTCTACTAGATCAAGATACTTCTAATAGGATCGAACTAAGAAAAACGATAAAGATAGGAGTTGTGATGGTGATACGATATCGGGGCACCTCCCCCAAGCTTGGCAGTTGCCAAGGGGAGTGCCTATACCCATGTGATTATATCTCCTTCTTTGTTGTCGGTGTAATATTCTTGGCGATGATTCCCCTCAGGATGCGGTTCTCCTCCTCGAGCTTATTGACTTGCTGTTTGAGCTCCATTATTTCCTTACGAAGCTTTCCTATGACAGCTAAAGCTCCTTGCACCCAAGGGTGTTGCATAGCTACGGAGAACAAGTGATACTCCTCTTCATATTTTCATAAGAAAGAAATCTAACATTAGAAGGGATAACCGAATTTGGAATAGCTGAGCTCTGTAGATCCCCCATCGTGAACCCAGCTCGGAGGCGAGAGGTGACTTCTTGATCCTCCATGGCATCTACTCTCATCAAGTCAGCCTCCATCTCTTCCTTCGTTCCTGGCCCAAAGTGGTCAGCGTCGCTGTTTGCCCTTGGTTCCGGTGCCGGATTAGATACCCGGCTCTCCCCGATTGACTCTTGAGAAGACATCTTGCTCTAATCTGCAGCAGCAACATCTCGAAAACAAAAACAGAGGAGATTTGCATGATACGGGAGTCAAAACCTTTGGGAGAATATATAATGAATTTTTACCGACCAAAATATGTATCGTGCAAGAAAACGGAGTCCGAAAGGCACACGAGGTGCTCACGAGGTAGGGGGGTGCGCCCAGAGGGGTAGGGCGCGCCCACCACCCTCGTGGGGCCCTCATGTCCTTCCCGGACTGCTACTTATTTTTCTATTTTTCTAAATATTCCAAAACGGAGAAATATTGCCTTAAAAATTGTTTTGGAGTCGGTTTACTTACCGTACCACATACCTATTCCTTTTCGGAGTCTGAAACGGTTTGGAAGGTGTCCCTTATGTATTCCTATGGGGTTACAGTTTCAATAATATTGGTTTGAATATTTATGGTATTACCTGAGATATAATGTTTGATTCTTTGACCGTGTACCACCTTCGGATTTGTGCCCTCGAAGTTGTTGATTTTTATGGCACCGGAACGATAGACCTCTTCAATAACATAGGGGCCTTCCCATTTAGAAAGAAGTTTTCCTGCAAAAAATTTTAAATGAGAGTTGTATAGCAATACATAATCACCTACATTAAACTCACGCTTTTGTATCCTTTTGTCATGCCATCTTTTAACTTTTTCTTTAAACAACTTGGCATTTTCATAAGCTTGGGTTCTCCATTCATCAAGTGAGCTAATATCAAATAACCTCTTTTCACCGGCAAGTTTGAAATCATAGTTGAGCTCTTTAATAGCCCAATATGCCTTATGTTCTAGTTCGAGAGGTAAATGACATGCTTTTCCATAAATCATTTTATACGGAGACATACCCATAGGATTTTTATATGCGATTCTATAAGCCCATAATGCATCATAAAGTTTCTTAGACCAATTATTTCTAGACCTATTAACAGTCTTTTGCAAAATTAATTTGAGCTCTCTATTTCTCAATTCTACTTGACCACTAGACTGTGGGTGATAAGGAGATGCAATTCTATGATTAACATCATACTTAGCAATCATTTTACAGAAAGCACCATGAATAAAGTGTGAACCACCATCAGTAATTAAATATCTAGGGACTCCAAACCTCGGAAAAATAACTTCCTTAAGCATTTTAATAGAAGTGTTATGATCAGCACTACTAGTTGGAATAGCTTCTTCCCACTTAGTAACGAAATCAACAGCAACTAAAATATGTGTGTATCCATTAGAGGCAGGAAAAGGTCCCATATAATCAAAGTCCCAAACATCAAGCGGTTCAATAACAAGAGAATAATTCATAGGAATTTCTTGACGTCTACTAATATTACCAATTCTTTGACATTCATCACAAGACAAGACAAACTTACGGGCATCCTTGAAGAGAGTAAGCCAATAAAAACCAGATTGCAATACCGTATGTGCAGTTCTATCTCCAGTGTGGTGTCCTCCATAAGCCTCGGAATGACACTTGCGTAGGATCTGTTCCTGTTCATGCTCAGGTACACAACGTCTAATAACACCATCTACTCCTTCTTTATAAAGATGTGGGTCATCCCAAAATTAATGTCTCAAGTCATAGAAAAACTTTTTCTTTTGCTGGTATGTGAAGCTAGGTGGTATAAACTTAGCAACAATATAATTAGCATAATCAGCATACCATGGAGTACTACGAGAAGTACTTATAACATTTAATTGTTCATTAGGAAAGCTATCATTAATAGATAGTGGGTCATCAAGAACATTATCTAACCTAGACAAGTTGTCTGCAACGGGGTTCTCAGCTCCCTTTCTATCAACAATATGCAAATCAAATTCTTGTAGCAAGAGAACCCATCTAATAAGTCTTGGTTTAGCATCTTTCTTTTCCATAAGGTATTTAATAGCAGCATGATCAGTGTGAATAGTTGCTTTAGAATCAACAATATAAGGTCTGAACTTATCACAAGCAAATACAACTGCTAAAAGCTCTTTTTCAGTAGTAGCATAATTCCTTTGAGCATTGTCTAGAGTATTACTAGCATAATGAATAACATTTAATTTCTTATCAACTCTTTGCCCTAGAACAGCACCTACAGCATAATCACTAACATCACACATAATTTCAAAGGGTAAATCCCAATCAGGTGGCTGAACAACAGGTGCAGAGACTAATGCTTTCTTAAGTATTTCAAATGCTTCTATAGAATCATCATCAAAGACAAATGGTATATCTTTTTGCAATAAATAAGTCAGAGGCCGAGAAATTTTTGAGAAGTCCTTAATGAACCTCCTATAAAATCCGGCGTGACCAAGGAAACTTCTTATACCTTTGATGTCCTTGGGACATGGCATCTTTTCAATAGCATCGACCTTGGCTTTATCAACTTCAATACCTCTTTCAGAAACTTTATGCCCCAAGACAATACCTTCATTAATCATAAAGTGGCACTTTTCCCAATTCAAGACAAGATTAGTTTCTCCACATCTCTACAAAACTCGATCAAGATTGCTCAAGCAACCATCAAAAGAGGAACCATAGATGGAAAAATCGTCCATGAAAACCGCACAAATCTTTTCACAAAAGTCAGAGAATATAGCCATCATCCATCTTTGAAAGGTAGCAGGTGCATTACATAAACCAAAAGGCATACGTCTATAAACAAAAGTACCAAAAGGGCATGTAAAAGTAGTCTTTGATTGATCTCTAGCCGACACAGGTATTTGAGAGAAACTAGAATAACCATCTAGAAAGCAATAGTGTGTATGTTTGATCAATAAAAGGTAAGGGCTAATGATCTTTCTTAGTAGCTTTATTTAATTTGCGGAAATCAATTACCATCCTATAACCTGTGATAATTCTTTGTGGAATCAATTCATCTTTATCTTAGGAACACCAGTAATACCTCCCTTCTTAGGGACACAATGGACAGGACTTACCCACTGACTATCAGCAACGGGATAAATTATACCTGCCTCCATAAGCTTGAGTATTTCTTTTCTTACCACTTGTTTCATTTTAGGATTCAGACATTGTTGAGGATCAAGAACTGGTTTGGCATCTGCTTCCAAATTTATTTTATGTTGACATAGAGTGGGACTAATGCCCTTAAGATCATCAAGAGTATATCCAATAGCAGCACGATGCTTCTTCAGAGTTTTCAATAATCTTTCTTCTTCATGCTCTGAAAGGTTAGCACTGGTAATAACAGGATATATCTTCTTTTCATCAAGATAAGCATATTTAAGATTATCAGGCAAAGGTTTAAGCTCAAACACGGGATCACCCTTGGGTGGAGGAGGATCCCCTAAAATTTCAACAGGCAAATTTTGTTGCAGAATAGGTTCCTGTTTAAAGAATACTTCATCTATTTCCCTTCTTTCATTCATGAAAATATCATTTTCATGGTCTAGCAAATAGTGTTCTAAGGGATCACTAGGAGGTACGACAATAGAAGCAAGACCAATAATTTCATCCTTACTAGGTAATTCTTCCTCGCGATGTTGTTTACTAAATTTTGAGAAATTAAACTCATGAATCATATCATCCAAGACAATAGTAACAACATTCTTTTCGCAATCTATCCTAGCATTAATAGTGTTCAAGAAGGGTCTACCAAAGATAATGGGACAAAAGCTATCTTGCGGAGAAGTAAGAAGAAGAAAATCAGCAGGATATTTAGTTTTCCCACACAAGACTTCAACATCTCTAACAATTCCCATCGCTGAAATAGTATCTCTATTGGCAAGTTTAATTGTGACATTAATATCTTCTAATTCAGCAGGTGCAATTTCATGCTTGATTTCTTTATACAAGTCATAAGGTATAACACTAGCACTAGCACCCATATCACATAAGCCATGATAACAATGATCTCCTATTTTAACAGAAATAACAGGCACGCCTACCACAGGTCTATGTTTATCTTTAGCACAAGGTTTAGCAATTCTAGCAGTTTCACCTTCGAACTGGATAACATGCCCATCAATATTATCAGACAAGAGATCTTTAACAATAGCAATATTAGGTTCTACTTTCACTTGCTCAGGAGGTGTATAAGTTCTAATATTGCTTTTACGAACAACAATTGAAGCGTTAGCATGATCCTTTATTCTAACAGGGAAAGGTGGTTTCTCAACATAAGAAGTAGGAACAATAGGATCATTATAAGTGACAGTCTTTTCTTCAACTTTAATAGGTGCAGCTACTTTTACTTCTATGGGAGGATGATATTTAAACCACTTCTCCTTAGGGAGATCAACATAAGTAGCAAAAGATTCACAGAAAGAAGCTACTATCTCAGAGTCAAGTCCATATTTAGTGCTAAACTTACGAAAAATATCGGTATCCATAAAAGACTTAACACAATCAAACTTAGGTGTCATACCTGACTCCTTACCTTCGTCGAGGTCCCAATCTTCAGAGTTGCATTTGATTCTATCCAATAAATTCCATCTGAATTCAATAGTCTTCATCATAAAAGAGCCAGCACAAGAAGTATCGAGCATGGTTTGATTATTATGAGAAAGCCGAGCATAAAAACTTTGCATATTTATTTCTCTCGAGAGCTCATGATTGGGGCATGAATATAACATTGATTTAAGCCTCCCCCAAGCTTGAGCGATGCTTTATCCTTCGCATAGGGTAATACTTTTGATGAAATTCCAATTTCAATCTTTTATAGTTCCATGATCTCATATCATCACATAGCCTATACCATATCAATACGTCTCCCTTCAAAGATAAAGGGAAGACCTTCTTCTTAGCAACATCATCGAGTACACCTGCAAGCTTAAATAATCCACAAACTTCATCCACATATAATAAGTGCTCATCAGGATGCTTTGTTCCATCTCCTGTAAAAGGGTTAGCTAGCAGTTTTTCCATCATACCCGAAGGAAATTCAAAAGGAGTTTCATTTTCAATAGGTTCAGTAGGTTGAGGAGGAACTCTTTGCTCTACTGGACAGGGTGAAGATACCCCGAACAAGCCCCTCAGAGAATTACTTTCCATAGTAGCAAGTGACAGTAAATTTCAGCACACTATGTAAATTTTTCCTTCCCAAATTCCACCTACCAAAGGCGCTACACTCCCCGGCAACGGCGCCAAAAAAGAGTCTTGATGACCCACAAGTATAGGGGATCTATCGTAGTCCTTTCGATAAGTAAGAGTGTCGAACCCAACAAGGAGCAGAAAGAAATGATAAGCGGTTTTCAGCAAGGTATTCTCTGCAAGTACTGAAATAAGTGGTAACATATAGTTTTGTGACAAGATAAATTGTAACGAGCAACAAGTAGCAAAAGTAAATAAAGTGCAGCAAGGTGGCCCAATCCTTTTTGTAGCAAAGGAAAAGCCAGAACAAACTCTTATAATTGGAAAAGCGCTCCTGAGGACACATGGGAATATCGTCAAGCTAGTTTTCATCACGTTCATATGATTCGCGTTCAGTACTTTGATAATTTGATATGTGGGTGGAACCGGTGCTTGGGTGCTGTTCTTACTTGAAAAAGCATCCCACATATGATTAACCTCTATTGCAATCATCCGCAACTACAACGAAAGTATTAAGGTAAACCCAACCATAGCATGAAACATGTGGATCAAATCAGCGCCTTACGAAGCAACGCATAAACTAGGGTTTAAGCTTCTATCACTCTAGCAACCCATCATCTACTTATTACTCCCCAATGCCTTCCTTTACGCCCAAATAATGGTGAAGTGTTATGTAGTCGACGTTCACATAACACCACTAGAGGCTAGACAACATACATCTTATCAAAATATCGAACGAATACCAAATTCACATGACTACTAATAGCAAGACTTCTCCCTTGTCCTCAGGAACAAACGTAACTACTCACAAAGCATATTCATGTTCATAATCAGAGGGGGTAATAATATGCGTATAGGATCTGAACATATGATCTTCCACCAAATAAACCAACTAGCATCAACTACAAGGAGTAATCAACACTACTCGCAACCTACTAGCACCAATCCCGGACTTTGAGACAAGAATTGGATACCAGAGATGAACTAGGGTTTGGAGATGAGATGGTGCTGGTGAAGATGTTGATGGAGATTGCCCTCTCCCGATGAGAGGAGCGTTGGTGATGACGATGGTTATGATTCCCCCCTCCCGGAGGGAAGTATCCCCGGCAGAACAGCTCTGCCAGAGCTCTAGATTGGTTCCGCCAAGGTTCCGCCTTGTGGCGGCAGAGTCTCGTCCCGAAAAGTTCCTTCTGATTTTTTTCTCATCGAAAGACTTCATATAGCAGAAGATGGACGTCAGAGACCCAACAGGGGGCCCACAAGGTAGGGGGGCGCGCCCTAGGAGGGGGGGCGCGCCCCACCCTCGTGAGCAGGGTGTGGGCCCCCTAGCCTTCATCTTTGGCGAGGACTTTTATTTATTTCTTTTAAGATCTTTCGTGGAGTTTCAGGACTTTTGGAGTTGCGCAGAATAGGTCTCTAATATTTGCTTCTTTTCCAGCCCAGAATTCCAACTGCCGGCATTCTCCCTCCTTATGTAAACCTTGTAAAATAAGAGAGAATAGCCTTAAGTATTGTGACATAAAGTGAAATAATAGTCCATAATGCAATAAATATCGATATAAAAGCATGATGCAAAATGGACGTATCATTTTGCCAATCTGCGTTTTTGAGCCCGAAGGGCATTGTGTTAAAACAAAAGGGGTCGTATGGAGTGATGAATACTGTCGCGGCTAGATCGGACTCCGCCATCTTAATTTGGTGTTAACCGGAGTATGTGTTGAGGAAGCATAATGAGTCGTGTCCTGTGGTAGCGTCGATAATTTCATCGATGCGAGGGAGGGGGAAATGATCCTTTGGGCATGCCTTATTAAGGTCCTTGAAGGCGACGCATAGGCGCCAGGATTTGTCCTTCTTTGGCACCATCACCAGGTTTGCTAGCCAGTCTGGATGCTTTATTTCTATAATGAATCCGGCCTCCAGTAACTTGGCTAGCTCCTCTCCCATAGCTTGTCGCTTAGGTTCGGAGAAACGCCGAAGAGTCTGCTTGACCGGCTTGAATCCTTTTAGAATCTTAAGGTTATGCTAGGCCAGCCTGCGTGGGATTCCTGGCATGTCTGAAGGATGCCAGGCGAATATGTCCCAATTCTCGCGCAGGAACTCCCGTAGTGCGGCGTCTACGACGGAGTTTAACTGTGCCCCAATGGATGTTGTTCTTGTGAGGTCCGTTGGATGGACTTGGAATTTGACTATTTCATCCGCTGGTTTAAAGGAGGTGGACTTGGATCTTTTGTCTAGTATCACGTAGTCCCTATCCACTGTGGAGCGCAGCGTGATTAACTCCTCCGCCACAAGGGCTTCGGATAATGCCTCGAGGGCCAGTGCGGCTGTTTTGTTCTCGACGGGGAGTGCTATGTACAGACCACTAGCTAGAGTGATGATTCCATTGGGTCCGGGCATTTTGAGCTTCATTTACCTGTAATGGGGCATGGCTTGAAAAATCATGAATGCCTCCCGCCCTAGAAGGGCATGGTATCCGCTAGTGAACGGGGCCATGTGGAATGTTATTTCTTCGGACCTGTAATTCTACGGAGTGCCGAATACCACATCTAGTGTGATTCTCCCAGTGCAATGTGCCTCCCGACTAGGGATGATTCCTCGGAAGGTCGTGCTGCTTTGCTCAATACGATTGATGTCTATTTCCATTTTTTGAAGAGTCTCCTCATAAATGAGGTTTAATCCGCTGTCGCCGTCCATGAGCACTTTAGTGAGCCGAAAGTCGTCCACAATTGGACTGAGGACCAAAGCGACTGGTGCTCGGGCTGTTCGGAATTTAGGTTCGTCACTGGTGCGCGGACTTTAGCAAGGCTGCAGAGTGCTTGCTTACGCCTATTATTTGAGGCAAAGGTCTCGAAGACTATCAATACTGTATTGTTATCCACGGGAAGGTGCTCTGAGGTATTTTGGATGAGGAGATCCTCATCGCTCTTGGCCACCTGCCGGAGTACCCAACATGCTCTATGGCTGTGTGTTGATATGGTATCTATTGTACTATGAATTTTGCAGGGCCCGTTAAGCCATCCCTCCAATACGGTTCCATGCCCTATAGTGGGCTTTTGCTTCTTTGTAATTGAGTCGGGCGACTTATGAAAGTGCACGCTTTTAGTTCGGACTGGGGGTTTTGTCAGAGCCGGATTATCCCAAAATTTTGTTTGGGTTTTCCAGGCGCTTTCCATCGCACAGTACTTCCGTACTATGGGCGCCAAGTCAGCGAAGTGTGCTATGTCACGGCGACTTATGGCATTGATGATTCCCTTGTCCGTGCAATTGTTGCAAAAGAACGAAATTGTGTCTTCCTCCCGACAGTCCTTGACCTTGTTCATTACAAGGAGGAATCTGGCCCAATAGTGATGTACTGTCTCTTGGGGCGCTTTCCTAATGTGGGAAAGATCGTTTGTATCTGGGTGGGTGGGTGGATTGAAGTCCAGACCTTGACCCAATCTGAGACCCCAGGGTAGGGGAGTTTCCGATCTTGGAAGTTCGGGCTCCGGGATGTTGCCCCGCAGGTTCGGTATGCAGCCTGATTCTAGGTTCAGGGTTAGGGCGATGTCCTCCCGTGAGCTGGTATCCGGCTCGAAGAGCTCAGGAATCCGGAAATAGTTCGTCCTCAGGATAGAGTGAGAATCGCCGCATTGCTCCTCCACCACCGGTGGAGAGTTAATCTCCCTTTGGTCGGGTTTAAGCCCGATCTGATCGGAGTCTGTAGCGACTCCCAGAGCGGCGATGCGATCCAAGAGCTCGTTCAAAGAGGAGAGCTCCATTGGATCCATCTGCTCAGCAAATTTCGAGACGATGTTGAGGCTATTTTCGATGACCCAAGAAGTCATCGTCGGCGCAGCGGCCGAGCGGGCAGTCATGACGAAGCCGCCTAGTCGGAGAGTTTGGCCTACAGCCAGGGCTCCCCCAGAGGTGATGTTGTCCTTGACAACGAGAAGATCCATCCCTCCTTATGATGACGACACAGTGGAACTCTCAATGAAAGCACCAATGTCGGTGTCAAAACCGGCAGATGGTAACAGGAGGTAGGGACACGATGTTTACCCAGGTTTGGGCCCTCTTGATGGAGGTAATACCCTATGTCCTGCTTGATTGTTTTTGATGATAAGAGTATTACAAGAGTTGATCTACCACGAGATCATAGAGGCTAAACCCTAGAAGGTAGCCTATGGTATGATTGTATGTTGTCCTACGGACTAAACCCTCTGGTTTATATAGACACCGGAGGGGGCTAGGGTTACACAAGGTCGGTTACAAGGGAGGAGATCTACATATCCGTCTTGCCTAGCTTGCCTTCCACGCAAAGGAGAATCCCATCCAGACACGGGACAAAGTCTCCAATCTTGTATCTTCATAGTCCAATAGTCCGGCCAAAGGATATAGTTCGGCTGTCCGGAGACCCCCTAATCCAGGACTCCCTCAAGTTGCAAAGTTGATAATGATAGTGCAACATACGTGTGGCACTGCCGTTTAGGTCATATTGGTGTAAAGCACATGAAGAAACTCCATGTAGATGGAATTTTGGAATCACTTGATTATGAATCATTTGATACTTGTGAACTAAAACTCTGTTCTCTGGAACAATGGAGTGAGCTAATGACTTATTGGAAATAATACATATCGATGTATGCGGTCCGATGAGTGTTGAGGCACACGGTGTGTATCATTATTTTCTAACCTTCACAGATGATTTAAGTACATATGGGTATATCTACTAGATGAAACACAAGTCTGAAACATTTGAAAAGTTCAAAGAATTTCAGAGTGAAGTGGAGAATCATCGTAACAAGAAAATAAAGTTCTTACGATCTGACCGCAGAGGCGAATATTTGAGTTATGAGTTTGGCCTTCATTTAAAACAATGTGGAATTGTTTCACAACTCATCCCACCTGGAACACCACAACATAATGGTGTGTCCAAACGTCATAACCGTACTTTATTAGATATGGTGCGGTCTATGATGTCTCTTACCGATTTGCCTTTATCATTTTGGGGTTATGCAATAGAGACAACTGCATTCACGTTAAATAGGGCACCATCGAAATCCGTTGAGACGACACATTATGAACATTTTGTAAGAAACCTAAGCTGTCATTTTTTATGTTTGGGGATGTGACTCTTATGTCAAAAGGTTTCAACCTGATAAGCTCGAACCCAAATCGAAGAAGTGCATCTTGATAGGATACCCTAAAGAAACTATTGGGTATACCTTCTACCACAAATCCGAAGGCAAGATCTTTGTTGCTAAGAAGGGGTCATTTCTAGAGAAGGAGTTTCTCTCGATAGAACTGAGTGGAGGAAAGTAGAACTTGATGAGGTAATTGTACATTCTCTCGAAATGGAAAGTAGCACATCAGAGAAAACTGTTCCCATGATGCCTACACCAACTAGAGAGGAAGCTAATGATGATGATCATGAAACTTCAGATCAAGTTACTACAGAACCTCGTAGGTTGACCAGAACATGTACCGCACCAGAGTGGTATAGTAATCCTGTCCTAGAAGTAAAGTTCGTAGAGAACGGTGAACCTACGAACTATGACAAAGCTGTGATGAGCCAGATTCCGATAAATGGCTTGAGGCCATGAAATCTAAGAAAGGATCTATGTATGAGAACAAAGTGTGGACTTTGGTGGACTTGCTCGATGATCGGCAAGCCATTGAGAATAAATGGATCTTCAAGACGAAGAAGGATGGTGATGGTAATATCACTGTCTATAAAGCTCGACTTGTCGCAAAAGGTTGTCGATAAGTTCAAGCGGTTGAGTACGATGAGACCTTCTCACCCATAGCGATCCTTAAGTCTGTCCGAATCATGTTAGCAATTGCCGCATTTTATGATTATGAAATCTGGCAAATGGATGTCAAAACTGCATTCCTTAATGAAATTCTTAAATAAGAGTTGTATATGATGCAACCAGAAGGTTTTGTCGATCCTAAAGGTGCTAACAAAGTGTGCAACCTCCAGCAATCCATTTATGGACTGGTGCAAGCATCTCGGAGTTGGAATATATGCTTTGATGATGTGATCAAAGCATATGGTTTTATACAAACTTACGGAGAAGCCTGTATTTACAAGAAAGTGAGTGGGAGCTCTGTAGCATTTCTAATATTATATGTGGATGACATATTATTGATTGGAAATGATATATATTTTCCTGATAGAATAAAAGGATGCTTGAATAAGAATTCTTCAATGAAAAACCTCGGTGAAGCTTATTATATATTGGGAATCAAGATCTATATGGATAGATCGAGACGCTTAATAGGACTTCCACAAAGCACATACCTTGACAAAGTTCTGAAGAAGTTCAAAATGGACTAGTCAATGAAAGGGTTCTTTCCTGTATTGCAAGGTGAGAAGTTGAGTAAGACTCAAAGCCCAACCACAATGGAAGATAGAGAGAGAATGAAAGTCATTCTGTATGCCTCAGCCATAGGTTCTATTATGTATGCCATATTGTGTACCAGATATGTGCCTTGCCATTAGTTTGGCAAGGGGGTACAATAGTGATCCAGGAGTGGATCACCGGATAGCGGTCAAAATTTTCCTTAGGTACCTAAAGAGGACTAAGGAAATGTTTCTCGTTTATGGAGGTGATAAAAGATTTTGTCCGTAAGGGTTACATTGATGCAAACTTTGAAACTGATCTGGATGACTCCGAGTCTCAATCTGGATATGTATTGAACGTGGGAGCAATTAGCTAGAGTAGCTACATGTAGAGCATTGTGGACATAGAAATTTTCAAAATACATACGGATCTGAATGTGGCAGACCCGTTGACTAAACTTCTGTCACAAACAAAACATGATCACACTGTAGAACTCATTGGATGTTAATCACATGGCGATGTGAACTAGATTATTGACTCTAGTGCAAGTGGGAGACTATTGGAAATATGCCCTAGAGGCAATAATAAAGTGGTTATTATTATATTTCCTTAATCATGATAAAGGTTTATTATTCATGCTAGAATTGTATTGATTGGAAACATAAATACATGTGTGAATACATAAGCAAATACCAAGTCCCTAGTATGCCTCTACTAGACTGGCTCGTTGATCAAAAGATGGTTAAGGTTTCCAAACCATAGACATGAGTTGTCATTTGATAATAGGATCACATCATTAGGGGAATGATGTGATGGACAAGACCCATCCATTAGCTTACATATGATCATTCCGTTTATTGTTACTGTTTTTCTTAATGTCAAATACATATTCCTTCGATCATGAGATCATGCAACTCCCGGATACCGGAGGAATACCTTGTGTGCTATAAAAAGTCACAATGTAACTGGGTGATCATAAAGATGCTCTATAGGTATCTCCAAAGGTGTCTTTTGAGTTGGTATGGATCGAGGTTGGGATTTGTCACTCGGTGTATCGGAGAGGTACCTCTGGGCCCTCTCGGTAATACATCATCACGATGCTTGCAAGCAAAGTGACTAAGGAGTTAGTTACGAGATGATGTATTATGGAACGAGTAAAGAGACTTGCCAGTAACGAGATTGAACTAGGTATGGAGATACCAACGGATAAAGGGAACTACGTATGATGTCATAAAGGTTCCACCAATAAAGATCTTTGTAGAATATGTAGGAACCAAAATGGTCATCCAGGTTCGGCTATTGGTTATTAATCGGAGAGGTATCTCGGTCATGTTGTAAGACCCCGGATGTAATTTACCTTATCTGTACTCCAACTCTTGCCGTTTCCGGCACTAAGTTATTTTATTTCTCCGTTGTCGGGTTTGTGTCTTCGTGTGTTTTGTCTTTGTCATGCATCTCATATCATGTCATCATGTGCATTGCATTTGCATACGTGTTCAGCTCATACATTCGAGCATTTTCCCCGTTGTCCGTTTTGCATTCCGGCGCTCCTATGTCCTCCGATGGTCCTTTCTACCTCTTTTCCTGTGCGGTGTTAAACGTTTTCGGATTGGACCGATACTTATCATGCGGCCTTGGTTTACTACTGGTAGACCGCCTGTCAAGTTTCGTACCATTTGGACTTCGTTTGATACTCCAATGGTTAACCGAGGGACCGAAAAGGCCTCGTGTGTGTTGTAGCCCAACACCCCTCCAAACTAGCCCAAAACCCACCTAAACCCTCACCATCATCTAGAGCGTTTGATCACGATCGCGTGGCCGCCAACTGTACCTCATTTGGAGCTTCCTAGCCTCCTCTACCTCTATAAATAGACCACTCTTCCGAAATCCCGGGTCTCCTCTCCCCCCAAACCCTAATTCTTCCCTCGCACCATGCCGGACGTGTCCGTCCCGGCCGGACAAAGCCGCCGCCGCCTACGGCGAATCAGCGAATGCCACGTGGTAGCTCCTGCCCCGCTGCCGCCAAAGCCCGCCGGGCCCGAGGCCGGCCCTCCTCGCCGCGCAACCGGGCTGCGCCCCGCGCCCGACGCCGCCCGCCTCTCCACTCGCCACGCCGCCCATCCGCCTCCCCGCCGGCGCTCGCCCGCCGCCCGCCGGTGCTTGCCTCGTCGCGGAGGACGCCGACGCCGCCACCAACTCCGGCCGGCCTCCTCCTCGCCTCCTCACCGCCTCTCCCTCCTACTCCGGCGACGACGGGAACTCAGGCAACCTCAGACCACGTGCAACTATAGTACCCCGATGAACCTCGTAATCCGCGCTGATCCAGATCTGGATCCACTTCGAGGGTTGACTTTTTCCTCCTGAAACCCTAATATTTTGCAATCTTTGATATGTCATAACTCTGCATCCGTAGCTCCGATTCGTGCGTGTAGCATATCAAAATGTTCGTCTCGACGAGTACATCATTTCATCTCACTGTGTCATTTTCATTTGAGCTCATCTTGATGCCCGAAATGCTGTTGGAAGAGGGCTATGTGAGGAATATGTCAGATCGGTTTCATCAAATGACCTTTTGTCATTTTTGCCATGTTTAATGTGTGCATGCTATGATCCTGAGCTCTACATGAGTTTTGTTATATGCCTTGCCATCTTTACAGGGGTGCTTGCCATGTATTTTGTGATATTTGTGGTGACTAGCACAAGCATGCAAAGTAGCGTAATCGTTGATGCTGATTTCAGGGACTTAGATCACTAAGTCCTTGTCCTGTTTTTGTTTTTATGCCATATGTTCATGTTGTTTCCTGGTGATCCATGCCTCTTTTGAGGATGATCAGTAAGGATGTTTTGTTAACATTGTGGTGCTATATCTATCCATGTCTTTGTTTGCAATTATGGAGCATCCTAGCTTGAGTCAATCGAGCTCTACTTTTGCTATAAAATGATCCTGGCAGATTGTTGACATGTTTAACGATTTTGCCGAGGATGTTCCTATTGATCCGTGCATGCTATGATGTTGTTCTTGCCATGTCTAGCTTCTATGCCATGTCTTATTCATGGTTTTATGCTTAGTTTGTCATGCCATGCTCTGTAGTGAGTGTATCAAGCTCGTAAACATGTCTACTCGTTAACTGTTTTGCATGCTCTAGTTTTTCACTAAATATGAATTTGTTTATGTTTTTGCTATGTTCACATGCTTGCAATTGTATTTTCTGATCCTTTTTGGCTCAAGGTCACTAAGGGACTTTTGTTAAGTGCTTTGAGTAGCTTCATGAGATGCCTTGCTTTGCCATGTTAAGTTCCTGTAGCATGTAGTTTTCATGCTCTAAAGTTTGCTTCCTGATGATAAATTCCAGACTTGTGTTAATTTCACTAAGTCTGAAACCTGTTGTCATTTGCAGCTTTGTCATGCTTGTTTGAACCTGTTAATGGATGAATTAGCCGTAGCTCAGTGTTCATCTTTTGTCAAGCATCATGAGTGGATCCCTGCCATGTATTTTATTGTTATGTTTGAGTGCCATAGCATATTTATCTTGTTGCATTTAGTTGGTTACTTGCTGATTATCGCAGACCGGTGCCATATTTGTTTTGCTTGCCATTTCCAAACCGTGCATCCGATTCCGGTGATCTTTATATTGATTTCAACCGAAATCAACTCTCCTTTCCAGTGGAACTATTGGATTTCCAAGTTGAGGCCAGGTTTAGTCATTCCTTGTCAAATCATGCATATGCATCACATATCGCATCCCGCATATCATACCATGTTTGCATCATGTTGTTTGAGCATTGCACGTGGTTGATTGCATTCCTTTTTGCTTGTTGTTCTTGTTTGGGTAGAGCCGGGAGATGAGTTCGTGAACGAAGAGCCCGTTGAGTTCACTTTCGAGGATCAAGGCAACTCTGACAACTTTGCAGGCAAGATGACCATACCCTCGAAATCACTTCTATCTTTGCTTGCTAGATGCTCGCTCTTTTGCTATGCCTATGCTACGATACCTACCACTTTCTTATCATGCCTCCCATATAGCCATGTCAAACCTCTAACCCACCATGTCCTAGCAAACTGTTGTTTGGCTATGTTACCGCTTTGCTCAGCCCCTCTTATAGCGTTGCTAGTTGCAGGTGAAGCTTGGAGTTCGTTCCTTGTTGGAACTTATTTCTTGTTGGGATATCACAATATTATCTTGTTTATCTTAATTCACCTATATACTTGGTAAAGGGTGGAAGGCTCGGCCTTATGCCTAGTGTTTTGTTCCACTCTTGCCGCCCAAGTTTCCGTCATATCGGTGTTATGTTCCCGGATTTTGCTTTCCTTACACAGTTGGGTTATAATGGGAACCCCTTGACAGTTCGCCTTGAATAAAACTCCTCCAGCAATGCCCAACCTTGGTTTTACCATTTGCCACGTAGCCTCTTTTCCCTTGGGTTTCCGGAGCCCAAGGGTCATCTTTATTAAACCCCCCTGGCCAGTGCTCCTCTGAGTGTTGGTCCAAACTAGAGCCCCTTGCAGCGCCACCTCGGTGAAACTCGAGGGCTGGTTTTAGTTGTACGGATTGCTTATCCGAGTGTGCCCTGAGAACGAGATATGTGCAGCTCCTATCGGGATTTGTCAGCACATTCGGGCGGTGTTGCTGGACTTGTTTTACCATTGTCGGGGATGTCTTGTAACCGGGATGCCGAGTCTGATCGGAATGTCTTGGGAGAAGGAATATCCTTCGTTGACCGTGAGAGCTTGTGATGGGCTAAGTTGGGACTGCCCTGCAGGGATTTGAACTTTCGAAAGTCGTGCCCGCAATTATGGGCAGATGGGAATTTGTTAATGTCCGGTTGTAGAAAACCTAAAGTTGATCTTAATTAAAATACATCAACCGCGTGTGTTACCGTGATGGTCTCTTCTCGGTGGAGTCCGGGAAGTGAACACGGTGTTGGAGTTATGTTTGACGTAGGTTGTTCTAGGATCACTTCTTGATCATAGTTTCTCGACTGTGCTTTGCCTTCTCTTCTCGCTCTCATTTGCGTATGTTAGCCACCATATATGCTAGTCGCTTACTGCAGCTCCACATCATACCTTTACCTTACCTATAAGCTTAAATAGTCTTGATCACGAGGATGTGAGATTGCTGAGTCCCCGTGACTCACAGATTACTTCCAAACCAGATGCAGGGACCGATGATACCGCTCCAGACGATGCTCTTGATCTCAAGTGGGAGTTCGATGAAGACTCTCGTCGTTACTATGTGTCTTTCCCAGATGATCAGTAGTGGTGCCCAGTTGGGGCGATCGAGGACTTTGTCGCATTTGGGGGTTGATTTTTATTTTGGTACCTTAGTCGGACCCTGAGTGTATTGGATGATTGTAATGACTTATTTATGTATTTGTGTGACATGGCGAGTGTAAGACAACTATGTATCATTTCCCTTTTAATTATATTACATGGGTTGTTTGTGAAAATTACCTCACTTGCGACATTGCTCTCAATGCGGTTATGCCTCTAAGTCGTGCTTCGACGTGTAGGAGATATAGCCGCATCGAGGGTGTTACACATGTCTACATCTTTCTCAAACCCGTAGGGTCCGCATGCTTAACGTTCATTGACAATATAGTATTATATGAGTTATGTGAGTTGGTGACTGAATGTTGTTCGGAGTCCCGGATAAGATCACAGACATGATGAGGAGCTCCGGAATGGTCTGGAGGTAAAGATTGATATATAGGATGCTACCTCTTGAGCACTGCGTTGGTTTTCCCTTGAAGAGGAAAGGGTGATGCAGCAAAGTAGCGTAAGTATTTCCCTCTGTTTTTGAGAACCAAGGTATCAATCCAGTAGGAGGCCACACGCAAGTCCCTCATACCTACACGAACAAATAAGAACCTTGCAACCAACGCGATAAAGAGGTGTTAATCCATTCATGTCACTTACGAGAGTGAGATCTGATAGAGATGATAAGATAATATTTTTGGTATTTTTATGATAAAGATTGAAAGTAAAGATTGCAAAATAAAAGGTAATAGAAATAGCTTGTTGATGGAATATTAATATAATGTAGAATAGACCCAGGGGCCATAGGTTTCACTAGTGGCTTCTCTCAAGATAGCATAAGTATTACGATGGGTGAACAAATTACTGTCGAGCAATTGATAGAAAAGAGAATAATTATGAGAATATCTAGGCATGATCATGTATATAGGCATCACGTCCGTGACAAGTAGACCGACTCCTGCCTGCATCTACTACTATTGCTCCACACATCGACCGCTATCCAGCATGCATCTAGAGTATTAAGTTCAAGAAAACACAGTAACACTTTAGGGAAGATGACATGATGTAGAGGGATAAACTCATGCAATATGATATAAACCCCATCTCGTTATCCTCGATGGAAACAATACAATATGTGCCTTGCTGCCCCTACTATCACTGGGAAAGAACATCGCAAGATTGAACCCAAAGCTAAGCACTTCTCCCATTGCAAGAAAGATCAATCTAGTAGGCCAAACCAAACTGGTAATTCGAAGGGACTTGCAAAGATAACTAATTATAGATAAAAGATTTCAGAGAAAATCAAATATTGTTCATAGATAGACTTGATCATAAACCCACAATTCATCGGATCTCGACAAACACACTGCAAAAAGAGTTACATCGAATAGATCTCCAAGAAGATCAAGGAGAACTTTGTATTGAGATTCAAAGAGAGAGAAGAAGCCATCTAGCTAATAACTATGGACCCCGAAGGTCTGAAGTAAACTACTCACACATCCCCAGAGAGGCCATGGAGTTGGTGTAGAGGCCCTGCATGATCGATGCCCCCTCCGTTGGAGCTCCGGAAAAGGCCCCAAGATGGGATCTCTTGGGTACAGAAGGTTGCGGCGGCGGAAAGAGGGTTTCGTGGTGCTCCTGGTTGTTTCCAGGGTATATGAGTATATATAGGAGGAAGAAGTAGGTCGGTTGAGCCATGAGGGGGAGGGCGCGCCCCCTGCCTCGTGGACTCCTCGTTTGTTTCTTGATGTCCACTCCATGTCCTCTGGATCACGTTTGTTCCAAAAATAACTCTCTCAAAGGTTTCATTCCGTTTGGATTCCGTTTGATATTCCTTTTCTGCGATACCCTGAAATAGGCAAAAAAACAGCAATTTGCACTGGGCCTTGGGTTAGTAGGTTAGTCCCAAAAATAATATAAAAGTGTAAAATAAAGCCCATTAACATCCAAAACAGATAATATAATAGCATGGAACAATCAAAAATTATAGATACATTGGAGACATATCATAGGACAATACTATTTGGTTACCGGAAAGGTTTCAAAATGCACCAAAGTTTTATCGGAGTGTCATAAGGGGTTCCAGGAGGCCACCGGTGCTTGGTTGGCCTCATGGGCCAAAGGAGCGAGGCACACCAGCCCACTAAGGGGCGGGGCGCACTTCACCTCCCCTGCCCATGTGCTAGGAAGGAAAGGGGAGGCGCTAAGGCAGGGCAGCCGCCGGCCCCTCCCCTGCAATCTCCCCTCCCCCACCTATATATATATATGTGTGTAGAGGGAGAGATGGGAGGACACACCATGATCCCCAAGCCGTGTGCGGCGCCCCATCTCTCTCTAGTTCTAATTCCTCCTTCATCCATGTTCGTTGTGCTTGGCGAAGCCGCGCAGATAGTTTCGCCACCTCCATCACCACGTCGTCGTCTGCCAGAACTCATCTACTACTTTGCCTCTCTTGCTGGATCGAGAAGGTGAGGACATCATGGAGCTAAACATGTGCTGAACATGGAGGTGTCGTACATTCGGTACTTGATCACGACGGATCGTTAACGTGTACAACTACATCAATCGCGTTGATAAACGCTTCCACTTAGCGATCACGTAGAATTTTTTGTTCTCCATGCAACGTTCCCCTACACTATCTTCATCTCCCCAAATGCTAAGCGGACCAATGACATGAGCACGAGCAAGAGCTATCGAGTCTGAGGTGATATCTCCCCACGCTCAACTCCCATTGGAATCACATGAGACATTGATACAACCGCAAGCGAAGAATCTTTGCATACTCAAGTCCGAATGAGGGAGGAAAGCGAACACGAAGACATAGAGTAAATGAGGCAATTCAGCAGTTGCCCGGATGATCCGGACGAAGTCTCGAACAATCCGGCGAAAGCGCCCGAAGACAACAACAACCTCCATGACGAAGCCGGATCATTCGTGACTTCACCCAGATCACCGGACTTAGCCGTACGTCTAGACCAAATCCTGGACATTCGGGCCATCCACGGCCACAGCGACCTTGCTGGACCATCTGGGCAACCGCCCGGATCATCCGGACCGCCATCCGGATCGTGCGGACCATGCCTGCGTGCATGACTTGGGCCGAGCCCCATGTACCTATCTCTACCCCTGGACTATATATACTCCTCCTCCGCCCACGTTTTAGGGTCAGCACAGGATTACCTCAAGATAGAGATAGAGCTTTGATCATGCACACACATATATATATATAGTCAGGGACCCACACGTATATAGTCAGGGACCCCATGCACGCACGCACATATATCTTCCCATGTTTTTCATTGTTCCATGCTATTATGTGTGGGTCCCTAATAGCAATCTTATGAAGTTTTTTGATAAAAGTGGATTCGGAGAGGTTATGACTTTAGTTAATGATATTCCCACTATTTTGGAAGAGTGTCAACTTTGCATGCATGTGGATCATGTAGAGAAAATTTTATGTGATAGCTATATTGTTAAATTTGAATATGATCCCACATGTAATTATTATGAGAGAGGAAAATATGGTTGTAGAAATTTTCATGTTACTAAATTACCTCTTGTTATGTTGAGATTGTTATTGCTTCATTCTTCTTCCTTGCATATGCTAGTTTTTCCTTGTCATGATAGTTTGCTTGCTTATAAAATGACTATGCATAGGAAGTATGTTATACTTAGATGTGTTTTTCACGTGTTTATGATGCTCTCTTTGTGATTCAATTCTTGTCTTTCATGTGAACATCATTGAAATCACAATGCCTAGCTAGGGGCGTTAAACAATAGCGCTTGTTGGGAGGCAACCCAATTTTACTTTTGTGTTTTTTGGTTTGCCACTATTATTGAATAAAATACAGATTATTACCTCTTTAGTAATTGTGTTTTGGTGTTTCAATTAGTGTTTGTGTCAAGTAAAACCTTTGGGGTAGCTTACGGTGATAGTTGATTTGATCTTGCTGGAAAACAGAAACTTTTGTGCTCACGAAAACAATTCTCATTTTGAACAGAAGTGTGATAAAATACTGATTATTTTTGCAGAATATTAAGATACAAATTGGCTATGTTGTCCTAATTTTTCAGAATTTTTGGAGTTACAGAAGTATTCGAGAGTTACATATTACTAAAGACCATTCTGTTTTTGACAGATTATGTTTTCTTTTGTTGCTTGCTTATTTTGATGAATCTATGGGAAGTATCGGGGAGTATGAACCATGAAGAAGTTGGAATACATTAGATATTACACCAATTTAAATAAAGAATTAGTTCACAACAATACCATAAGGGGTGATTTATTTTCTTATACTAACGGATCTCATTAGATTTTGTCTTGAGTTTTGTGTTGTGAAGTTTTCAAGTTTTGGGTAAGGATTTGATGGACTATGGAATAAGGAGTGGCAAGAGCCTAATATTTGGGATGCCCAAGGCACCCCAATGTAATATTCAAGGACAACCAAGAGCCTAAGATTGGGGATGCCCTGGAAGGCATCCCCTCTTTCGTCTTCGTCTATCGGTAACTTTACTTGAGGCTATATTTTTATTCACGACATGATATGTGTTTTGCTTGGAGAGTCTTGTATCATATGCGTCTTTAATTTTTATTTTTCCCACAATCATCCTTTCTGTACAAACCTTTTGATAGAGACACACATGAATCGTGATTTATTAGAGTACTCTATGTGCTTAACTTATATCTTTTGAGCTAGGCAATTTTGCTCTAGTGCTTCAGTTATATATTTTTAGAGCACGGCGATGGCTTTATTTTGTAGAAATTATTGAACTCTCATGCTTCACTTATATTATTTTGAGAGTCTTTATAAACATCATGGTAACTTGTCTTGGTTATGAATTTAGTCCTAGTATGATAGACATCCAAGAGGGATATAATAAAAACTTTCATATAAAGTGCATGGAATACTATGAGAAGTTTGAGTCATATGATTATTTTGAGATATAAAGATGGTGATATTAGAGTCATGCTAGTGAGTAATTGTGAATTGGAGAAATACTTCTGTTAAGGTTTGTGAGTCCCGTAGCATGCACGTATGGTGAACCCTTATGTAACGAAGTTGGAGCATGAGGTATTTTTTGATTGTCTTCCTTATGAGTGGCGGTCGGGGACTAGCGATGGTCTTTTCCTACCAATCTATCCCCCTAGGAGCATGCGTGTAGTACTTTGTTTCGATGACTAATAGATTTTTGCAATAAGTATGTGAGTTATTTATGACTAATGTTGAGTCCATGGGTTATACACACTCTCACCCTTCGAACATTGCTAGCCTCTCTAGTACCGCACAAGTTTTACTGGTACCATACACCCACCATATACCTTCCTCAAAACAGCCACCATACCTACCTATTATGGCATTTCCATAGCCATTCCGAGATATATTGCCATGCAACTTTCCACCGTTCTGTTTTATTATGACACGTTCCATCATTGTCATATTACTTTCCACCATTCCGATTGTATTTGTGGCAAAGCCACCTTTCACAATTCTTTCATACATGTCTCTCTTGAGTCATTGCACATCCTAGTACACCGCCGGAGGCATTCATATAGAGTCATATTTTGTTCTAAGTATCGAGTTGTAATTTTTGAGTTGTAAGTAAATAAAAGTGTGATGATCTTCATTATTAGAGCATTGTCCCATGTGAGAAAAAAATAAAAGGGAGGCCAAAGAAGCAAAAAAATCAGAGAAAAAGAGAGAAGGGGCAATGTTACTATCCTTTTTCCACACTTGTGCTTCAAAGTAGCACCATGATCTTCATGATAGAGAGTCTCCTATGTTGTCACTTTCATATAGTAGTGGGAATTTTTCATTATAGAACTTGGCTTGTATATTCCAATGTTGGGCTTCCTCAAATTACCCTAGGTCTTCATGAGCAAGCAAGTTGGATGCATCCCCACTTAGTTTTCTTTTGAGCTTTCATAAACATATAGGTCTAGTGCATCCATTGCATAGCAATCCCTACTCACTCACATTGATATCTATCGATGGGCATCTCCATAGCCTGTTGATACGCCTAGTTGATGTGAGACTGTCTCCCTCTTTTTTGTCTTCTCCACAACCACCATATTCTATTCCACCTATAGTGCTATGTCCATGGCCCATGCTCATGTGAAAGTTGAAATGGTTTGAGAACATCAAAAGTATGAAACAATTGCTTGGCTTGTCATCAGGGTTGTGCATGATTTGAATATTTTGTGTGATGAAGATGGAGCATAACCAGACTATATGATTTTGTAGGGATAAGCTTTCTTTGGTCATGTTATTTTGAGAAGACATAATTGACTTATTAGTATGCTTGAAGTATTATAGTTTTTATGTCAATATTAAACTTTTGTTTTGAATCTTATAGATATGAACATTCATGCCACAATAAAGAAAAATTACATGGATAAATATGTTAGGTAGCATTCCACATCAAAAATTCAGTTTTTATCATTTACCTACTCCAGGACGAGCAGGAATTAAGCTTGGGGATGCTTGATACGTCTCCAACGTATCTATAATTTTTTATTGTTCCATGCTATTATATTATCTGTTTAGGATGTTTTCTATGCATTAATACGCCATTTTATATTATTTTTGGCACTAACATATTAACCTAGAGCCCAGTGCTAGTTTCTATTTTTCCCTTGTTTTTGAGCTTCACAGAACAGGAATACCAAACGGAGTCCAAACGGAATAAAACCTTCGCAATGATTTTTCTTGGACCAGAAGAAACCTGGGAGACTTGAAGATCAAGTCAGAAGATCCACGAGGCGGCGACAAGGGGTAGGGCGCGCCCCCTACCTTGTGGGCCCCTCGGTGACCCCCTGACCTAATTCTGCCTCCTATATATTCACATATATTCCCAAACCACTAGAAGCATCCACGAAAACATTTTTCCACCGCCGCAACCTTTTGTTCCCGTGAGATCCCATCTTGGGGCCTTTTCCAGCATCCTGCCGGAGGGGGATTCGATCACGGAGGGCATCTACATCAACTCTATTGCCCTTCTGATGAAGCGCGAGTAGTTTACCTCAGACATATGGGTCCATAGCTAGTATCTAGATGGCTTCTTCTCTCACTCTCTCTTTGATTCTCCATACCATGTCCTCCTTGATGTTCTTGGAGATCCATCCGATGTAATCTTCTTTTGCGGTGTGTTTGTCAAGATCCGATGAATTGTGGATTTATGATCAGCTTATCTGTGAATATTATTTGAATCTTTTCTGAATTCTTTTATGCATGATTTGATATCTTTGTAATTCTCTTCGAACTATTGGTTTAGTTTGGCCAACTAGATTGGTTTTTCTTGCAATGGGAGAAGTGCTCAGCTTTGGGTTCAATCCTGTGGTGTCCTCTCCCAGTTACAGTAGGGCAGCGAGGCACGCATTGTATTGTTGCCATCAAGGATAAAAATATGGGGTTTACAGCATATTGCTTAAGTTTATTCCTCTACATCATGTCATCCTACTTAAAGCATTACTCTATTCTTCATAAACTTAATACTCTAGATGCAGGCAGAAGTCGATCGATGTGTGGAGTAATAGTAGTAGATGCAGGCAGGAGTCGGTCTACTTGCCACGGACATGATGCCTATATTTCATAGTCATTGCCTTGGATATCGTCATAACTTTGTGCTTTTCTATTAATTGCTCGACAGTAATTTGTTCAGCCACCATATTATTTTCTATCTTGAGAGAAGCCTCTAGCGAAATCTATGTCCCTCGGGTCTATTTTCCATCATATAAGTTTCTGATCTACTATTTTGCAATCTTTTACTTTCCGATCTATAAACCAAAAAACCCCCAAAAATATTTACTTTATCTTTTGATTAGTTTTATCTATCTCTATCAGATCTCACTTTTGCAAGTGACAATGAAGGTATTTACAACCCCTTTATCGCGTTGGGTGCAAGTGTTTGATTGTTTGTGCACGTATTGGTAATTTGTGCATTTTCTCCTACAGGATTGATACCTTGGTTCTCTAACTGAGGGAAACACTTATCTCTACTTATTTGCATCACCCTTTCCTCTTCAAGGGAAAAACCAACGCAAGCTCAAGAAGTACCAGTCCCTCGGGAGTCATTTCCCATTGATTTTGTCTCCCAGAAATCATATGCATTCCACAAAAACTCATAAAGTGCCAGGGTATTTTGACCTGCCTAGATATTGATTTTATATAAAACCAAGAACAAGCAAAAAAACATGAACTAGCTCTGGGCACTAGATTAATAGGTTAGTCTAGAAAAATAATATAAAAGTGCACCAAAACCATTAATAAATGATGCAAATTGTCGGTGTACTAAGATATGGGTACGTTGGTACCCTGACTTGTGCATGACGCGGCTTGAAACTATGTCGGTATTTCCCCAAAGAGGAAGGGATGGTGCAGTACAACTACGGTAGGTATTTCCATCACTTATGAAACCAAGGTTATCAATTCAGTAGGAGAACCAAGCAACACTATGTAAACGGTACCTGCACACAAAGAACAAATACCTACAACCCGACGCGTAAGACGGGTTGTCAATCCCTCCTCGGTAAAAAGATAGATAAATTTGTATGAGTTTGGATAAATAGATCTTGATAAAACATGAAATAAAATAAGTAAGGAAAAATTCAACAAGGTATTTTTGGGTTTTTGGAAATATAGATCTGAAGACAAATATGGTAAAACATAGATCAGAAAGCAAATATGATAAAAGATAGACCCGGGGGCCGTAGATTTCACTAGTGGCTTCTCTAGAGAAAATAGCACATGGTGGGTAAACAAATTACTGTTGGTCAATTGATAGAATAACAAATAATTATGAGGATATCCAAGGCAATGATCATGAATATAGGCGTCACGTCCAAGATTAGTAGACCGACTCCTTCCTGCATCTACTCCTATTACTCCACACATCGACCGCTATCCAACATGCATCTAGTGTATTAAGTTCATGGAGAAACAAAGTAATGCAATAAGAATGATGACATGATGTAGACAAGATCTATTCATGTAGGAATATATCCCACCATTCTATCCTTAATAGAAACGATTCATGCGTGCCTCGCTACCCCTTCTGTCACGTGCAAGATCGAACCCATCACAAAGCACCTCTTCCCATCTCAATAAAAATCAATCTAGTTGGCCTAACTAAAACAAATAACTGGAAAATAAATACAAGGCTATAAATAATCATGCATATAAGGGGTCAAAAAATACTCAAATAATATTCATGGATAAAAATCTGACCAGAAACTCGAACTTCATAGGATCCCAACAAGCACACCGCAAAAGTTCATGACATCAAATAGATCTCCAAGAGACCATTGTATTGAGAATCAAAAAGAGAGAAGAGGACATCTAGCTAATGCCTACGGACTTGTAGGTCTATGGTTGACTACTCATGCATCATCGGACGAGCACCAATGAGGACGATGAACCCCTTCGTGATGGTGTCCCCCTTCGGCGATGTGCCGGAATAGGGCTCTAGATTGGATCTCGTGGTTCTGGAACTTGCGGTGGCTGGAATTATGTTTCATTGACTCCCCTAGGGTTTCTGATATATTTGGGTATTTATAGAGCTGAGAGGCGGTGCAGGAGACCCCCGTGGGCCCCACAATCCATCAGGGCGTGCTAGGGGCCTCTGGCACGCCCTGGTGTCTTGTGGGCCCCACGGGCCTCCCCCGGGTGCTTCCTTGGCTCCCAAGTTGCCTTCTGGTCTAAAAAAATCTCCAAAAAGTTTCACTACATTTGGACTCCCTTTGATAGGGATATTCTGCAAAGTAAAAAACAAGCAAAAAACAGCAACTGGCACTGGGCACTAGGTCAATTGGTTAGTCCGAAAAAATGATATAAAGTTGCTATAAAATGAATATAAAACATCCAAGATTGATAATATAATAGCATGGAACAAGAAAAAAATTATAGATACGTTGGAGATGTATCAGCATACCCAAGGTTAATTCCTACTCGTCCTCGAGTAGGTAAATGATAAAAATTTGATATGGAATGCTTCCTATCATGTTCATAACATATTATTTTCTTTTGTAGCATGGAAATTTGGACTTTTAGATGGTTCAAAGCAATAGTCTATATTTGACATGAAGACATCATTACTCAAGCGTATCAACAAGCAACCATGTCTTTCAAAATATCAACACTAAATAAAGTTATCCCTAGCCCATCATGCTCAATCATTGATCGACTCACGAAACACACTCGAATAATAGCTACATCCATTGCTCCAGTATGATCATAGTGCTCCCTAGTTGGTGCTTTATAAGAGAATATGGAGACTCAATTTTTTTGCATAAAAGTAAATAGATAGGCCCTTCGCAGAGGGAAGCGGAGATTTGTAGAGGTGCCAGAGCTCAAGGCTTAAATTGAGAGAAACTTGTTTTGAGAGGCATACTTTTCCCGTCAACGAAAACGACCGAGTAATTCCCAACTCTTTCCATGCTAGATACATCATTGGCGGTTCCCAAACATAAAAGAAAGTTTATTCCTTTTTCCACCATACTTTCACACTCCACGGCTAGCCGTATCCACGGGTACCGTCCATACCAACACTTTCCAAGGAATTTATTATTTGAAAACATAAAGTAAATTTATTTTTCATTTCAGGGCTGGGCATCCCTTTTACTGTCGTACTGAAAGTGCATTATATCGACTAGAGGGGGGGTGAATAGGCGATTTTTATGAAATTCTTCACTGAGGAATTTGCCGGTGAGGAAATTCCTTAGCGAAGAACTACTAGCAGCGGAATAAGTACTCAAAAGTAAACATAACAGAATACAAGCATAGTCATCATGATGAAATGAAGACAGGCACAGAGTACAGGAAGCGTAAGCACAGGATAACACAGGATGAAGACAAACAGACTGAAGAAATTGAACTGAAGAAATTGAGAAAGTCTTCAGTCAAAGTCTTCAAACACAGATATGAACAAACACACAACACAATTATGAGGAAATGAAAGAGTTGAAGGAATAGAACTAGTAAGCTTGGTGAAGACAATGTTTGGTAGACTAGTTCCAACTGTTGTCTCAGTTGTACGTCTGGTTGGAGCGACTGAGTATTTAAACTCGAGGACACATAGTCCCGGACACCCAGTCCTGAACACGCAGCTCAGGACACCAAGTCCTCGTCATATTCTCCTTGAACTAAGGTCACACAGACCTCGTCCAATCACTCGCGGTAAGTCCTCAGGTGACTTCCGAACCTTCACAAACTTGGTCACTCGGCGATCCACAATTCCTCTTGGATGCTCTAGACCATGACGCCTAACCGTCTGGAAGAAGCACAATCTTCAAAGGTAACAAACGTCGGATCCACGCAGGATCAATCTCTTAAGTGATGCTCAATCACTTGGGGTTTGTAGGTGTTTGGGTTTGGGTTTTTCCTCACTTGATGATTTTCGCTCAAAGTCCTCGGAGGATGGGTTGCTCTCAAATGACAAGTGTCAGTTTCTCTCGGAGCAGCCAACCAGCTAGTGGTTGTAGGGGGCGGCTATTTATAGCCTAGGGAGCAGCCCGACATGATAAGACATAAATGCCCTTCAATGATATGACCGTTAGGTGGATAGATATTTTGGGACAGCTGGCGCATAGCACAGCAACGGTCAGAATTTTGAGTAGCAAAATCCTCAGGGCTATCATGTTCCTCACTGTGTAGGCAATCCGCACTGGCGAATTCCTAACTCCTCAGTTAGGACAAATTCCTTAGAGACCAGAAGAACTTCGTCTCTGTCACTGAAGAATATGACTGGACTGTATGAGATTTCCAATAGCTTCACTCGAAGGGATTGGTAGGTGTAGGACTTTGAGTTGAGCATCACATGGAAATTTTTCCTTAGTATTTCCTCGACCCCCTTTAACAGTACGGTGTTTCCTATGACTCAAGAAAGAGAAAATGAAACTACGAAAACAAGAGTCTTCACGCTTCATGTTCCTCGAATTAATACCAAGTCTTCAAGGTCACAGCAATTTCTTCACTTTCAAAGTCTTCAGAAAGTCTTCAGAGATCCAAAGTCTTCAGTCGAAGAACTTCATTTTTAGGGGTCGACTTTCTCTATAAATATCAAACTCCTCATAGACTTATAGACCTGTTTACACTCACAAACACATTAGTCCCTTAACCTATAAGTCTTCAATACACCAAAATCACTAAGGGGCTCTAGATTCACTTACAGTCTCCCACTTTTTGGTGATTGATGACAATATAGGTTAAGTTTTCAACAGGGATAAACATATGAAGTGTAAGTACTGATATTGAGGAATTTGATTGCAAGATATAGAAGAACTCCCCCTGAAGATGTGCATAGTGAGGAATTTTCTTTTGAAACAATGCACACTTGAGGAGTTGAATCATGGAGATCTCCCCCTATATCTTGTAATTCATACACGCATTTGACATATAACAGTGAAGAATTTGAAATGCATGATGAAATATGGTGACTGATGTAATTCAGCATGTGTGCATTAGCATATATGAGGAATAAGCATGCAGAAAAACATATCGAAAGTATCAGAGCACCATCGGGTTTAAGTTTACAACTCGATCCAATAAAGTCTCAGAAGAACGAGAGTTGTAACTTAAAAGGAACACCCATATAGAAAGACCCGCTTGAAGACTAACTCAAAATTCTCCCCTTTGTCATCAAATGACCAAAAGGATCGAATATGAGGACTAACGCCCCTGAAGAATATCAAGTTGATGAAGGAGCGCCAGCGTTGTTGGGGTTGTTCGTCGTAGTAGGGCCTGCCGCAGTGTCGTCCAAGTATTCATTCTCATCAGTGTCGCGCAATGAAGAATATGAGCTGGCCACCAAGGAAGGAACCTTGACCTTCTTGAATTTCTTCGATGGAGGTGCAGACTAGTCAAAATCTTCCTTGAGACCCATTTTCTTCAGATCTTCTTCACCATACAGATGTGACAGTATTGCCCAGGTGCGACCGAAGACTTCATGGAGGTAGTAATGCTTTTTCTTCACTGCATCGTGTGTAGCAGTCATGTTGTGAAGAAATGAACCAAACTCACACTTAACCCATTTATGATTTCGATCCACCTTCTCGTGAAGACTAAGCAGAAGCTCACGATCAGTCATCACACGAGGAGCAGTGGCTTGAGGAGTAGACTTGGGTGCATTGGCAGAGGAAGAGTCATCATTGGTGGAATAAGAGGCAGCTTTGCGAAACTGTCCATCCAATGGATGATTGCCTTCATCTATAAAAGCTGGTGCCTTGCCCTTTTCATCAACTGAGGAATAGGTCTGCTGAGGTGATTCTGAAAAACAGCTTTGTAGTTGAGTGAAGACCTTGTCCTGAGGAATCTCATAATCCAAGGTGCATAAGGCTTTAGCTCAAATGGAGACAGTGCAACATTTGCCAGAGTCCTCATGAAGAAATCGTGATAATTGACAGGAATGCCATGAACAATATTGAATACCAGATTCTTCATGATGCCAACAATTTCCTCATCAGATGAGTCGTGGCCTTTGATAGGACTCATTGTCCTCGTAAGAATACGATAGACAGTTCTGGGCACATAAAGTAATTCCTTCACGAGGAATTTGGTTCGTGGGGCCTGACCTGGCTTCAAAGGTTTCATCAGAACTTGCATGTAGTGATTTGTAAGCTCAGGTTCACTGTAGATGCAACGAGCTTCTTCAAGGGGAGGACTGAGTGGTAAGGCATGAAGCAATTCAGTAGCTGGTGCTGTGTAGTGAGTGTTCTCAGACATCCAGTCCAGCACCCATGAATTCACATCATCAGAATCTCCTATGATGTGCAGCGTCGCATAAAATTGAAGAATCAGTTCTTCATTCCAATCACAGATGTCAGAGCAAAAGTTTAGCAGTCTAGCATCGTGAAGAACACTGAGGACTGGCACGAAACACGGCAGATATTCCATATCCACGTGAGGAATGTGCTCATGGTAGAAGATTTTCTCTTTGTTGAACAGCATCGAGGAATAGAAATTTGCTTGACTAGTAGTCCAGAAACGTCTCTTCCTTATACGAGCAGAATCATATGGGTTGTAGTCTTCGAAGAATACGTGCTCGCCGAAGAAATCATTAGCTTTGAAATTTTGCTTGTGTGAGAATGGATCCTTTGGCTTGGGCAGAGGAGTGTCAGTGAGTTGCATCACGACCTCAGGAATCACAATCTCAGGTTCTTCGGGCTGAGGAGTTTCTGGTTCCTCTTCAGTGGCAGTCTGTGTCTTCAGATGTTCAGCAGCAGCAGTTTCTTCAGCACTAGTGGCTGGAATTTCCTCATGTACAGATGAAGTGGGGTGAGTTTCTTCAGAGCCCATTTGAACAGTTTGTGCAGGGGACTGAGGCATTTGTTGCAATGGTGTGAACATTGGAGAGTTTGGATGCTGACTTTCCCAGAATTCATCACTCATCACTGGTGTGAAGCAGCCAACGTCCACATCTTCATCTTCCAGTTCTTCAACGCCAGCCTCTTCAGCTATGAACTGAGGCATAGGCGAGGAGATAACAGGTGTTGAAGGGATCGTATCCACTTCAATTTCTTCATCAATCTACTCTGACGAAGTAGCAGAATGATTTTCTTCATTAGATCCGCTAGGGATCTCATATTCTTCACCAAAAGGAACAAGGTCATTTGGTGGCATGGTTAAGATTGGAACAGCGTCAATGGGATTAGCAAATGAACTGGTCAAAGGCTTCATCTTCTTCGGAGCTGAAGAATCTGAAGTAGCTAATGCTTTCCTTTTCTTCACTGCTGCATGCTCTGCAGCCTTGGTCTTCTTCACATCTCATGCGGATGGAAGGATCGGAGTTGGTGTTGGCGCAGGAGGAGCAGAGGAATCTAGTTGATTTTTTTCAGGCACAACTGATGCAGTTGCCCTGATTTCTTCAGTTTCTTCAAGCGCACCACTAGAGGATGCCCTGGCAATTTCTTCAGTGGCTGGAATGCAGTCATCAGCCCTGGAACTCACATTTTCTTCAGAAGCCTGATTTTCATCTACGGTGCTGGCATGTTCTTCAGTCGGCTGAGCAGATGCTTCAGCCTGAGGAATTTCCTATTACGTTGGGGCAGCAACATTGGAAGTGAAATTATCAGCAAGTCTCACAAAACGAACCTTGGCTCCAAGCCAGTCAGCGCGGTATGCGTCAAAGTCATCACTGAGTTTCTAGATCTCAGTTTGAATAGCGATATGTTCTTCATTTGTCATAGAGACAACATTTTTCTTCAGATAGTGCTCCTTCTTGTACCGCGCTTTCTTGATCTGCCTGGCCTTCTCAAATTTCCATTTTTCTTCTTGAATGAAGTGGGTCAGCATGTGACTTTGGCCAGGAGTCAGCTTGAAATCAGGCATGGGAGTGTTGGGGTTCTTGTGCCAAACATCAATGTATTCGAGGATCAACTTGGGATCCAAAAGCAGTTGCACATCTGTTCCCTTGGCTCTAGCGGCCCTGACTTGCCTATCTCTGATGATTTCAGCAAGTTCATCATTATCAGCTTCGTCTTCTTTAGGCGGCACTTGGAAGGCGACCTACTTCTTCTAAGGACTAGGGCGAGGACCTCATCCAGTAGTAGCCGTTGTCTTCAGTAGAGAGGGTCCCGTTGAGGAATTTGGTGCAGCTGAGGAACTAGCTGAAGCTCCTGAGGCAATTGAGACGCCTGTGGTCCTTTGGCACGAGGCAAGATGCACAGGTGCTGAGGACTTTGTCGGAACAGCCGAGGACTTTGGAGGAGCTGAGGATTTTGAAGGAGCAGGAGCAGCATGAGGAATTGGCCATGAGGGATTTGAGGATTCTAGCCGTGAGGGCATTGCTGAGGAACTTGGCCTTGAGGGCACTATTGGTGAAGCACTTGGCTTACGCGCATGCTTGTTTGACATAGCCTTCTGCGGCTTGACAGCAGAGGCCTCAGCAGAGGCAGCAGCAGCAGCAGAGTTTTCACTGAATTTGCTCACTGCTTCTCTAGCTTGCCTGGCCAGCTTGGCTTGGCGCTTTGCCCATTCATCAGGATAATTCTCACCGCGCTTGAGGCTGGTGGCATCAGCTATTTGGCCAGGTGCCAATGGAGGTCTTGGGCATGGAGGATTGAGTGCGAATTTCTTTATGTACTTGGGAGTAACATACCTGTACTCCCTCCACTCTCTTGCCCATCTCCTCTCTATCTTCTGAATGCGCACCTTGCGCTAATTTTTGTCTTCCTCAGGAGGTGTGCAGTACCCAGCATATATATCATCAGGGATCTCAAATGTTGTGTTGACCTCAGTCCGCTTTCCTCCTTTCTGTGTCTTCTTACCGTTAGCCATTTTCTTCAGTTGAGGAATTTGAACAATCTAATTTTCGAAAGAAGTATGCAACTTTTCTTCGAGGAATGCTGCAAATGAGTTAAGTTGATGAGAACCTAGTGATTCAGAAGCTGACATGAGTACCTGTGAACATAGTATAGTTGCGAGGAATTTGGAGAGGTCATATGCGTTCTCAGAAGGTTTTGTAAAAAGAACAAGTTTGAGGAATTTGACCAGATGAGTCTTGAATAATTTCACTAAGCGTTCTTTGTCTTAGGTTCCAGAGATGTGTAGATCAAAAATTCACACATTTGAGGAATCTTGAAGAAAAACATAGCTTAGAGAAACGAATCAAGAACAGATGATATGAGAGGTGTTTTAGTGTGTTAAGATATGAAGAAAAACACCTTTGAAGATTTTGTAGATAATCATTCGAATCAACGAGGGCAGTAAAAGTAACTTTTAATTACCCTGGATGAAGAACACAACGAACAGTGAGGTGGAGAAGTGATGTTCGTCTGTGTAGATCTTCCATGCCCTAACTTGGCGGAGGAAGACGGCTACAGTGGCGGCAGAGTGAAGATTTTCGCGACCGGCGCGAGTACGGCGGCGACGAGGTCGAGGCAGTGAAGCTCTTCCTCACCGGCGATGATGAAGTAGCAGCGGTGCTAGGGTTTGAGAAGCTCGAGCTGGAGAGAGGTCGAGCGGAGTAAAAGAAGTGAGGAAGGGCAAGAGGGGTATTTATAGCCACGATGAAAAACTATTTGCCCGAAGAAATTGGACAAACGTGCCCCTGACCCATCTCATTCGCTTGACATGTGTCACCCACTTACTGAGAGGTGGAGATCATGTGCGATCGTGGGTGAAAGGAGAAGTGTATCATGGGATGCAGAACGGTTTGAGCGGCAAAGACAAAAAATTAGATAAGATGGGTTTTAAAGTTCTGTTCGCAATTTCTTCAGCTGACAAGGACACAGTGAAGATTTTGAATGAGTTTCAAATAGAACACACATGAAGAATTTGTGAACAAATTGGGTTGAGTATAGCATAGAGGGGGAAAGGGTCCGATCACATTCACTTAGCAAAAAGAACTTGAAGAATTAGCAATAAGTGAATGCTGTAGAGGACATAAACTCATATATATATATAGCCAATGAAGAAAAAGGACGGAAACAGTGAAGACAATGCAAAGTTGAAGAATATGAACAACTGAGGAATTTCAACTTTTGGTGGTGGCGTGACCCACCGTATGAGAATGATGATTTCAGACACCGCATAAAATTATCGTAGGGTTCTGAGAATCAATTCTTCGTTAATTTCTTCACACTTAGAGTATTATTCTTCATTGATTGAAGAAAAACGTTTCTTCATGTGTGGCACATCTAAGTCATCAATTTTGCATAAGTGTTAGGATGAGTGTCCCTTTCAAAGAACATTCAAAGATTCTAGGATATTTAGCTCACACCGCAACTTGCTAAATCTCTTCTCATCCAAGGGCTTTGTGAAGACATCGGCTAGCTGTTCTTCAGTCTTCACATGCTCAATAGAAATGTTTCCCTTGAACACATGATCACGAAGAAAATGATGACGAATCTGAATGTGCTTAGTCTTTGAGTGCTGAACTGGGTTGTGAGCAATCTTGATGGCACTCTCATTGTCACAGAAGAGAGGCCATTCTTCATGTTGACGCCGTAGTCCTTGAGAGTTTGCTTCATCCATAGCAATTGAGCACAACAAGAACCAGCGGCAATGTACTCAGCTTCAGCAGTAGATAGTGATACGCAGTTCTGTTTCTTCAAGGACCAACAGACCAAAGATCGTCCAAGGAAATGGCACGTACCAGATGTTGACGTGCGGTCCACACGATCACCAACATAGTTAGATTCAGAATATCCAATGAGATCAAAAGCCGAGCCCTTGGGGTACCATAATCCAAGTGTTGGTGTGTGAGCTAGATATTGAAGAATATGCTTCATGGCCTTATGGTGTGATTCCTTCGGTGTAGCTTGAAATCGGGCACACATGCAAACACTAAGCATTATGTCTGGCCTAGATGCACATAAGTACAATAAAGAGCCAATCATGGAGCGGTATACCTTATGATCGAAGTCGATACCATTTTCATCAGTGCACAGATGGCCATTTGTGGGCATAGGAATTTTGACGCCTTTGCAATCTTGCATGCCGAATTTCCTCAGTACATCCTTGAGGTATTTCTCTTGAGATATGAATATGCCATTGCGCTGTTGACGAATTTGAAGACCTAAGAAGAATTTCAACTCTCCCATCATAGACATTTGATATTCTTCACTCATCATATATGCAAATTCATCACTATAACGTTGGTCAGTACAGCCAAAGATAATATCATCAACATATATTTGGCACACAAACAATTCACCATCATAAGATTTAGTGAAAGAGTAGGGTCGAGTGAACGGGGTTTGAAGCCTTTATTCATGAAGAATTCCTTCAAGGTATCATACCACGCCCGTGGGGCCTGCTTGAGGCCATAGAGGGCCTTGTTGAGTCTGAAGACTTTGTCACGATTCTTTGGATCTTCAAAACCTGGGGGTTGAGTAACATATACTTATTCCTCAAGCTTATCATTGAGGAATGCACTTTTCACATCCATTTGATATAAAGTGATATCATGATGGTTAGCTTAAGCAAGTAATATGTGAATAGCCTCAAGTCTAGCAACAGGTGCAAAAGTGTCATCGAAGTCAATTCCTTCAACCTATGTGTAGCCTTGAGCTACAAGTCGTGCCTTATTCCTCACCACAAGGCCATTTTCATCTTGCTTGTTGTGGTAGATCCACTTTGTGCCAATGATATTGTGCTTGCGAGGATCTGGACGTTTGACCAGTTACCAGACATTGTTGAGCTCGAACTGATGTAGTTCTTCTTGCATGGCCTGAATCCACTCAGGCTCCAGAAATGCTTCATCTACCTTAGTTGGCTCTGTGATAGAGACAAAGGCATAGTGCCCACAAAAGTTAGATAAATGTGAAGCTTTTGAGCGTGTGAGAGGACCTGGCGCTTTGATGTCATTGATGATCTTTTCAACTTGCACTTCTTTTGCAATGCGAGGATGAGCTGGTTGTCGTTGAGGAATTTGATCAGCATTCTCCTTAGCACCATTTTCTTTAGTATTTTCTTCAGGTGCATTGGCTTGATGTTCTTCTTGTTCTGGAATGAATTCTTCAGCAGATTCTTTAGTAGGAATGACATCCTCAGTAGCCTTGAACTTGATAAATTCCTCAGGTGTTGGTTCATCTATCACAGTAGGTAGGTGCTCTCTTTGTGAGCCATTAGTTTCATCGAACCACACATCTACATTTTCAACAACCATGTGAAGAACGTTCTTGAAGACTCTGTAGGTGTGCGAGTCCTTTCCGTAACCAAGCATAAAACCATCATGTGCTTTCGGTGCAAATTTTGAGTTGTGATGAGGATCTCTAATCCAACATTTAGCACCAAAGACTTTGAAATAACTTACATCGGGTTTCTTATCAGTGAGGAGTTCATAGGCAGTCTTCTTGAAGAATTTGTGAAGATATACTCTGTTGATGATGTGGCACGCAGTATCAATTGCCTCAATCCAGAACCGACGAGGCGTTTTGTATTCATCAAGCATAGTGTGAGCCATCTCAGCAATAGTCCTATTCTTGCGCTCCACGACACCGTTCTACTGAGGAGTGTAAGGAGCACATAACTCATGAGTAATACCAATTTCATCAAGATAGTCATCTAGACCAGAATTCTTGAACTCAGTTCCATTGTCACTTCTGATGTGCTTGATCTTCACACCAAAGTTGATTGAAGCCCTCGAGGAAAATTGTTTGAAGACTTCCTGCACTTCATGTTTGCAAGTAACAATGTGTACCCATGTGTATCAAGAGTAATCATCAACAATAACAAAGCCATATTGAGATGCATCATTTGAAACAACAGAATAATGGTTAGGACCGAAGAGATCCATGTGAAGCAATTCAAATGGATGAGTAGTGGTCATGATAGTCTTTGTTGGATGCTTGGCATTTGTCATCTTTCCAGCTTCACAGGCTCCGCATAGGTGATCCTTGAGGAATTTGACATTCTCGATGCAGATGACATGCTTCTTCTTCGCAAGCGTGTGCAAATTCCTCATGCCTGCATGACCAAGTCGTCGATGCCAGAGCCAGCCTTCTAAAGCTTTTGCAAGTAGGCACACGGCTGGTTGTGGTCCTGTAGAGAAATCAACAATATACAGGTCTCCTCTCTTAAAGCCTTCGAAGACTTTGGAATTGTCAGCTTCCATAACCACAACACAACGGTACTTGCCAAAGACAACAACCATATCAAGATCACAAAGCATTGAGACAGACATAAGGTTGTCTCCTAAGGACTCAACAAGAATGACTTTGTCCATGTGTCGATCCTTTGTGATGGCAACCTTACCTAGACCCAATACCTGACTTTTGCCTTTGTCAGCAAAGATGATATGCTTCAGATGCGATGGAGATAATGGAGCATCCATCAATAGATTCTTGTCACCGGTCATGTGATTTGTACATCCACTATCGAGGACCCACTCAGTGGCTTTGGGTTGATCATCCTGCAGATGAATTAGTGCAGCTTACAAACTCATATACTTCATCAGTGAAGAATATGACATCAATTCATCAGATCAATTTCATAAAGCAAAGGAACAGATGAAGCAGTATGAGGACATGAGAAATGAAAGTTCATTTCTTCATGATTAGCCTGCGTCCTTTCAGGCATGCTCAGGTCTCCAGCAAATTATTCAGACGATTACGTACGTCTGGAGACATGACCCTGCAGAAGAGAGTTCTTTTTCTTCACCACCCACATCTGAAGGGGTGGCAAAGAGTTCATCATTCTGTGAGCTCCATAAGAGAAACGTGGTATAGATGCCAGTCCATTTCGTTTCACATAAGAGGGGTTAGAGTAAGCATAAGAGTAAGGAGAGAAATTCTTCGAGGACTTATGGACATAATGATTTGAAGAATAATGCACATATCCATAATCCTTAGATCTTCCCTGCAAAACAGACGGGTTAGCATGATGATGTTCATATGAGGACTTTGGTCCTTTTGAAGAATATGATCCATGTGAGGAGTTTGGTCCGTATGAGGACTTGGATCCATATGAAGAATTTGGTCCATATGAAGAATTTGATCTGGGCTTCCTATTCTTCACAGGTGGCGTCATGATGACATTCACCTAAAGATTTTCAAGGCATCTTTTGGGAATCCAGATTTTCTTCATAGGAGGACCGTTCCTGCAGTTAGTGCCAACATATCTAGCAAATACTTCACCATTCTGATTTTTGAACATTTTATAGTTGGAGTCAAATGACTTATCATCAGAACGAGGAGATTCACATGAAAATCCAGATAAGTTAGATGGATCACCTAGAGGTCCCTTTGCAGCAACCCATGTAGTTTTGGGGTACTGCTCAGGCTTCCAATATGTACCATCAGCATTGAGTTTCCTCTCAAAGGCAATACCCTCTTTCCTAGGGTTCCTGTTGAGGATCTACTTTCTAAGCACATCACAAAGAGTCTGATGCCCTTTGAGGCTTTTGTACATGCCTGTCATGTGCAATTCCTTTAGACCTGCATCATCAGTGATACTAGTAGTGTCCTTAGATGAGGAATTAGTGATAGCAGAGGCATGTGAAGAATTTGAAACATTAGCAGCATTTGAACATTCAGGTGAAGAATTAGCAGATTCATGTTCAATGCATTTCAAACAAGGAGGAACAAATTCTTCCTGAGAAGCGCTGATTTGTTGAGCAAGTAATGAATCGCGCTCCTTCTGAAGATCTTCATAACTCACTCTTAGCTTCTCAAGGTCTTGCTTTCTTTGAAGAAATTCATAAGAAAGCTTCTCATGATCAGATAAGAGAGTGTTATGATGACCTTGAAGATTGTCAAACCTAGTCTGAAGTCTCTGAAGACTTTCAGTCAAGACTTCAGTGCGATCCATTTCTTCACCCAACATATCATCACTTTTGTCTAGCATGTTTTGAACCTTTTCAAAAGCCCGTTGTTGTTTTACAGCAATCTTAGCAAGTTTAGAATAGCTGGGCTTAAGGTTTACATCCGATTCATTCTCACTTGATTCAAAGGAGGTAAATTTGAGTACCTTGGCAACCTTTGCTATGAAGCAATAGGTGGGAGCGTAGTCATCGTCGCCTTCATCAGCCTTGTTGGTGAGGTCATTTTCTTTAGTGTTGAAGATAAACTTGCTGGCGAATGCAGTAGCGAGAGCTAGGCTTGCCACTCTGGATTCGGACTCCTCAGATGTCTCCTCTTCCTCATTTTCTTCAGATTCAGCCTCAGAGTCCATTTCCTTGCCAATGAATGCCCTAGCCTTCTTGGATTTGCTCTTCTTGTGATATGAAGACTTTGAGGATTTTGATGACGAAGATTTTGTGGATTTCTTCTTTTTCTTCACATCATCAGAACTATAATCCTTGTATTTCTTCTTCTTTGATTCCTTTTCCCACTGAGGACAATCTTGAATGTAATGTCCAGGTTTCTTGCATTTGTGACAGAGCCTCCACTTGTAGTCACTGGATGAGGAATCATTGCTCCTTGAAGGTCTTCCAAGGCGACCACGTCTTGAGAACTTTTGGAACTTCTTCACGAGCAGAGCTAGATCATGGCTTCGTTCTTCAGGATCACCAAGGCTGCTACCAGAGTCTTCATCTTTGGACTCAGATACTGCCTTGGCCTTCAGTGCACATGATCTGCCATAGCTCGAACCATAGAGATCTCTTTTTTCAGCAAGTTGGAACTCATGAGTATTTAGCCTCTCGAGAATATCAGCGGGATCAAGTGACTTGTAATCAGCACGTTCTTGTATCATCAATGCCAGAGTGTCAAATGAGGAATCAAGCGATCTCGGCAATTTCTTCACCACCTCATGGTCGGTGATGTCAGTGGCATCAAGTGCTTGAAGCTCATTTGAGATGTCAGTGAGGCGATCGAAGGTTTGTTGAACATTTTCATTGTCGAGTCTTTTGAAGCGGTTGAAGAGATTGCGAAGAACATCAACTCGAGAGTCACACTGTGTTGAGACTCCTTCATTCACTTTGGACAGTCTATCCCAGATAAGCTTAGCAGTTTCCAAAGCACTCACTATTCCATACTGTCCTTTGCTCAGATGGCCACATATGATATTCTTCAGTTGAGAATCTAGTTGCTTGAATCTCTTCACATCAGCAGCATTTAGAGAAGGTGTGACTGAGGGAACACCATTTTCCACAACATACCAGAGATCGTTATCGATTTCCTCAAGATGCATTCGCATCTTATTCTTCCAGTAGGGGTAGTCCGTCCCATCAAAGGTAGGACACCCAGCAGAGACCTTGATCATACCTGCGGTCGACATAACTAAAACTCCAGGCGGTTAAACCAAAACCACACAGAACAAGGGAGAACCTGGCTCTGATACCAACTGAAAGTGCGTTATATCGACTAGAGGGGGGTGAATAGGCGATTTTTATGAAATTCTTCATTGAGGAATTTTCCGGTGAGGAAATTCCTTAGCGAAGAACTACTAGCAGCGGAATAAGTACTCAAAAGTAAACATAACAGAATACAAGCATAGTCATCATGATGAAATGAAGACAGGCACAGAGTACAAGAAGCATAAGCACAGGATAACACATGATGAAGACAAATAGACTGAAGAAATTGAACTGAGGAAATTGAGAAAGTCTTCAGTCAAAGTCTTCAAACACAGATATGAACAAACTGAAGGAAATATGCCCTAGAGGCAATAATAAAGTTATTATTTATTTCCTTATATCATGATAAATGTTTATTATTCATGCTAGAATTGTATTAACCGGAAACATAATACATGTGTGAATACATAGACAAACAGAGTGTCACTAGTATGCCTCTACTTGACTAGCTAGTTAATCAAAGATGGTTTTGTTTCCTAACCATAAACAAAGTGTTGTTATTTGATTAACGAGTTCACATCATTAGTTGAATGATCTGATTGACATGACCCATTCCATTAGCTTAGCACCCGATCGTTTAGTATGTTGCTATTGCTTTATTCATGACTTATACATGTTCCTATGACTATGAGATTATGCAACTCCCGTTTGCCGGAGGAACACTTTGGGTGCTACCAAATGTCACAACGTAACTGGGTGATTATAAAGGAGCATTACAGGTGTCTCCAAAGGTACATGTTGGGTTGGCATATTTCGAGATTAGGATTTGTCACTCCGATTGTCGGAGAGGTATCTCTGGGCCCTCTCGGTAATGCACATCACATAAGCCTTGCAAGCATTACAACTAATGTGTTAGTTGTGAGATGATGTATTATGGAACGAGTAAAGAGACTTGCCGGTAATGAGATTGAACTAGGTATTGGATACCGACGATCGAATCTCGGGCAAGTAATATACCGATGACAAAGGGAACAATGTACGTTGTTATGCGGTCTGACCGATAAAGATCTTCGTAGAATATGTAGGAGCCAATATGGGCATCCAGGTCCCGCTATTGGTTATTGACCGGAGATGTGTCTCAGTCATGTCTGCATTGTTCTTGAACCGTAGGTTCCGCACGCTTAACGTTACGATGACAATTATTATGAGTTTATGCATTTTGATGTACCGAAGTTAGTTCGGAGTCCCGGATGTGATCACGGACATGACGAGGAGTCTCGAAATGGTCGAGACATAAAGATTGATATATTGGAAGCCTATGTTTGGATATCGGAAGTGTTCCGGGTGAAATCGAGATTTTACCGGAGTACCGGGAGGTTACCAGAACCCCCCGGGAGCTGTATGGGCCTTAGTGGGCTTTAGTGGAAAGGAGAAAGGGGCAGCCCAAGGTAGGCCGCGCGCCTCCCCCCTCCCCTAGTCCTATTAGGACAAGGAGAGGTGGCCGGCCCCCCTCTCTCTCTTTCCCCCTCGGGGAATCCTATTCCAACTAGGATTGGGGGGGGGGAGTCCTACTCCCGGTAGGAGTAGGACTCCTCCTGCGCCCTCCTCCTGGCCGGCCGCCCCCTCCCCCTTGGATACTTTATATACGGGGGCAGGGGGCACCTCTAAACACACAAGTTGATCCTTGAGATCGTTCCTTAGCCGTGTGCGGTGCCCCCTGCCACCATATTCCACCTCGATCATATTGTAGCAGTGCTTAGGCGAAGCCCTGCGACAGTAGAACATCAAGATCATCACCACGCCGTCATGCTGACGGAACTCCTCCCCGACGCTTTGCTGGATCGGAGCCCGGGGATCATCATCGAGCTGTACGTGTGCTAAGAACTCGGAGGTGCCGGAGTAACGGTGCTTGGATCGGTCGGATCGGGAAGACGTACGACTACTTCCTCTACGTTGCGTCAACGCTTCCGCAGTCGGTCTGCGTGGTTACGTAGACCACTCTCCCCTCTCGTTGCTATGCATCACCATGATCTTCCGTGTGCGTAGGAATTTTTTTGAAATTACTACATTCCCTAACAGTGGCATCCGAGCCTAGGTTTTATGGTTTGATGTTATATGCACGAGTAGAACACAAGTGAGTTGTGGGCGATATAAGTCATACTGCCGACCAGCATGTCATACTTTGGTTTGGCGGTATTGTTGGACGAAACGACCCGGACCAACATTACGCGTACGCTTACGCGAGACCGGTTCTCCCGATGTGCTTTGCACATAGGTGGCTTGCGGGCGACTGTCTCTCCAACTTTAGTTGAACCGAGTGTGGCTACGCCCGGTCCTTGCGAAGGTTAAAACGGAGTCTATTTGACAAACTATCATTGTGGTTTTGATGCGTAGGTGAGATTGGTTCTTACTTAAGCCCATAGCAGCCACGTAAAACATGCAACAACAAAGTAGAGGACGTCTAACTTGTTTTTGTAGGGCATGTTGTGATGTGATATGGCCAAGACATGATGCTAAATTTTATTGTATGAGATGATCATGTTTTGTAACCGAGTTATCGGCAACTGGCAGGAGCCATATGGTTGTCGCTTTATTGTATGCAATGCAATCACGATGTAATGCTTTACTTTATTACTAAGTGGTAGTGATAGTCGTAGAAGCATAAGATTGGCAAGACGACAACGATGCTATGATGGAGATCAAGGTGTCGCGTCGATGACGATGGTGATCATGACGGTGCTTCGGAGATGGAGATCACATGCACAAGATGATGATGGCCATATCATATCACTTATATTGATTGCATGTGATGTTTATCTTTTATGCATCTTATCTTGCTTTGATTGACGGTAGCATTATAAGTTGATCTCTCACTAAATTATCAAGAAGTGTTCTCCCTGAGTATGCACCGTTGCGAAAGTTCTTCGTGCTGAGACACCACGTGATGATCGGGTGTGATAGGCTCTACGTTCAAATACAATGGGTGCAAAACAGTTGCACACGCGGAATACTCAGGTTATACTTGACGAGCCAAGCATATACAGATATGGCCTCGGAACACAGAGACCGAAAGGTCAAGTGTGAATCCTATAGTAGATATGATCAACATAGTGATGTTCACCAATGAAACTACTCCATCTCACGTGATGATCGGACATGGTTTAGTTGATTTGGATCACGTGATCACTTAGAGGATTAGAGGGATGTCTATCTAAGTGGGAGTTCTTAAGTAATATGATTAATTGAACTTAAATTTATCATGAACTTAGTCCCTGATAGTATCTTGCTTGTTTATATTGATTGTAGATAGATGGCTCGTGCTGTTGTTCCGTTGAATTTTAATGCGTTCCTTGAGAAAGCAAAGTTGAAAGATGATGGTAGCAATTACACGGACTGGGTCCGTAACTTGAGGATTATCCTCATTGCTGCATAGAAGAATTACGTCCTGGTAGCACCGCTGGGTGCCAGGCCTGCTGCTGGAGCAACACCAGATGTTATGAACGTCTGGCAGAGCAAAGCTGATGACTACTCGATAGTTCAGTGTGCCATGCTTTACGGCTTAGAATAGGGACTTCAACGATGTTATGAACGTCATGGAGCATATGAGATGTTCCAGGAGTTGAAGTTAATATTTCAAGCAATTGCCCGGATTGAGAGATATGAAGTCTCCAATAAGTTCTATAGCTGCAAGATGGAGGAGAACAGTTCTGTCAGTGAGCATATACTCAAAATGTGTGGGTATAATAATCACTTGATTCAATTGGGAGTTAATCTTCCAGATGATTGCGTCATTGACAGAATTCTTCAATCACTGCCACCAAGCTACAAGAGCTTCGTGATGAACTATAATATGCAAGGGATGAACAAGACTATTCCCGAGCTCTTCGCAATGCTGAAAGCTGCAGAGGTAGAAATAAAGAAGGAGCATCAAGTGTTGATGGTCAATAAGACCACTAGTTTCAAGAAAAAGGGCAAAGGGAAGAAGAAGGGGAACTTCAAGAAGAACGGCAAGCAAGTTGCTGCTCAAGAGAAGAAACCCAAGTCTGGACCTAAGCCTGAAACTGAGTGCTTCTACTGCAAGCAGACTGGTCACTGGAAGCGAAACTGCCCCAAGTATTTGGCGGATAAGAAGGATGGCAAGGTGAACAAAGGTATATGTGATATACATGTTATTGATGTGTACCTTACCAATGCTCGCAGTAGCACCTGGGTATTTGATACTGGTTCTGTTGCTAATATTTGCAACTCGAAACAGGGACTACGGATTAAGCGAAGATTGGCTAAGGACGAGGTGACGATGCGCATGGGAAACGGTTCCAAAGTCGATGTGATCGCGGTCGGCACGCTACCTCTACATCTACCTTCAGGATTAGTATTAGACCTAAATAATTGTTATTTGGTGCCAGCGTTGAGCATGAACATTATATCTGGATCTTGTTTAATGCGAGACGGTTATTCATTTAAATCAGAGAATAATGGTTGTTCTATTTATATGAGTAATATCTTTTATGGTCATGCACCCTTGAAGAGTGGTCTATTCTTATTGAATCTCGATAGTAGTAATACACATATTCATAATGTTGAAGCCAAAAGATGCAGAGTTGATAATGATAGTGCAACTTATTTGTGGCACTGCCGTTTAGGTCATATCGGTGTAAAGCGCATGAAGAAACTCCATACTGATGGACTTTTAGAACCACTTGATTATGAATCACTTGGTACTTGCGAACCGTGCCTCATGGGCAAGATGACTAAAACACCGTTCTCCGGTACTATGGAGAGAGCAATAGATTTGTTGGAAATCGTACATACAGATGTATGTGGTCCGATGAATATTGAGGCTCGTGGCGGATATCGTTATTTTCTCACCTTCACAGATGACTTAAGCAGATATGGGTATATCTACTTAATGAAACACAAGTCTGAAACATTTGAAAAGTTCAAAGAATTTCAGAGTGAAGTTGAAAATCATCGTAACAAGAAAATAAAGTTTCTACGATCTGATCGTGGAGGAGAATATTTGAGTTACGAGTTTGGTGTACATTTGAAAAATTGTGGAATAGTTTCGCAACTCACGCCACCCGGAACACCACAGCGTAATGGTGTGTCCGAACGTCGTAATCGTACTTTACTAGATATGGTGCGATCTATGATGTCTCTTACTGATTTACCGCTATCGTTTTGGGGATACGCTCTAGAGACGGCCGCATTCACGTTAAATAGGGCACCATCAAAATCCGTTGAGACGACGCCTTATGAACTGTGGTTTGGCAAGAAACCAAAGTTGTCGTTTCTGAAAGTTTGGGGCTGTGATGCTTATGTGAAAAAGCTTCAACCTGATAAGCTCGAACCCAAATCGGAGAAATGTGTCTTCATAGGATATCCAAAGGAAACTATTGCATACACCTTCTATCACAGATCCGAAGGCAAGACTTTTGTTGCTAAATTCGGAAACTTTCTAGAGAAGGAGTTTCTCTCGAAAGAAGTGAGTGGGAGGAAAGTAGAACTTGACGAGGTAACTGTACCTGCTCCCTTACTGGAAAGTAGTACATCACAGAAAACTGTTTTAGTGACACCCACACCAGTTAGTGAGGAAGCTAATGATAATGATCATGAAACTTCAGATCAAGATACTACTGAACCTCGTAGATCAACCAGAGTGAGATCCGCGCCAGAGTGGTACGGTAATCCTGTTCTGGAAGTCATGCTACTAGATCATGATGAACCTACGAACTATGAAGAAGCGATGGTGAGCCCAGATTCCGCAAAATGGCTTGAAGCCATGAAATCTGAGATGGGATCCATGTATGAGAACAAAGTATGGACTTTGGTTGACTTGCCCGATGATCGGCAAGCGATTGAGAATAAATGGATCTTCAAGAAGAAGACTGACGCTGACGGTAATATTACTGTCTACAAAGCTCGACTTGTCACAAAAGGCTTTCGACAAGTTCAAGGGGTTGACTACGATGAGACCTTCTCACCCGTAGCGATGCTTAAGTCTGTCCGAATCATGTTAGCAATTGCCGCATTTTATGATTATGAAATTTGGCAAATGGATGTCAAAACTGCATTCCTGAATGGATTTCTAGGAGAAGAGTTGTATATGATGTAACCAGAAGGTTTTGTCGATCCAAAGGGAGCTAAGAAAGTGTGCAAGCTCCAGCGATCCATTTATGGACTGGTGCAAGCCTCTCGGAGTTGGAATAAACGCTTTGATAGTGTGATCAAAGCATTTGGTTTTATACAGACTTTCGGAGAAGCCTGTATTTACAAGAAAGTGAGTGGGAGCTCTGTAGCATTTCTGATATTATATGTGGATGACATATTACTAATTGGAAATGATATAGAATTTCTGGATAGCATAAAGGGATACTTGAATAAGAGTTTTTCAATGAAAGACCTCGGTGAAGCTGCTTACATATTAGGCATAAAGATCTATAGAGATAGATCAAGACGCTTAATTGGACTTTCACAAAGCACATACCTTGACAAGATTTTGAAGAAGTTCAAAATGGATCAAGCAAAGAAAGGGTTCTTGCCTGTGTTACAAGGTGTGAAGTTGAGTCAGACTCAATGCCCGACCACTGCAGAAGATAGAGAGAAAATGAAAGATGTTCCCTATGCTTCAGTCATAGGCTCTATCATGTATGCAATGCTGTGTACCAGACCTGATGTGTGCCTTGCTATAAGTTTAGCAGGGAGGTACCAAAGTAATCCAGGAGTGGATCACTGGACAGCGGTCAAGAACATCCTGAAATACCTGAAAAGGACTAAGGATATGTTTCTCGTATATGGAGGTGACAAAGAGCTCAACGTAAATGGTTACGTTGATGCGAGCTTTGACACTGATCCGGACGATTCTAAATCGCAAACCGGATACGTGTTTACATTAAACGGTGGAGCTGTCAGTTGGTGCAGTTCTAAACAAAGCGTGTCGCGGGATCTACATGTGAAGCGGGGTACATAGCTGCTTCGGAAGCAGCGAATGAAGGAGTCTGGATGAAGGAGTTCATATCCGATCTAGGTGTCATACCTAGTGCATCGGGTCCAATGAAAATCTTCTGTGATAATACTGGTGCAATTGCCTTGGCAAAGGAATCCAGATTTCACAAGAGAACCAAGAACATCAAGAGACGCTTCAATTCCATCCGGGATCTAGTCCAGGTGGGAGACATAGAGATTTGCAAGATACATACGGATCTGAATGTTGCAGATCTGTTGACTAAGCCTCTTCCACGAGCAAAACATGATCAGCACCAAGGCTCCATGGGTGTTAGAATCATTACTTTGTAATCTAGATTATTGACTCTAATGCAAGTGGGAGACTGAAGGAAATATGCCCTAGAGGCAATAATAAAGTTATTATTTATTTCCTTATATCATGATAAATGTTTATTATTCATGCTAGAATTGTATTAACCGGAAACATAATACATGTGTGAATACATAGACAAACAGAGTGTCACTAGTATGCCTCTACTTGACTAGCTAGTTAATCAAAGATGGTTATGTTTCCTAACCATAAACAAAGTGTTGTTATTTGATTAACGAGGTCACATCATTAGTTGAATGATCTGATTGACATGACCCATTCCATTAGCTTAGCACCCGATCGTTTATTATGTTGCTATTGCTTTCTTCATGACTTATACATGTTCCTATGACTATGAGATTATGCAACTCCCGTTTGCCGGAGGAACACTTTGGGTGCTACCAAACATCACAACGTAACTGGGTGATTATAAAGGAGCATTACAGGTGTCTCCAAAGGTACATGTTGGGTTGGCATATTTCGAGATTAGGATTTGTCACTCTGATTGTCGGAGAGGTATCTCTGGGCCCTCTCGGTAATGCACATCACATAAGCCTTGCAAGCATTACAACTAATGTGTTAGTTGTGAGATGATGTATTACGGAACGAGTAAAGAGACTTGCCGGTAACGAGATTGAACTAGGTATTGGATACCGACAATCGAATCTTGGGCAAGTAATATACCGATGACAAAGGGAACAACGTATGTTGTTATGCGGTCTGACCGATAAAGATCTTTGTAGAATATGTAGGAGCCAATATGGGCATCCAGGTCCCGCTATTGGTTATTGACCGGAGATGTGTCTCAGTCATGTCTGCATTGTTCTCGAACCGTAGGGTCCGCACGCTTAATGTTACGATGACAGTTATTATGAGTTTATGCATTTTGATGTACCGAAGTTAGTTCGGAGTCACGGATGTGATCACGGACATGACGAGGAGTCTCGAAATGGTCGAGACATAAATGTTGATATATTGGAAGCCTATGTTTGGATAACGGAAGTGTTCTGGGTGAAATCGAGATTTTACCGGAGTACCGGGAGGTTACCGGAACCCCCCGGGAGCTGTATGGGCCTTAGTGGGCTTTAGTGGAAAGGAGAAAGGGGCAGCCCAAGGTAGGCCGCGCGCCTCCCCCCTCCCCTAGTCCTATTAGGACAAGGAGAGGTGGCCGGCCCCCCTCTCTCTCTTTCCCCCTCGGGGAATCCTATTCCAACTAGGATTGGGGGGGGGGAGTCCTACTCCCGGTAGGAGTAGGACTCCTCCTGCGCCCTCCTCCTGGCCGGCCGCCCCCTCCCCCTTGGATCCTTTATATACGGAGGCAGGGGGCACCTCTAAACACACAAGTTGATCCTTGAGATCGTTCCTTAGCCGTGTGCGGTGCCCCCTGCCACCATATTCTACCTCGATCATATTGTAGCGGTGCTTAGGCGAAGCCCTGTGACAGTAGAACATGAAGATCGTCACCACGCCGTCGTGCTGACGGAACTCCTCCCCGACGCTTTGCTGGATCGGAGCCCGGGGATCATCATGGAGCTGTAATTGTGCTAAGAACTCGGAGGTGCCGGAGTAACGGTGCTTGGATCGGTCGGATCGGGAAGACGTACGACTACTTCCTCTACGTTGCGTCAACGCTTCCGCAGTCGGTCTGTGTGGGTACGTAGACAACACTCTCCCCTCTCGTTGCTATGCATCACCATGATCTTGCGTGTGCGTAGGGAATTTTTTTGAAATTACTGCGTTCCCTAACACAAACACACAACACAGTTATGAGGAAATGAAAGAGTTGAAGTAATAGAACCAGTAAGCTTGGTGAAGACAATGATTTGGTAGACCAGTTCTAACTGCTGTCTCAGTTGTACGTCTGGTTGGAGCGGCTGAGTATTTAAACTCGAGGACACACAGTCCCGGACACCCAGTCCTGAACGCGCAGCTCAGGACACCAAGTCCTCACCGTATTCTCCTTGAACTAAGGTCACACAGACCTCATCCAATCACTCGTGGTAAGTCTAAAGGTGACTTCCAAACCTTCACAAACTTGGTCACTCGGCGATCCACTATTCCTCTTGTATGCTCTAGACCTTGACGCCTAACCGTCTGGAAGAAGCACGGTCTTCAAAGGTAACAAGCGTCGGATCCACACAGGATCAATCTCTTCAGTGATGCTCAATCACTTGGGGTTTGTAGGTGTTTGGGTTTTTCCTCACTTGATGATTTTCACTCAAAGTCCTCGGAGGATGGGTTGCTCTCAAATGACAAGTGTCAGTTTCTCTCGAAGCAGCCAACCAGCTAGTGGTTGTAGGGGGCGGCTATTTATAGCCTAGGGAGCAACCCGACATGATAATACATAAATGCCCTTCAATGATATGACCGTTAGGTGGATAGATATTTTGGGACAGCTGGCGCATAGCACAACAACGATTGGAATTTTGAGTAGCAAAATCCTCAGGGCTATCATGTTCCTCATTGTCTAGGCAATCTGCACTGGCAAATTCCTAACTCCTCAGTCAGAACAAATTCCTCAAAGACCAGAAGAACTTCGTCTCTGTCACTGAAGAATATGACTGGAATGTATGAGATTTCCAATCGCTTCACTCGAAGGGATTGATAGGTGTAGGACTTTGAGTTGAGCATCACATGGAAATTTTTCCTTAGTATTTCCTCGACCCCCTTTAACAGTAGGGTGTTTCCTATGACTCAAGAAAGAGAAAATGAAACTACGAAAACAAAAGTCTTCACACTTCATGTTCCTCGAATGAATACCAAGTCTTCAAGGTCACACCAATTTCTTCACTTTCAAAGTCTTCAGAAAGTCTTCAGAGATCCAAAGTCTTCATTCGAAGAACTTCATTTTTAGGGGTCAACTTTCTCTGTAAATATCAAACTCCTCATAGACTTATAGACCTGTGTACACTCACAAACGCATTAGTCTCTTAACCTATAAGTCTTCAATACACCAAAATCACTAAGGGGCACTAGATGCACTTACACGTACTCTCATACAATGACAAGTGAATAAACACTCATGTTGAGAATAACACATCTAGCATGGAAAATATTGGCCACCCCCTGCCGCTTCATGAGCGGTACGAGCACACAAAAAGGTAATTCATTTTGAAAATTAGAGATGGCACATACAAATTTACTTAGAATGGCATGGAAATACCGCATATAGGTAGGTATGGTGGACTCATATGGCAAAACTAGGTTTAAGGATTTTGGATGCATAAGTAGTATTTCTACTTAGTACAAATGAAGGCTAGCAAATAGATTGAGAAGCAACCAACCAAGAAACAAAAATTCACATAAACAAGCATTAAGCATAACTAACACCGAATAATGCACCACAAGTAGGATGTAATTTCATTGTATAACTATTGACTTTCGTTCTTGCATAGGGAATCACAAACCTTAACACACTACAAGAAAACTGAGATACTGTGACGAAAATACTCGTGACGAAGATGGAGAATGTCACACAAATACCTAATGTGTGATGTTTCCGTAGGTGGCGTCACTGATCAACGCAAGTTGATGATGGTAGATGTCACTAAATCACTTCAGCCAATGAGTGCACCTGGCTACCAATTTTTATAATGGTTTGGTAATTTTCATGATGAACCTACTAGAGTCACCAAATATTATGAATGTGTGGTGATAATTTTTTTGTCATCACACGTCAACCGGTGGGACCTAGCATAGCTGCTTCATGGTTAAGAGCGGTAGGACCTGCGTACTAGTGTGGCAGTGTTGGCAGTACGACCCACCATAGTTTTTTCACAGTATCCTGAGCACTGTAATTATTTTGTTCCATCTAATACATATAAGTAGCAGCTAGGGAAAAATTATTTTGTTACATCTAATATAAATAGGTAGTGGCCTAGACAAAAATTGAATCCTTGAATTCGTAAGCTGACGTTATTTCATTCTATAACAAAAAATGGGTATATAAGTTAACGAGAAAAGAATTTGGTACATGGAGTTTGAACCTGGGACCATTATGGTCTCAATTAACGGGGTTGCTAATAGGTTAGAGTAAATTGTGCTAAAATTATATATTATAGTCCTGGACTATATATATACGCATATCACTTAGCAGCTTAGTTATTTCTTTCCCTAAAATAAATTAGTTTTTTTTCGAGTGTACCTAAAAAAACTTAGTTATTTCTTCCCCGGGGCATGTGTGGCTCTTAACTTCATAGCACAGCACAGCCCATGGCCTGGCAAGGGCAGCAAAACACCCTTTTGGTTAAATTTTTGTACGTGGGCTGAAGCCAGCTCAATTGCACATAAAACCAACGACTCCACCCGTCCAAATTCTCCTCCCCGAGCGAAACCCTCCTCTCTATCCGATCTCGTTTTCTCTTTCTCGTGTGGTGGCGGCGGTAGATCTAGGGCAACCAAACGCGACGATGGCGGTACGAGTAGCTTCTCTTTCCTTCCTCCCCCGTCTGGTTCCTTGACGGTACCCCGTTGCGGAAGTTGGTACTGGCATCAGCGTCCTCCATGGCACACAACAGCGGTTCCAGCATGCGCCGTGGCTGGACCTACCTAGTCGCGCGGCGGTGGCCCAACCTGTGTGCATGACGTGCATTCTCAGTGTGAGTACCTGCATGTGTGCGTCATTCGATCCATCCGGTGTGATTGCAGGGATTGAACTCTTACTCTGTGGTGCCACTCATCCATACACTTCTCAATTCAATCAGAGCAAATAAGGGAGTGGATTCATGGTGATGTTGGTACACTATGGCTTACTTGAGCGTAACTCTGGGTTCGCCTATGGCACCTGCCTCACCACCTTCGTCTCGGACTACCACCACAAGGTATGATGATTAACTAATGAGTCAGGCCGTAGTCGTCCGATCTTTCGCACTTATCAGTACATCTTGTTGACCCTCTGTTTTTTATTCTTCTTCGGTTTTCTCCAGCATATTGACATCGAGCACAGACCACAGGGGCACACTGGAGTTCCACGGGAGGACAGTCATGCTCGAGCAACAATCTGGGTTAACACGTGAACGATGCTCAACTTTCTGGTCTCAGTTTAGATAAACCGCATACGTGCGGGGATAGGTTCAGATAGTAGTTTTGTTCTGTTGCTCCTTGTTAGTGAGTTCTTATTGGTTGATCATGAGATTGTTGTATAGTATTGCCCTGTATTTGCTAGGTCAGATAGTCCTTTGTGTTAGTAGTCTTGAAAGTCATGGAAGCTAGTTTATACTTGTGACTAAGTTGAAAGTTTTAAAATAAATTGTACCTGTTCTGATTTATCTTCTAGAGAAAATATTATTAGAACCTATACAATACATGTGAAATGGGTTAGTAATTAAATAGTTAGCTGCAGTAAAATATTTTCATTAGCCGATGCTCCCCCAGTATTGCTATTTTATTTTGTAGTTCTGAGCTCGTGGCAACTCTGTTTGTGGGTGTGTGAATAGATTTGCAAGTGATTTGTTGTTGCAGAACTACAGTTGGAGTTTTATGAGCGATTCAACATGATTTTGGCAAGTTACTAATCGAGAACTTATTCACTACACTCGTTTGTGGCAATCAGAAGTGATACTGACTATATGTTAATGCAAATTACTGTCAAAGCAAGCAGACATTACAACTAAACATCATAGCCTAAACGAGCTTTTTATTCGGCCTGTGACCATCGGCCATCGCGTAATTATAAGTAATTTATTTTGAGATGGAAGTGTCTTAGTGATCACATCCAATCAATGTGTGCCAAGGATTACAACGAAGCTATGCAACAGTTGTTCATGGTTTCTTTACTATTCTAGGCTGCTTTACGGTTTCTTCCTTTGTGGCTTTGTCGAATATACTATTTTTTGCACCATTTTGATTTGAATCTAATATTTCAAATGACCTTTGTTGCTCACAAATATGACATGTTTAGTTATGTTCATATCACTTATTAGACAAGTACTACATGTCTTTTTATTTAAGATCCAACCTAAAGCCCTGAGTTATACCTTGCATGTTGTTCTTTGGTAGATGGTTTCTTGTACTCATTCATACTGCCATATTTATGTCTTTGTTTCTGATATGCTGATTTGTATGTCATCTTTTATGAAGTTGATATGGAAAAAGGAGGATCAAAAGAACTGTAGCTACCTTCAAGAAGTCATGAGAAGAGGCATCCAACAAAGTTTCCATGTTTTCATGAAGGTGGGAGCTAAGAGTCACACCAATAAAGTCTCTATTGATGACTTCCAAAAATAAAATAAAAAAGATTTATTGGCTGATTATGTAGCTTGTGTTATTTTGGACGGGTCATGTAAGTGTGATGTGTATGCTATTTAGAGGCAAGTTGGCTTGTAATGTGATGGGAAAATTGTTCAATGTAAAGATGTGCTTAAAAAGACCACAAGCCCACAATAAGTTTTGAATCAGACCAGGCCAAACAAATATTATAGGAAAAAGTATAAAGAAACTAATTCTTAAAAAGGCTAGCTCAAAATGGCAATTACTACATAAAAGGTGGGCTGAATCAGCCACTATTGGTTGCAAATTGGCTATGGCCCACCAAAAAATTTGATCCAAAAATAAGAAATTATCTAAGTTATTCGGCGTGGCCCATTTGGAAACCTGGTGCGCATTAGCCCACCAAAAAATCTAGTGACGACAACTTTATCACTAAAGGTCGCATATGTGGTGATGTTTTTATGCGTGCCGCGTCACTTGGAGTAATCTGTGACGGGGATTCCGTGATGATGGTAGTGATGCCTGGAAAATGTCACCCATGAGTATTTGTGACATTATTAGCTATTATGTGACATTTTTTAGCTCATCACAGTAGGTCCGATCTCTTGTAGTGACACAAATATTCTTACTAAAGCATAATTACTCACCAACATGACTCGCATATTACTATCATCATATCTCAAAACTATTACAAAGAGTCAAGTTTATTTTGTCCAATGCTCTTCATGAAAGGCTTTATATCCCTCTTGAATATCTATCACTTTGGGACTAATTTCATATGTTGCAATTGCTTTTTGATAAGCTGAAAGAAATTTAAGTGGAGAACATGAGCATAAAATTTTCATCTCTCAAAATAATCTAAGTGAAGTATGAGAGAATTTCTTCAAAAATATTAAAGCACACCATGCTCAAAAAGATATAAGTGAAGCACTAGAGGAATTCCATAGCTCAAACAATTTAAGTGAAGCACATAGAGCAATTCTAAAGAAATCATAGCATAATTTCGGCTCTCTCAAATAGGTGTGTCTAGCAAGGATAGTTGAGACAAACTAAAAAGCAAAACAAGCGAAGACTCATGTAACACAAGAAGCTCCAAGCAAAACTCATGATATGTGAGGAATAGAAATATAGCTCCAAGTAAATTTACCGATGGTCGTTAGAAGAAAGAGGGGTTGCCTTCCGGGGCATCCCCAAGCTTAGTTGCTTGGTTCTCCTTGAATACTAACTTGGGGTGCCTTGGGAATCTCCAAGCTTAGGCTATTTTCACTCCTTATTCCTTCATCCATCGTGATCTCACCCAAATCTTGAAAACTTCAATCACACAAAACTCAACAAAACCTTCGCGAGATCCATTAGTATAATAAAGCAACTCGGTACTCTAAGTACTGTTGCAAACCCATTCATATTTTATTGTTGCATTATCTACGGTATTTTAAATTTTCCATGGCTTATACCCTCCAATACAATCCATAGATTCATCAAAATAAGCACACAATGCAATGAAAACAGAATCTGTCAAAAACAGAACAGTTTGTAGTAATTTGTACTTTGTTCCATAGGAAATTTGTGTATCAATCTTTTTTAAATAATTCATAATTTTATCACGCTTCTATGATTTTAAGAATTCTGCTACTCGGCGCAAAAGTTTTTGTTTTTCAACAAGATCAAATCAATTATCACCCAACATGATCCCAAAGGCTTTAATTGGCACACACACTAATTTAAACTTAAAAACACAATCATAACAGTAGCATAATTGTGCAAACACTCAAGAATAGAAAGAAAAAGGCAAAAATAAATTTTATTCATTGGGTTGCCTCCCGACAAGTGCTATTGTTTTATGCCCCTAGCTAGGCATAATGCATTGATTGAAGTATTATCATCTTTGGTTTTCAACTCCTCAGTCACACAACTAGAATTCTTCAAGAATTTAGCATGCATATTTTTAACAACAATACTTCTAGGAAATAAGATTGAAAAATTCATTTTTGCAAGTAGGGCCTTTTATCACTTCAACAAAATTGGGATGAAAACTAATCATCTTAAGATCTTCTTTGTTGTTATTAGAAGTGGCACCCTTGTTCTTAGTGACTTGAGTAGACTTGCAAATTTTTGTGGGAGTTTTTTCAATAGTTTTAGAGGAAGAAAAGGCTGAGCTTAAGTTACTGAAAATTTCTTCCAACTTATCAATCTGAGAGGGACTTTCTTCTATTATTTCGGTAACTACGGTTCCTTTTCCCTTAGTAACTTAAAAAACATCGCCCGCTTTTGACCCAATTTTATTAGCAAGATTATGCATCCTTTTATCCAAAATTGATATTTGTTCGTCGGTGGCCATCTTCTTTTCAATAGCATCTAATCTTTGCATAACATGCTCAAGAGTTAAGACATTTTCATTAATAATGATAGGTGGTGCACCCACTAGATCTCACATGGTATTAAAAGCATCCAAAGATGGACACATCAAAAAATCACCACCGGTAGTCGTATCAAGGACGAATCTATACCAAGTGGTAATGCCCACATAAAAACTACGAAGAATAATAATGGTAGATTGCTTACGAACAGATCTATTATGAGCACTGCAAATCCTATACTAAGCATCTTTTAGATTCTCCCCTCCCCTTTATTTAAAATTAACAACCTCGTTCTTGGGGGTACACACAACAGATGAAGAACTAGCCATAATGACAAGGTAGACAAGCAAGATTGTAAGCAAAAAGATAGATCTGACGAGAAAAAGGCGAACAAAAAAAGAAGGCGAAAAGGGGAAATTTTTTGTGAAGTGGGGGAGGTGAAAACGAGAGGCAAATGGCAAATAATGTAAATTGCAAGGAGATGAGATTTGTGATTAGGAACCTGATAGATGTTGATGACGTCTCCCCGGCAACGACGCCAGAAATTCTTTTGATGCGGCTTGAAACTGCATCGATATTTCCCCAAAGAGGAAGGGATGATGCAGTACAACTACGGTAGGTATTTCCCTTAGTTATGAAACCAAGGTTCACTGGTATGCGTTGGTGCTATACAAACGGTTTTTAACCCCTTTCCATGATGGAATTTGGAACTGTCGCCTAGTGAGTGACGGCGATAGGGGGTCCTTCCCACACGACCCAGAAACCGTCGGGGATATGCCCTCCTGGCACACACGCTCAGCAAAATGAGGTCGTGTGCGACCGGCGAGCGCTCAAATACGGAAATACGTATAGTAGAGCTAAAAATACAATTATACAGGGGAAATTGTTTCCGGTCACTAGTACATCCCATACAGTAAGTCCCCGCTAAATGTTTCCATTCGTATGTACATCCCACACAGTCGCTCCAAGGAAAACATTTCCGTTCACAGGTACATCAGACACAATTTTCCCCGTTAAATCATTTGTGATAGCGTTGCCATTGCACACGATATTAACAATTTTATCGTTTGCATCATTGAATGCATCACACAGGGTGCGTAGAAGAAACTGTGTGGCAAAGGTTGTCCATCGCGCACAGTTTTTATGTCGTAAATTTTTGTGCAAGCTGGCCTAACGCAAATAGTTTTCAAGAGAAGGTCGTGTGTGATTGTTCATTGATCCAACATGGATTATTCCTAGAAACTGTGTGCATTTCCTGAGGTCGTCGCCCATGGTATTTTCTCAGTAACCGGTTGAAATAGCAAAACCCAATTAGCAGGCTAATTGCCCTATTATTAATAATACATTTATTAATCTAATTGACATTCATATTAAGCACATAATATATTTCATTTCCATATTAAGGAAGCAGGATTTCATAATTGAAATATATCAGAGTACAACATGATATAGCTTCAACACTCAGCTACCCCATTACACAACTGCACCAGCACCAAGTTTCACATGCAACATGCAGAACCTTTCAAAACTAGCAGGATAGACTGTATATAGACAGGTGCATCTCATCTGGAAAATTGCTGAAGCGGAAGGAGAATATTGATCCTTCATTCATGTTGAAGGTCTTTGCAACTTTAGGCCAGTGCCTGTGGATGATTGACCGTCCTTCCTTCGTCCTCTTCAGAAACACTTCAATATTGAACCGTGGGTGTTGTATGAAAACTTTCCTCGCCTCCTGACCATAGAGGTGGTTCGAGAGGTAATCATCAGTGAACTGCTTTGGAAAGGCCTGAAACAAGGATGTGCATAAATATCTTCTCTATATTGGAAATGGGGCAAAGGAATAAAAAAGGCAAGGTATAATAGTTAGTACCATCTTGTAGTGAACTGATGTCTTCTTCATTGTGCAGACAAAGATCTTGTTGTTTTTTGTCGCTAATTTCTTTATCCTAACAATCTTTCTGAGTTTCTTGACTTGATTGATATTCATGGACAACTCATTTACCCATATGCAAAAAGGGTCGAACAGTGGGTCAATACCTCTGACAGCAGGACCTACATGTCCAAGACCAAATTGTTAAAAACATAAATATTAGAATGGTTCCTGCAATAGCACAATATTGTGCTATTAGACAACAGACCATGCACATGCTAACCTCGATTGTAAACCTCAGTGCTTCCCATTGTTTCCCTGCAACACATATAAGGTAGTTAGTCATCAGGTTAAGTAAGGGTTCGCATGCTATCCGTAAAATATGTTGATGAAAAATAAGCACATTGCAGATTCATCAGATTAATTCAAGCCACATGGAAAACCCATTTATCCAAACCAAGCATGATTAAGAACTAGGAAATATAGCACTTGTATATGTTTCTCATGTATTAAGTGCAGCCAAATTAGATTTATTCCTCACATCCACAACAATACAAAATTCTACCAATGACAATTGGACATTGCATTTGCAGAATTGAACCAAGTAGTTAACTAAACACCACAACAAATGAACCAAACATTAACTGAGCACCACATTGCATAATATAACATACTCCTAATAGAAGATTAGACAGTTAACCAAACCTAGCATGCTTAATAACTTGGAAATATAGCAATTGTATTTGTTTATCATGTATTTACTACAGCCAAATTCAATTTATTCCTCACATGGTATACAATAATAGAATGACCCCACAACTATTGAACATCGCATTGCAGAATTGAACCAAATAGTTAACTAAACACCACAACACAAATAAACCAAACGTTAACTGAGCACCATAATGCACAATGTATAGCCAAACCAAACATGCTTGACAACTTGGAAATATAGCAATTGTATTCGTTTCTCATGTATTTTGTAAAGATAAATTCGATTTATTTCTCACATGGAAGACAATACAAAATTGCAGCATGAAGAATTGAACATCACATTTGGAGAATTGAACCAAACAGTTAACTGAAGATGACAACTAATTAACAAAACAGTTAATAAGTGAGCATCACACTGCACGACATATAGAACATATACACTAGAGCAACAGAGCAACAAAAATTGTGAAGGAAAGGCAGGAGCAGCACAAGCAACGGGTAAACCAAGCATGCTTAACCGGCATAGCTAGCAAATGGCAAGGTGCTCCTCCAAGATCTGGGGGTCGGCACAAATGGCAGCCATCGCGACCTCATCCGCGTGCGCGGCCGCGGTTTTCTTTTCCGCTAGCAAATACTCCTTGAGATCCTGGCTATACTGCATGCACCATGGCTTAGGGTGGCGCTTATTTGGTGGAGGTGTCGGTGATTTGGGTGTGAAAGGTGTCGCGCCGGCGGTCGGAGCATGTGGGATGTGGAAAGAGGAGAAGGATGGGGGTCGGGTGTGGATTACCTACTTGGATAGACATTGCTGAGCAGCGTGAAGGAGGGTCACCGGCGAGGAGGCGGCGTTGCAAGAAAGGAGTGAAGGTTTCAACTTGGAAAGGAAGGCAGAAATAGGGGAAATGTGGCTTTTGGTAAGGGGGGGAGGCGGGGAGGCAGATATTTCCATGGAAGCCAAAACTTTGGAATCGCTTCAGCGAAAAAACTGGCGCGTAAAGTGTCGTCAGACATGGTCCCTTATTCGGAACTGTGTATGATATGGAACATCACAAAAAATTCAGATAGCTTAACCTGTGTGTGATGAGTTTGAATGTCAAAAAATTTGGTTCAAATTTCCCTTATTACAGTGGCCATCCACGTCATTGCATAATTTGGGTACACAAAGGAGGCTACAGCACACCCACACTTCTTAATCGACCGAGTTCATCAATTAAACAGAGCTAGCTGACCTAAACATTACACTAACAAACTAAAGACCGATGCTCTTAATTAAACAAAACAAAGAGTACTACTACGGCTGGTGCTCGTCAATCTCCGCCGCCGCCTCCATTTCCAGCTCGCGCCCGATGGTCTCCTAGGGAAGGGGCTCCATGGCATCCATCACACCATACTCGGCAAGCATCTCGCCATCCGCGTCCGCCATCTCTTTGAAAAGGCCGCCACGAGCTGGGTGTGGGCGGCCGCGATCTGGGCTTGGACGGGCTCCGTCGTAGCACGGTATGCGGCATAGGAACGGACGGCTGCTCGAACGCTCTCGGTGATTGCCAACTCTTTGGCCGTGGTTTGCCGACCGTTGTCAGAGAAGCTTCGTTCGATTTGTGCGGTGACTACCACGAGCTGGGCGTGGGCGAACTCAACATGGTCGTGGGTGGCCTCCATCAGGGCTAAGGCCGCCGCTGTGGACCGGATAGCTGTTGTGCCACTCTCGCCAGTTGCTATCCCCAAGGCAGATGTTGCTGCCGCCACCTGAGAAGCAACAACGGCTGTTTGGGCTGCCTTGGCCGCCCGATCGCAGATTGCGGTCATGCTCATGCACCTTGTTAGCACGCACATGGTGGTTGCGGCCGCGCTCTCGCCGGAGTGGGCGACCGAAGTTGCCCTCACGAGGCGGGTCCACATGCCCATCTTTCACCGGCGATGATTGAACAGTGAAATGATATTTGGGGAGCAAGCTAGTGTGCTTGAGCCGCCGGCTGTGGACTGTAGCCGACGCACCTTCTCGCGTAAGCCATAGGCGTACTATACACCGACGGTGCTCGAGGATATTTTCTGCTGCATCTCACACAGTTGGTGGTTATAAACTGTGTGGGATCTACTTGATTTTTCATCTTGATTTGAATTACATAATGGGGTCATAGCGGCAATGGACGGTGTTTGAATTGCTAGACCTTTCATCTACAGTGAACATGCAACTATATGTGTGTCGTAAAAGAATTGGAATTATCCAGGGTTCGTTTGAACATTTTACACATTAAATTCTAGTAAATCCAAAGCACGTCTGAAATTCATGAAACTTGGCATGCTATCACGGAGCGGCATCAACATGTCATGGTAAATTTTTTGTCCCATTTGGTGTAGGTTTGGGGATATACTTGTCACAAACCAGAGCTTCTCGCAACAAACCTGAAGGTTTCGGTAGGGAACGTTTCACCTTTCTGGACAAAACGATATGCATTGCCTCTTCTCGATTTCAATTTTTTTCCTAGTGTCAACATAGAACAACTGGAGTGCTGTGTCGATTTTTGGGATTTTTCGGGGTTCATTTGGACATTTTTATGCATTAATTAAGTTTTCAATGCATTTGTGTGCATAATTCGAATTTGAACTACATGCACATGCTCGAATGCATATAAATTGGTTGAAAATTCAAATATGTGTCCTTGATTGCATGCTTAGGTCCCATGTAAGAAATGGGAATGAATGTCAAATACCTTGCCACCATCACTCGGCCGCAAACATTAAGATACCTTGTTTTTAAATTCTAGTAAATCCAGAACTCGTCTGAAATTCATGAAACTTGGCATGCTATCATGCAGCGGCATCAACATGTCGTGGTAAATTTTTGTCCCATTTGGGGAAGGTTTGGGTATATGCTTCTCACAAACCAGAGCTTCTCACAACAAGCATGATGGTTTTGGTAGGGAACGTCCCACCTTTGGGGACGAAACGATATCCATTGACTCTTATTGCTTTCAAAAATTTTCTCGTGTCAACGTAAAACAACAGGAGTGTTGTGTCAATTTCTGTGATTTTTCAGGGTTCGTTTGGACATTTTTATGCATTAACTAACTTTTCAATGCATTCATGTGCATGATTCAAATTTGAACTACATGCACATGCTCTAATGCATATAAATTGGTTGAAAATTCAAATCTATGTCCTCGGTTGCATGCTTAGGTCCCATGCAAGAAATGGGAATGATGTTAAACTTGGCATGCTATCCTGGAGCGGCATCAACATGCCGTGGTAAAAGTTATGTCCCATTTGGGGCAGGTTTCGGTATATGCTTCTCATAAACCGGAGATTCTCACGACACGCATGATGGTTTCGGTAGGGAACGTCCCACCTTTGGGGATGAAACGATATCCATTGCCTCTTATTGCTTTCAAAGATTTTCTCGTGTCAACGTAGAACAACATGAGTGTTGTGTCAATTTTTGTGTCTTTCGGGGTTCGTTTGGACATTTTTATGCACGAGTTTTCAATGCATTCATGTGCATAATTCAAATTTGAACTACATGCACATGCTCTAATGCATATAAATTGGTTGAAAATTCAAATATGTGTTCTCGGTTGCATGCTTAGGTCCCAAGCAAGAAATGGGAATGAATGTCAGACACCCTGCCACCGTCACTCGACCGCAAACATTGAGATACTTGGTTTTTAAATTCTAGTAAATCCAAAGCTCGTCTGAAATTCATGAAACTTGGCTTGATGTCATGGAGCGGCATCAACATGCCGTGGTAAATTTTTTGTCCCATTTGGGGCAGGTTTTGGGATATTCTTCTCACACACCATAGCTTGTCACAACAAGCCTGATGGTTTCGGTAGGGAACTTCCCACCTTTCTGGACAAAACGATATCCATTGCCTCTTATCGATTTCAATTTTTTCCTACTGTCAACATAGAACAACAGGTGTGTTGTGTCAATTTTTGGGATTTTCGGTGTTCGTTTGGACATTTTTATGCATTAATTGAGTTTTCAATGCATTTATGTGCATAATTCAAATTTGAACCACATGCACATGCTATAATGCATATAAATTGGTTGAAAATTCAAATCTGTGTCCTTGGTTGCATGCTTAGGTCACATGAAAGAAATGGGATTGAATGTGAAACACCCTGCCACCGTCACTCGGCCGTAAACATTGAGATACCTTGTTTTTTAATTCTAGTAAATCCAAAATTTGTCTGAAATTCATGAAACTTGGCATGCTATCATGGAGCGGCATCAACATGCTGTGGTAATTTTTTTGTCCCATTTGGGGCAGGTTTGGGTATATGCTTCTCACGAACCAGAGCTTCTCACAACAGGCCCGATGGTTTCTGTAGGGAACATTTCAACTTTCTGGATGAAACGATATCCATTAGCTCTTCTCGATTTCAATTTTTTCCTAGTGTCAACATAGAACAACAGGAGTGTTGTGTCAATATTTATGATTTTTCGGGGTCCGTTTGGACATTTTATGCATTAATTGAGTTTTCAATGCATTTATGTGCATAATTCAAATTTGAACTACATGCACATGCTCTAATGCATATAAATTGGTTGAAAATTCAAATCTGTGTCCTTGGTTGCATGGTCAGGTCCCATGCAAGAAAGGGAATGAATGTCAAACACCCTACCACTGTCACTCGGCCGCAAACATTGAGATACCTTGTTTTTAAATTCTAGTATATCCAAAACTCGTCTGAAATTCATGAAACTTGGGATCCTATCATGGAGCAGCATCAACATGCCATGGTAAAATTTTAGTCCCATTTGGGGCAGGTTTGGGTATATGCTTCTCACGAACCATAGCTTCTGACAACAAGCCTGATGGTTTCAGTAGGGAACGTTTCACCTTTCTGGATGAAATGATATCCATTGCCTCTACTCGATTTCATTTTTTTTCCTAGTGTCAACATAGAACAATAGGAGTGTTATGTCAATTTTTGGGATTTTTCAGGGTTCGTTTGGACATTTTTATGCATTAATTGAGTTTTCAATGCATTTATGTGCATAGTTCAAATTTGAACTACATGCACATGCTCTAATGCATATAAATTGGTTGAAAATTCAAATCTGTGTCCTTGGTTGCATGCTTAGGTCACATGCAAGAAATGGGAATGAATGTCAAACACCCTGCCATCGTCACTTGGCCGCAAACATTGAGATACCTTGTTTTTAAATTCTCCTAAATCCAAAACTCATCTAAAATTCATGAAACTTGGCATGCTATCATGGAGCAGCATCAACATGTCGTGGTAAAAAATTTGTCCCATTTGGGGCAGGTTTGGGTATATGCTTCTCACAAACCAGAGCTTCACACAAAAAGCATGATGGTTTCGGTAGGGAACGTCCCACCTTTGGGGACGAAACGATATCCATTGCCTCTTATTCCTTTCAAATTTTTTCTCATGTGAACATAGAACGACAGGAGTGTTGTGTCAATTTTTGTGATTTTTCAGGGTTCGTTTGGACATTTTTATGCATTAACTAAGTTTTCAATGCATTTATGTGCATAATTCAAATTTGAACTACATGCACATGCTCCAGTGCATATAAATTAGTTGAAAAATTAAATCTTTGTCTTTGGGGCATGCTTAATGCAAGAAATGGGAATGAATTTCAAACACCAGGGCACCGTCGATTGCCGGCAAAACGTTGAGATACTTTGTGTTTACATTCTAGTAAATCCAAAACTCATGTGAAATTCATGAAACTTGGCATGCTATCATGGAATGGCACCCGACATGTTGTGGTATTTCTCATGTCCATCTTGAGAGAAGGCACACTCGAATAACAACCAACAAAGGCATTTTGAAAAAATAGCTGCCACTTTAATATCTCAAACATTTGTATAATTAAAACCGTGCGCGTTCTGTTAACCATTCACGTGATGCCATGTGTCTTGGTTTGAATGGCTATAGAAGGTGCCGTGCAGACAGCTGCTTGACCTTGACTGAAGAGGAGGCGTGCGAGTGCAGTCGGGTGCGCAGGCTGACCGAGAGGCGTGCAACCTGTCCTCCAATGCATAGGCTCACCGGGAAGCGGGTGAGTTGTACGCTGCACATGCTCACTAGGAAGCGACCCTTTGACTTCCATGGCCGCCCGCCTTCATCTCCATTTATGGCGCCCGAGCCGCTGCTTAATACGGGCGGCCTTACTATTCGCCTCCCATTCCCCTCCCTCCCGCAGACCTCCACCAACCCCACGGCACAGAAGGATCATCTGCCACTAGTCTTCAAGTTTGGTGAAGTCGACTCTGAGCTGGAGGATATAGAAAATAAGGAGGAATGGGGCCTCGTGGACATAGCCCAGAACGAGCTAGCCGCGGCGGTTGCCGCCCCCGCTCCCGTCCCAGCTCACATCCCCGTGCCCGCGCCAGCGACCATCCCCGTAGCATTGACAGGCTGGTCACCAAGCACTATCCCAGAGCTAGAAGCCCCGGGCGTCAGCGAGGTCTCCGCGGACCCGCGTGAGCTCATGTACATGCCAGCGCCAGCGCCCGTGCCCGTGCCTGTGCGTGCCCCTCCACCCACCGCGGCGTCGGTCCCTGTGCGTTTGGGTGTACCCGCCGCACCCGTGGCCGTGCGCGCGCCCCCTCAGCGGCATGGGACATTGCCATCGGCCGCTACCTCTCAGCGCCGCTAGCTGCCACCCTCCTGCGCCCCACCCGTCGATCACACGACGACATGATGTTTGATTTACATGTGAAGAACATTATGTGCTGCATTGAAGACTTCAACAACAGCGTCCTGGAGGACGACAATGACAACGACCGTGCCGCCGCCTCTGCCGCTGCTGGAAATAGTTTTTTTCTTGGGTTTAATACTGTATCTCGATCATATGAATATAAATTCGCAGTATGACTGAATGAAAGACATGGTTTGAGCGAACTTGCGTTTTTCTCTCTTAATGTACAGACTTATCAAATGATTTTCTTTTGAAAAAATGTCAATGGTTTTTAAATATAAAACACTCATCACGAACGTTTTAGTTAGAACACCCGTATGCAAACCGACACCTTCCCCAACAAGCCAAGGGAAAATGTGCCGAGCAGGATTTGTGCAACACTTGATCGCAAACGTTTTAGATAGAACACCCGTATGCAAAGTGAGAGCAGGATTTGTGCATCTCTTCAACGCAAATGGTTCTTTTGGATGACCCATGTGCAACCACTTACAAACAATTTGGGTATGTTGCCATTTTTCAAACTAGAAAGATTGACATTTGTTGATCTAGTAACATTGCCATTGGTCAACCTTGTAAGACTGCAATTTGTCAAAATATGAAGCTAAATAGCAGTATCTAATTTTTGCAACTAAAATTCAGTAATTAAGCATAGATTTCATTCATAGATTAAGCAGTCATTCTTAGTTTATACAAACAGTTCAAATCGACAGTTGAACCAACCAAACTTTGCCCCAATTGTTGCCAACGACGTACTGAAATAGCTAGTTCAACTATATATACTAGCTAATTTTAAGTACGTTGTACAGTTCCACCACATCCATAGTCATATGAACTGAACAAGATAGCCCCTAAATACTAGTACTACTATTCTACGGAGGGGTTTTGTACTACTTACGGCTGCCTCTCCTCTGCCGAGCGTGCTCAATAAGAGGCAGCGGAGGAGGAGCCTATCGACGAGATGGGCAACCGCAATAGGGTGCTTGCCGCTGCTGCAGCTTCAGTGATGCTCACCTCGAACGCCATCTGCCACTCCAGACGACCCCTCTCGAAGTGGTGATTCTCCTCGTAGATCTCCTGATTCCTCGCCCATGAGGCGGTGTATGTCGCGGCCACGGCAACTGTAAGGCTCTTTGCATGCTCGACGAGGCGCTCCTCCTCCTCCCGCAGGAACTCGTTGTAGCGTGCAAGGTCGCTGATGCACGTGCGGGTATTGACCTCTGCCTCCCACCTTCGGGCAGCGAGGGTGGAGCGGGTGATGACCCCGGCGGTCGATGGTGGGCTGGCGGCCACGACAGCCGACGATGGGGTGGTGGCCGCAACCACCACCTCCCGCCTTCGGGTCGCGGTGGCGGAGCGGGTGATGGCCACGGTGGCCGGCAGTGGGGTGGCGGCCACGACGGCCACCTCCCGCCTTTGGGCCGCGGCGGAAGAGAAGGCGATGGCCCTAGCTTTCGACGGTGGTGTGGCGGCAACGGCGGCTGGCAACAGCTGCCGATGGGCAGCGGCTACAGAGCGTGTGGTGGGTGTTTCGCGCACACCCAACAGGGATGCCACACGCACTACACTACAACGGGGACTATGCCGCTGCCGCGGTGTAGCCTCCCAGCTAGAGCTATCCTCTGATCATGGTGGAGTGGCTGAGCAACAACGACGGACCGGTGCCATTGGCGATTGTGGGAGAAGCAGACCAGGTAAGCTACAAGGAGGGAGGGGAAAATGCGACGCAGAACTCGCCGAACGTGAGGGTTTATATAGCAGGCCAATAAGCATTGGGATTTTGTGGGATTTCACCGAGTCGTGCGGGAAGCTTGCACGGGAACCTACGAGATTACGCGGGAACGGGCTCACCGATGATTCATTGGCGCCACCGTTTGGCGAAAAGAACACCCACGCGCGCTGCGCAAGCTTGCGCTGTAAGCCGTCTGCGGCAGCAGGGTGACAAGACATGCGACAGGAGGACGAAAGGCCACATACACATACGGTTAATACAAAAAAATGTTTGTGGTTTAATTACCTACTATACCCCTATCCTGGTTTATAAGTAGGATTTAACTAATAAAATACAAATGCAGGTCGCCAAAGATCATATAGTTGGATTCGTATTTGAACATAGTTTCCAATTATCTAATTTTTATAACATGAATTAACATTTGTTGGTTAAATTTAAGGGCAAAGTATGGCACAAAATATAAAGGGGACTATAGGCCAAGACGGAGGTAGTATCACACGATCGCTCTCTACGCAGTGACACAACTGTCAGCCGGCTTGTACGCGACCATTTCCTGCGTGTTCAACGGCTCTATGCATGTGGTTGCTTGCGGTTGAGAAGCCCGCAGCGCGCTCTGCTCGTGTCCTGCCGCGCGCGCTCTGTTATCACGTCCCTTCAGGTGCTCTGCCCTCGTCCCTCCACGCGTGCTGCCAGTGTTTGGGGCCGGCACACGATCACGCATGTTCGTGTGCATGTGGTTGCGCCAGGCGCAGCGCGACGATGCAGTTACTCACTACAAAAACTACCATGCGGACACGCCGAGAATCCACGCCGCCCGGCCCCCTTTTATTCCCGCGGCGATTTACCTTCATCTCTCGTCTCACACGACACATTAAGCACACCCACGAGGACACATACAAAGAGGACATCTAGCGTTCCAATGGCGCTCCCCGTGGCTCCAATGGCACTCACAGCGGCCGACGACGACAACGGCGGGAAGTTCACCACGCAACATGTCGTGGACACCCACGTGAGGGGGAAGGCTCTCTCGGTGGTGTACACGAACGATCCGGTCTCGGTGGAGAGCTCCATCCAAACTATGGAGTAGTTCCTTGCCGAGGACAAGTACCAAGTGGTCGGCTTCGACCTCGAGTACACCATGGGTCGTGTCGGGCATGATCATAAGGTTGTCGTCGCCCAATTGTGCCTGTGACATTACGTCCTCATCTACCACTACCACCTGCCCACAAGGACTTGCGAGCGTTTGTCCAGGTTTATCAACAACTCCGACTACAGTTTTGCTACGGTGGACACCACCAATGATCTAAAAGTGCTCAAGGTTTCGAGCTTGAAATGCCCGAATCTTGTCAACATCCAACACCACTACAAGGTCTGGGGGAGCAACAACAACCAACTGAACTCCCTGGTTGACCTCGCCTCGGCCATCATCGACCCCTAATACCCGAAGATGACGAACTCCTGGCACAGTGTTTGGCATGAGAGACTAGAGGAAGAACACGTCAAGTACGTGGACAAGGACGCGTACACAAGCTACGAGATGTACATGCGGATCGTTGGCATGAGGAACAGTCTTCTTCCTGTCCCAGACGAGGGATCAAGCCACATAGAAGTGGAGGGAGCGTCAAAAGAAGTAGATGACTAGACGATCATTTCTCCTACTTTAGAATGCATGCAATTGTTTATTGAGGTGTGTGCGAATGATCTGTATAGTCACTTATGTAATTGGATGTTTATTTCAGTTATATATATACACATGTTATTCTTATGTAGAAAGAGCAAACCACACGGCATATTAGCAGCAATCGTATGTGTTATTATTGGTCTTCGCTCACATTTCTGATTACGGACCTGTTTGCCTCGTATCACACATATCTTGTTCAGTTGAACCATTTCCGTTGTGTTTCCTAATCACACACAGTTCATCCTAGTGAGCCGTAACCTATATATCACACACACCTTCATCTGGCTGCCCGTTTCTTTTGTTCCTCCTCATCACAAAAAGTTCATCCGAGTGAACCGTATGATGTATATAGCACACGCCTTCATCTGGCTGCCCGTTTCTTTTGTTCCGTCTCATCGCAAATAGTTCATTGAAATGAATCATATGCCCTCCATCGCAAACGCAATTAAAATTAGAACCGTGTTTGATGCATCCGTCATCGCAAACATTTTGCACCTTTTTTGATGGTTTTTTACACCACCATTAGCGATTATGGCATCGCACACAGTTTCACGGAAGGGTCTCTGATCGTAGTGCCGCATTTGGACCATCCTGAAGTAGTGGAAGTTCCACCTCGAGTCGGTGGCCCTTCGTCCCGAAATTCCTCTCCTTATTTTTTCTAGGTCAAAATGTTGTATATACCAGAAGATGGGCACCAGCGATGGGCTGGGCTGAGCACAACCCACCAGGGCGCGCCTGGGGGGCCTGGCGCACCCTGGTGTCTTGTGCTCACCAGGTGGCACCCTCCAATAGTTATTTGCTCCAGTATTTTTCGTATATTCCATAAAAATTCCTCGCGAAGTTTCAGCTCATTTGGAGTTGTGCAGAATAGGGAGCCTAATGTAGCTTTTTCAGGTCCAGATTTCCAGCTGTCGGAATTCTCCCTATTTGTGTGAACCTTGCATATTATGAGAGAAAAGGCATTAGAATTACTCCAAAAAGCATTATTATGCATAAAAACATTATAAATAACAGTAGGTAAACATGATGCAAAATGGACGTATCACGCTGTCATTTGTATGCGTTGTTACTAATTGATATTGAGTATGACTAGATCTCATTTACCATGAATTACAATGTCTAGTCAGTCCTTGATCTTTAGGGGTGCTTTGCATTTATGTTTTGTGGTCCCAGAAAGGGCTAGCGAGATACCATCTTGTTATATCATATCATGATTGTTTTGAGAAAGTGTTGTCATCCGAGATTTATTATTATTGCTCGCTAGTTGATTATGCCATTGATATGGGTTAATGTGAGACCTAAATGTTATTGTGAATATGGTTAGTTCATAATATTTGATGAAACTTGATTCTTGGCTTTACATATTTGCAACAACAAGATCAAACAGAGTTTGTAAAAGTTTTTCTTTATCACTTTCAGTTTTTCAACTAAATTGCTTGAGGATAAGCAATGGGTTAAGCTTGATACGTCTTCATCGTATCTACTTTTCCAAGCTCTTTTGCCCTTGGTTTGGACTCTAATTTGCATGATTTGAATGGAACTAACCCGGACTGACGCTGTTTTCAGCAGAATTGCCATGGGGTTATTTTTGTGCAGAAATAAAAAGTTCTCAGAATGATCTGAAACTTCACGGAGATTATTTTTGTAATAAATAAAAAATATTGGCGAAAGAATCAACCAGAGGGGACCCACAACCTATCCACATGGTTGGAGGGCATGCCATCCAGTCTTATGGGTCCCACAGACCTCCACCGACCTCAACTCCAACTCCATATATTCACGTTCGGGGAGAAAAAAATCAGAGAGAAGGATTCATCGCGTTTTACGATATAGAGCCATCGTCACCCCCTGTTCTTCATCGGGAGGCTAGATCTGGAGTCCGTTCGGGGCTCCGGAGAGGGGAAATCGTCGCCATCATCATCACCAACCTTCCTCCATGTAATCGAGTAATCCTATCGTAGGCTTGTTGGACGGTGATGGGTTGGATGAGATTTACCATGTAATCGAGTTAGTTTTGTTAGGGTTTGATCCTGGGTATCCACTATGTTCTAAGATTGATGTTGCTATGACCTTGCTATGCCTAATGCTTGTCACTAGGGCCTGAGTGCCATGATTTCAGATATGAACCTATTATGTTTTCATGAATATATTTGTGTTCTTGATCCTATCTTGCAAGTTATAGTCACCTACTGCGTGTTATGATCCGGCAACCCTAGAGTGACAATAGTTGGGACACTTCCCGGTGATGACCATAGTTTGCGGAGTTCATGTATTCACTAAGTGCTAATGCTTTGGTCTGGTACTCTATTGAAAGGAGACCTTAATATCCCTTAGTTTCTAATAAGACCCCGCTGCCATGGGAGGGTAGGACAAAAAGATGTCATGCAAGTTTTTTCCATAAGCACGTATGACTATATACGAAATACATGCCTACATTATATATATATATGAATTGGAGCTAGTTCTGTGTCATTCTATGTTATAACTGTTGCATGATGAATGCCATCCGACATAATTATCCATCATTGATCCATTGCCTACGAGCTCGTTTCATATTTATCCTTGCTAAGTTACTTTTCCAGCCACTGTTACGATCACTACAAAACTGCTACTGTTACTTTTTCCACCGTTATCGTGACTTCCATACTACTTTGCTACTAAATATTTTGGTGTAGATATTAAGTCTTTCAGGTGTGGTTGAATTGACAACTCAGCTGCTGGTTAATACTTGAGAATATTCTTTGGCTCCCCTTGTATCGAATCAATAAATTTGGATTGAATACTCTACCCTCAAAAACTGTTGCGATGCCCTATACTTGTGGGTTATCATAACTCGCCATTAATAATAGTCATGGATTTAGATCTCCTGGTGATTTTCCTTGCCAAAATTTCATCCTCAGGTATCTCGTCCCGAGTCATATAAGCCAAGTAAGGAAGTGTCAAGTCAGGAATAGCATGGAGAGCCGCCACCAACTGTGCCTCCGGGTCAGGAATAGCAAGGTCCTCTTCTGATGGTATCTTGACGGAAGGATTATGCAATACATCAAGAAATACATTAGGAGGTACCGGCTTACGTTGAGACCCAAGCTAGCTCAAGGCATCAGCCGCTTCATTTTTCGTTCGATCAAGGTGCTCCACTTGGTAACCCTTGAAGTGACTAGCAATATTATCAACCGTCCGACGATAAACCTCCATGAGCGGGTCTCAGGAATCCCATGTGCCTGAAACTTGCTGAGACACAAGGTCTAAGTCACCAAAACATGTGACCCTGCTCAAATTCATCTCTTTGGCAATTCGAAGGCCATGGATTAAAGCCTCACATTCAGCTGCATTGTTAGTACAAGGAAACATTAACCTCAAAACATAACAAAACTTGTCACCTCATGGGGAAGTCAATATAACCCCATCCCCGAGCCTTCTAGCTGCCTAGATCCATTAAAGCGAGTTGTCCAATATGTGTTATCATGCCTTTCCTGAGGCGTCTGCAACTCTGTCTAGTCATTGATGAAATCCACCAGAGCCTGAGATTTGATAGCTGTCCTTGGCACATATTTTAGACCATGAGGTCCGTGTTCTATTGCCCACTTAGCAACCCGGCCTGTGGCCTCCTTGTTTTGAATAATGTCTCCTAAGGGAGCAGAGCTGACCGCAGTAATAGGATGACTAAGAAAATAATGCTTCAGCTTGCGACTCGCCATGAACACTCCATATACCAATTTCTGCCAATGTGGATATCGTTGCTTGGACTCCATCAACACCTCACTGACATAATAAGCCGACCTCTAGACTAGGTACTCCTTACCCGTCTCCTTACGCTCCACCACAATCGCCATACTAACCGCCTTACTATTAGCTGCCACATACAGGAGCAAGGGTTCCTTCTCAATGGGATCCGCAAGGACGGGCGGCTCAGCTAACTGCTTTTTGAGAGCCTCAAACGCTTTATCAGTAGTGTCACTCCAGACAAAATGATCTGTTTTCTTCATCATCTGGTATAAGGGAATGGCCTTCTATCCCAGGCGACTTATGAACCGGCTTAGAGCCGTGATACGACCAACCAGGCGTTGGACATCTTTGACACACACCGGCTTAGCTAATGAATTAATAGCCTTAATCTTCTCGAGGTTAGCTTCAATACCTCTCTCTGGGACCAGAAAACCCAAGAGCTTTCCTACAGGTACACCAAAAACACACTAGGCCAGGTTAAGCATCATCTTATAGACCCGAAGATTGTCAAATGTCTCCCTTAGATCATCCAAAAGTGTCTCTTTTTTCCTGGATTTAACCACAATATCATTCACATAAGCATGCACATTGTTCCCAATTTGATTGTGAAAGCAATTCTAAACATAGCGTTAATAAGTCGCCTGGGCACTCTTAAGCCCAAAAGGCATAGAGACATAGCAGAAGGCTCCAAAAGGAAGAAACTACTTTACCAGCTTAAATTTAGGATCCACATTAAGAGTGTGCTCAGCGAATTCTCTCGGTACACCCGGCATGTCAAAAGGTTCCATGCAAAGATGTCCCAATTCTCATGGATGAACTTGATGAGCGTGCTTTCCTATTTAGGATCCATATTAGCCCCCACTGTGAACTACTGAGATGAGTCGCCGGGGACAAAGTCAACCTGCGTATTATCATCAGCCAACTTAAACTTCAATGAAGGGTCTTGTTCGGTGGTGGGCTTCTTCAAAGGGGTCATATCCACGGGGTCAACATTATAAAATTTAAGCTCCTCTATGGCACAAGCCTATTCAGCATAAGCAGCATCTCCTTCCTCACATTCCAATGTGATTCTTTGATCACCATGGACCGTAATAGTGCACTTACGCCCTGGCATTTTAAGCTGTAAATAAACATAACAAGGTCGCGCCATAAACTTGGCATAAGCCGTCCGTCCGAACAAGGCATGATAAAGGCTCTTGATCTTAACCACTTCAAACCATAATGTCTCTGTTCTGTAATCATAGTCATTGTGAAAATCCACTTCCAAAGCAATCTTCCCAACTGGGTATGCCGACTTACCAGGTACCACACCATGAAAAACTATAGAAGACATATTAAGCTCTTAATCAGTTAAATTCATCTGATGAAATGTATCATAATAGAAGATATTGATACTCTTACCACCGTCCATGAGCACTTTAGTGAACTTACAACCCCCAACCTGAGGGGCAACCACCAACGCTAGTTGACCCGAATTATCAACCCAGGGTTGGCGATCCTCTCGACTCCATGTGATTGGTTGCTCTGACCACCACAAGTATTGGGGTACTGCTGGCTCAATCACACTGACCACACATTTATGAACCTTCTGATCTCATTTGCAGAGACTAGTGGTAAAAACATGATACTGGCCATTGTCAAGTTGCTTTGGATTACTCTGGTATCCTGACTGATGCTACTGGTTACCCTGACCAGACTGTTGGTTATAACCACCCTTGTTGCCCTGTCCTTGATACCCAGAATTTGAACCACCACCACCAAAGCCGGGCCCCTGTGAGTCGGATCCTGACCTGCCAGGCAGGCCATTATTGTTTCCATGATTCTGATTGAAGTTGGAATTCCTGTACTCTCTCATGATGAACAATCCTTCAAAACATGAGACACTAGTTTATTGGGCAGACTGTGCTTCGGACAAGGTTCATTCTGTTGGGAATCGTTGCATAGAAAATGAAAAAAAATTCCTACGCACACGCAATCACTACAAAAAAAGACACATCCGTGACATTTTGGGCCGAACGATTTTTTTTCTGTCATACATATGACACTTCTATGACGATAATTGTGACAAAACCCGGTATCATCATAGATGTGGTGGGCTCCTACTTCTATGACAAAAAATCATGACAGAAAATGGGCTTTTCATCCTGGGCGGGCCGGAGACACAGCTGCATGACATTCTTTGGGCCGTC
>NC_041382.1:437471170-437471924 GCF_002162155.2 Triticum dicoccoides
TTCGGGAGTTCCCGGTTACGGAGGGAGGTCGGGGGCCGAGCGATGCGCGTTTCTCTCGTACACGTACGCGCGTGTGTGCGAGGCGTTGGCTCTAACTGAACCCGAGCGAGGCGTTGGGTTCTAACTGAACCCAAGTGATTGTACTGCAAGCTATGCGTTACTAAACCCGAGTGATCGATCGATGGCTATTAACTGAACCCGATCGAGCGATTCCTTCGCTACTACTGCTAACTAAAGCCTATCGATGCTGCCTCTGGGATGAACAGTGAGCGTTGCGGGGGGTGGCGGGGTTGGATGAACAGTGAGCGGTGGCATTGCCTTTGGATGAACAGGACCCCATGGTGTGGTGGAGGGCTGGATGAACAGTAGACGGTGGAGGGGTGCCCGTGGAGGGGTGGTTGAACAGGACCCCGTGGTGTGGAGGGCTGGATGAACAGTAGACAATGGAGGGGTGCCTATGGAGGGGTGGTTGAACAGTAGCCGGTGGAGTAGCGCGCGGTGGAGGCTGGATGAACAGGAGCCCGTGGAGGCTGGAGGAGGTCGATGGTAGCCCGTGGAGGCTGGAGGAGGCAGACGGTGGAGATGAACAGTATCCCATGGAGTCCCGTTTTGCGGTACGCCACACCCCTCCCGATGAACAGGACCCCCGTTTCGACCGTAGGAGGTCCGTTTCGTCCGTTTTGCGGTACGCCACACCCCTCCCGATCAACAGGACCCCCGTTTCTACCGTAGGAGGTCCGTTTCGTCCATTTTG
>NC_041382.1:437472082-437500270 GCF_002162155.2 Triticum dicoccoides
CCACACCCCTCCTGATCAACAGGACCCCCGTGTCGACCGTAGGAGGTCCGTTTCCTCCGTTTTGCGGTACGCCACACCCCTCCCGATCAACAGGACCCCGTTTCGAATGTAGGAGGTCCGTTTCCTCCGTTTTGCGATATGCCAGGCCTCGTTTCCATCACATGTTCTGTCCAAGCCCTCCGATGAACACGACCACACATTCCGTTCCGACCCAGTAGGTTGGCTCCCACGCGTTCCGTTGCCTCCCGATGAACACGACACATTCCGTTGCCTCCCCATGAACATGACACATTCCGTTGCCTCCCCATGAACACGACACATTCCGTTGCCTCCCCATGAACACGACACATTCCGTTGCCTTCCCATGAACATGACGACGACGCTGTTTCTCCATTCTGACCCAGCCATGTACACGAGCCCTGGCTGTACGTATGCGCGAGTAGGCGTTCGAGACCCCGCCCGTATGTACACATACATGGCCGTATTTTCTTTCTTGCACCCTGGCCGCTGTATGTTCGTGTACATCCTACGTGCGTGCCTCTACTACGACACGTACGCGCCTCTACTACGACACATGCGCGCCTCTACATCCAGCAGTATATATGTACGTACACGTTCGCGACCAGAATGACAACTCTACGTACGCTTCGACTAGGTGGGTCCCGACTGTCAGTCACTTCCTTGCCTACGAAGATGTAGCTGGTGGGTCCCAGTAGTCAGGGGCGAATTGTTTTTTTGCTCGGACGCACTTCCTTGCGTGCGAAGATGTAGCTGGTGGGTCCCAGCAGTCAGGGGAAAAACTTTTTTCACGAAATACGGTGGCCCGTCCTGTGGGTCCCCACTGTCAGGTGGAGGAATAATTATTTTGCACGTAATAAGGAGGCACTACCTTGCTGCGGCCGTGGACCCAGCTGTCAGCCTCTCCACGTACAGTCCACGTCCGATGGAAGCCGTTCCTTGACCACGTTGACCATGCCGCGCCGAGAGCACCAGGGCGGTGGACGACGACGAGGCCTAGGAAGGGGACGACGCAGAGCCGGGGAAGATGCGGCAGTGGATGCCCACGCGTAGAGGAGTACGAGGGTTCACTGGTTTGCTGCGGTGTGAGGCTGCCGTCGCCACAGAATAACAGGGGGTGTTGCTGAGTAGAGGGATGGCCTGGCCAGCGGTGCGAGTAGTAGGGGGCGGTGAGGCCTCTGCCGCATCGCAGCTGGCCACGGGTGGCAGGAGCACGAGGCACGACCGGCGCTGGTTTGGGCGGCTGGAGGAAGAAGACCAAAGGTTGAAGAAGCACTACGGCCGTTGGATGGACATTGTACGGTCACTGGAGCTAGAATCATGCATACTGACTAAGTTGACAAAGCCCTCCGTCCCCGTCAACTTACTAGGCCCACAAGTCAGCCTGCCACTATACTGGGTCCCAGCTAATAAGGGGAGTATTCATTTTTTTGTGCGTAATAAGGAGGCACTTCCTTGTGTGCGAAGATATAGCTGGTGGGTCCGAGCTGTCAATGGCGGTAACATTTTTTTTTCACGAAATACAGAGGCTCTTTCAGTGGGTCCCTGATGTCAGGTGGAGGAATCATTATTTTGCGCGTAATAAGGAGGCATTTCCTTGTGTGCGGCCGTGGACCCTGCTGTCGGCCTCTCCACGTATAGTCCACTTCAGATGCATGTCGGTCGTTGACCACGTTGACCAGGCCGCGCCGAGAGCACCAGGGCAGTGGACGACAGCAAGGCCTAGGAAGGGAACGACATGGAGGCAGGGAAGACTCGGCAGTTGTTTCCCACGCGGAGGGGAGTACGACTGTACGAGGGTTTACTGGTTCGTCTGCCGTCGCCAGAGAATAAAAACAGGTGTGGGTGAGTAGAGGGATGGCTAGGCCAGTGATGGGAATATGGTGCGGCGGTGAGGCCTGCGCCGCAGCACAGCCGACCGCGGGGAGGAGGGAGCAGGCAGTCCCGCCTGCGCTTGTTTGAGCGGCTGGAGCAGGAAGAGCAGAGATTGAAGAAGCACGACGCCGTTCAATGGACATCCAACAGTCACTGCTTGTGCGTCAACCTTCTTTTAGGAAAGCCTCAAATCTGTGGAAAACATCATACAACCCATCTGCCATTATTTGTAATAATTTACAGCCCATTTGCTATTTCTTAAGGTTTTTTTGGAGCCCATATTCTTTTTGTTAGCATTACAGCCCATATTGTGGCCATGGTTAAAAAATTATACGAAATTTTGCATATTTCGGTGCGGTCCGAACTGTATTTAATCCCGAAATTTCGACTCACATTCAAACTGATTTTAAAAATAAATGTATATCAATATAAAATCCAACAAATTCTCCACGCATAAAAATTAATGTATTTTAAAATCTCGAATGAAGCCCATTTCTCATTACTGATAGGCCATTTTCTCGGCCAGCCGAATGAAGCTCTCCTCGTCTTGAAAGATTTGCAGCCCAACAGGCCTAACAAAGCGACTTACTTGGCAAATCACAAAAAAATTGGCTGGGGCCGTGGACCTGATGACCCACAAGTATAGGGGATCTACCGTAGTCCTTTCGATAAGTAAGAGTGTCGAACCCAACGAGGAGCAAAAGGAAATGATAAGCGATTTTCAGCAAGGTATTATCTACAAGTACTGAAATAAGTGGTAATAGATAGTTTTGTAATAGGATAAATTGTAACAAGCAACAAGTAACAAAAGTAAATAAAGTGCAGCAAGATGGCCCAATCCTTTTGTAGCAAAGGACAAGCCGGAACAAACTCTTATAATAGGAAAAGCGCTCCCGAGGACACATGGGAAAATCGTCAAGCTAGTTTTCATCACGTTCATATGATTCGCATTCGATACTTTTGATAATTTGATATGTGCATGGACCGGTGCTTTGGTGCTGTTCTTACTTGAACAAGCATCCCACTTATGATTAACCTCTATTGCAAGCATCCGCAACTACAACAAAAGTATTAAGGTAAACCTAACCATAGCATGAAACATGTGGATCCAAATCAGCCCCTTACGAAGCAACGCATAAACTAGGGTTTAAGCTTCTGTCACTCTAGCAACCCATAATCTACTTATTACTTCCCAATGCCTTCCTCTAGGCCCAAATAATGGTGAAGTGTTATGTAGTCGGTGTTCACATAACACCACTAGAAGCTAGACAACATACAACTAATCAAAATATCAAACGAATACCAAATTCACATGACTACTCATAGCAAGACTTCTCCCTTGTCCTCAGGAACAAACGTAATTACTCACAAAGCATATTCATGTTCATAATCAGAGGGGTAATAATATGCATATAGGATCTGAACATATGATCTTCCACCAATTAAACCAACTAGCATCAACTACAAGGAGTAATCAACACTACTAGCAACCTACTAGCACCAATCCCAGACTTTGAGACAAGAATTGGATGCAAGAGATGAACTAGGGTTTGGAGATGAGATGGTGCTGGTCAAGATGTTGATGGAGATTGCCCTCTCCCGATGAGAGGAGCATTGGTGATGACGATGGTGATGATTTCCCCCTCCAGGAGGGAAGTATCCCCGGCAGAACAGCTCTGCCGGAGCTCTAGATTGGATCCGCCAAGGTTCCGCCTCGTGGCGGCGGAGTCTCGTCCCGAAAAGTTCCTCTATATTTTTATCTCATCAAAAAACTCATATAGGAGAAGATGGGCATCGGAGACCCACCAGGGGGCCCATGAGGTAGGGGCGCGCCCTAGGGGAGGGGGCACCCTCGTGAGCAGGGTGTGGGCCCCCTGGCCTTCATCTTTGGCATGGATTTTTCTTTATTTCTTTTAAGACGTTCCGTGAAGTTTCATGACTTTTGGAGTTGCGCAGAATAGGTCTCTAATATTTGCTCCTTTTTCCAGACCAGAATTCCAGCTGCCGACATTCTCCCTCTTTATGTAAACCTTGTAAAATAAGAGAGAATAGCCATAATTATTGTGACATAAATTGAAATAACAGTCCATAATGTGAATAATATCGATATAAAAGTATGATGCAAAATTGACGTATCAGGACCCAGCTGTCAGCCTCTCCATGTATAGTACTCTTCCAATGGAAGTCGGTCGTTGACCACATTGACCACGCCGCGCCGAGAGCACCAAGGCGGTGGATGACGGCGACGCCTAGGAAGGGGACGATGTGGAGCCAGGGAAGACACGATAGTGGATTCCCATGCAGAGAGGAGTATGAGGGTTCACTGGTTTGGCTGCGGCGAGAGGCTGCCGTCGCCGCAGAATAACAGGGGGTGTGGGTGAGTAGAGGGATACCTTGGGCCAGCGGTGCGAGTAGTAGGGGCGGTGACGCCTCCGCGGCATCACAGCCGGCCATGAGAGGCAAGAGCACGCAGCACGACTGGCGTTGCTTTTGGCGGCTGGAGCAAGAAGACCAGAGGTTGAAGAAGCACTATGGCCGTTGGATGGACATCGTACGGTCACTGGAGCTAGAATCGTTCAAATTGACTAAGTTGACAAAGCCCTTCGTCCTCGTCTACTTAGTAGGCCCACAAGTCATCCACCCACTATGGCGGTTCCGGCAGCGCTGGGGGAAGAAGACGAGAGATTGAAGAAGAATCTCGGCCATTGGATGTAAATCCAACGCCTTCTTAGGCTTCGACCTACTGGCCCACATGTCAGCCAGTCCATTTGTTTTTTTAGTCCATTTGGTGGGCTGGGTGAAACAATGATGTAGCATCTATGCAGCCCGTTTAAATCCCATTTGCATTTTTCTCGAAATCCGCAGACTTGCTGGGCTGGGTGAAAATATCATGTTGGGCTAGACGGAGAAATGTTATAAAAACATAAACACATGATTGCACGTCAGTAAAATCTTTGCAAGCTTATGTACGCAATCACTAGGAGTTAACTTGCCAAGTTATATATAAACAATTATTATTATTATTTTGTAAGAACTTTCAACTTACGAAATAAAATATCATTTTAATTTGATGAGTTAATAGTACGTGGGGTATTATTATTTTTTTAGGCTAGACGTGGGACAGTTGAGTTGGTTCTAGGGGAAAGTACTGGGAGAAAACTCAGTTTACATCAAAAAAGAAAGTGGGAGAAAATTCAGAGACCTGCTGGGTCCACCTGAGGAGGGGAATATGTTGGGAGGAAGGAGATTCAAAGCACGGCAGCCGAGTGAACTAGTTTTTTTACAGACAAGTGAACTAGTTTACAAATATTTCGGAAAAAACAGATAATTACGACACATAGGCTAATGCATGAAACACTCAAATGATAAAGGTGCTTATAAACAGATGAAGTACAACATCTAGACCTTCTTGGCATGCTTGATCATGATGCTGCGGCTGTCCGTGCACTCGCCGGTTATGAGAAGCAGACACGCCTTCATGTCCAAGATTTGGCTGTACATGTCGTAGCATGCGTATGCGTCCTTGGCCGTGTAGGTTATGTAGGCTAGATTTAGAAGTACCTCCCACGTGTTCAGGTCGTCTTCTTTCATGTTGGCATATCAGGGGTCGATGATGGTCTCAGTGAGGTCAACCACGAGTCCTTCTCCTGCTCGTTGCTGATGATCTTGTATTGCTTCTAGATGTCGACAAGCTTGTTGCACCAGATGGACGAATCATTGCATTCTTCCTTCTCTCCACTGTAGTGAAGGTGCAGTCGGCACTGCCGATGAAACGGGTGAATGCTCCAGAACCTGGTGCAGCCATAGGACTGAGGCGAGGCAGAGCTTCACCGAGTCCGTATCGTTGGTGTACATCACATTCAACTTGGTGCAGCCATAGGACTGAACGGCGAACTCAAAAGGGAACTCCTTGCTGAAGTCCATATCCAGCAGGCTCACCCCTTGGATTGCCATTGGAGTCTCTTCGAGTGAACGAGTGTGTAGGCGGCGGCAGCAGTTCGTTTTTCATCTCTTGAGGAACTGGATTCAACAGTAATCTGAGTGTGTATAGGCGACACCAATTACTACCCCTCCCTCGTCCGCTACACGCCTGGCAGAAGATGCACCCTCGGCCATACGTCAGTTCACGAGCGGGTCTATATTGGTACTATACTAACAGGAGTTAGTGGTCACTTTACTTAAATTTAATTAGCTTTAATAGAAATTTATAATTAAAACAAGCAATGCATTCGCTCGTTCTATCGGTGCCACAGGATCAACATGCACAACAATTAGAATTATTATTCTCAGGACGCACACGATCAGCACATTTGTCGCACTTTCACAAAGATAATAGTACCAAGTTTGAACTATTTGTTATGGTTGTTGTCCTCTGCATCATCATGTTGTGTTTGCCAGCTTGCAAGATTCAGAACCAACAAATAAGATCCAAATAATAAGTACAACAAAGATGCCTACACATCTCATTGATTCCCAGCTTGCAAGATTCAGAACCAACAAATAAGATTCAAATAATAAGTACAACAAAGATGCCTACACACCTCACTGATTCCCAGCTCGCAAGATTCAGAACCAAACCATTAGAGCCTTTTGATAAAGTGAATATCGGGATTAAATCCATCTTGGCTAGCCATGTCATACAATCGAAGAACTGGGCGAATGCTCTTGACCGTCACAACATCTGTAGTTGAGTATTCCTGTTTGCACAACATGTTTGCATAGCACAAACAAGGAGACAGGAGAGCATGATTTCGCTTTAATAGCGGCCTCCTTGAACTCAACCTCCAGCTCTACTTGGATGAGGTCTGCCTGGAGTTCCATGATTCAATTCATTCACCTTTTTCTGCAGTTCACCTGAAATGAAGCAAGGATTGCATCATTCAGCTAGCAAGAAGTACTTGCTCTTGTGAGCTGGCAGGTTCTTCTTTAGTAGTTGCACTAAAATTGAGGAACATTAAGGTTGGCTGTCCGACTCATGTAAGGTGCAACTATAATTTTCTTATCCTTTTGTGCAGTTCCACTAAAATAAAGTGCCATTGTGGTGACAGTGACGGCTCCATCTTGCAAAGGCTAATAAAATGTTGCGCGAGATTACGAGCAGAACTTGATGGAGATTTTGGAAACTCCAATCACCACTTTGTGCAGTTCCACCAAAATTGAGAGATGTTGCCCACGTGACATTTTAGTTGAACTGCACAAGACACTCATTCCAAAAAAAAATTGTTTTGTGCAGTTCACCAAAAGGTCACAATAGCAACAAGGTGAAATGGATATCCCTATCTGCACAAATAGATAGAAAGTAAACAGTTGTTGGTCAATAAGAATATACAAAACATATACAAAATGAAAAGAAGCATCTTAATTATGTTCATGGCAATCACGCAAGGACATTAGAAATTTTAAAACGTCAGCAATGCTTCATGTTACCAGAAGCATTACGATCAACAATGAGATTCATCAAATATGGGATTACTTTAATGGTGGCATTGCTTGTTTACCAGACATAGTAAATCAACAGCAGCTAAAGAGTTGGTTTAAGGGCATGGGACCATGGGGACACAAGGACACTCAGTAGCATAAAGGAGCAACTTACTTATCATACTGGGGAAAACAGCAGGAGTGCCATTGTACTATGTGAGGGCAGCAAATCTAATCCTGGAGACCTTGTACTATGTGAGGGCAGCAAATCTAATCCTGCAGACCTTTTACTATGCGAGGGCAGCAAATCTAATCCTGGAGACCTTTTACTATGTGAGGGCAGCAAATCTAATCCTGAGACCTTTTACTATGTGAGGGCAGCAAATCTAATCCTGGAGACCTTTTACTATGTGATGGCAGCAAATCTAATCCTGGACATACTCTGTTGACTTGTCCACCAGCCGCCACTTTCTATCCTTTTTTCAACCAATAATAGATCTGTTCCTTATCAAGTTTGTACTGTGTTTTCCCATTATTTCCCTTTTCAACCAAGAGACCGGTTGGGTATCCGGTCTCTACTACTTTCACCATATTATTTCCTCTTTGAATCATGTCCTATATTCATGCTACAACTTTCCCCCCTTTCTTAGTTGTTTGAAGAAAGCCCTAGATTCGAATGCATGAAGTAGCTTTACCTCTAATAATACTAAAAATTTAGGTGGCTTTGGAAGAGCTGATGGGAGTAGAAAAATATGCACATCCAGACACGTGGGGAGCTGGGGCAGTAGAGCAAGGCCGCTTTCGAAGAACTTATACCTGAGGGTCGCTGAGATGTCGGTGGCGGCAGGTCGGATCTGCGAACAATATGGCAGGAAGGAAGAAGGGTCGGAGGACCTCCCAAGCTGGCCACGTGTCGGAGAGAACGACACGGGCAGAGGATCGGGCCCCTCCGGAAGCTGTGGGTTTCCTCCCTTGGGGGCAATAACCGCGTGAATGATGCACCTTTTAGTCCTCTACACACACCAGCCGAAGGGATCCGGCCAGATCTGTGACCAGTGGTGAGCAGAGAGAAAATGTCGCTACCGCTGTCTTGTTTATATCTAGAGAGGATGAGAGAATGAAGAGAGCAACCCTAGTAAAGCAAGCGCTCAGGCCCCTGCGTCCATATATAGTGGAGTGATTATCTTTTTTCTCTCCATAACAAGCGTTTCAATTTGTGTACGTGGCATTAAAGAAAAGAAACTCTCTATTTAAGGTGACTACTGTACGACTCCTACTTACCACTAGTAGTACTATAGTATTGTTCACTTGTGCTCGCCACCCCTCCATTCATTGAACAACCCTATGGGTGAATAAACATACAATAAGTAGTGTATTTATATAGAACTAACAAGCTCGAACTATTTTCGCGTAGTTAAAAGTTGAGGGCGGGGCTTTTCCCGGGCAGTAAGCGCGTCAGTTTTCGGGTAGGGCTAGAAGACTATTATTTTTTTTAAAAACTTCGAGACGGCCACATAGCATGGAGCCGACCCCAACGATTTTAAGCTTACAGGCATGGTACACTCTATCCTAGACTACTCTACACATTAAACTGCCACACGAGCGTCCGGGCTGCGCTTGGCTCTTCGCCTCTTCGGGAAGTCGAACAATGATGGAATATACTGCACTGGAGGAGTACTACAGTACGCTTCTGGCCATCTGACACCGATTGAATTGCTGCATGTCCACCTCATGCGGGAGGGAGAGTCGGTAGCAAAAGCTTCTCCTAGTCTTGCCAGCCACCACGCTCATGGAAGAGGAAGGGACGCTCCTGCCTTTGCGTGTATGACAGGTGTGTCCGACAGGTGTGTGGCCAACCTATCATACAGCCAAAGGCAGGTGCAGTTAAGTCCGTGAGGGAGAGGATAATCAAACTTCTTGTTGATGTACGAGTTGACGTGACACATCAAAGCACTGCACTCGATATATTTCAATAATTTGTGTGTGTGACTCCCAGATGCAGAGGCTGGGGGGTCATCATCCTCCTTTTCGAGAAAAAACAGACGCATGTGTGAGAGGACGAGTGCGTGCATGCACCTCTTCTCTTCCTGTATAACGTACTACTAAACTCAGAGTACAAGTTTTTGTGGGTGGCACGATGGTGCATGCGAGAAGTCCCGAGAGATAGGTTTAATGAGTCTGAAAAAAAGACTAGCCTAGAGCTCGCCACGCGGCTATTCCTGTCGAACGCCCCATTAACCGTAAGATATGTATACGACGGTGCCAGTTATTGCACGTACACAGCAGTACTCCCTCCTTTCCGGTTTATAGGGCTTAATTCAAAAATCTCACCAACCAAGATGGCGAGTGGTGGAATATTTTTTGTAGTTTGCAAAAGCACCTAATTAATGCACTTGTTTTTCTCAAAAAATTATGTTTATCAATGCATTAATTGCAATGCATGCATGCATAAAGTACATGCATTGGTCAATTTTCTCTTAATACTTGCATGCAATGATTTAATGCTCCTTGGAATCTGAACATGTGTTGGGGAACAACCAGATTGAGCCTTATAAAATGGAAAAACTAAAATTTTGAGATAAGCCCTATAAAACCGGAAAGGAGGGAGTAGAAAAAGAAGTACTCCATCCGGGAATAGTGTCGCACTTCGAAACTAGAACCATCAATAAATTTTGAGCTTGCGTCTCGTCACATTCCAAATTACTCCATGCTATATTGAATTGCAAACCTGTTCACACCGATCACAACCTAAACGGTTTCCCACTTAGGAGCGTATTAGTACTCGGTTATAAATAATAGTATGCCAAGATGATTGCACATTCCTCCTCAACTCCTCATCCACAAAAACAGACAAGTCATTTAGCATCCATCCCTTGCGTCTGCCATGGCCAGCGTGAGTTCTCGGTCGAGAGATTGCTACCAGGGAGAGGCGAGCATGGAAGCGGAAGTACGAGAGATGTCTCGCCTCGCTGCGAGAGCAGCCGACATCTCCCGTCGCGCGGAAGTAGCAGCACAGAGGTCCCGCTGCGCTGCTGAAGTAGCACGGAGGTCCTGCCGCGCCATCGATGCAGCAGACAGGTCCGGCTGCGTCGCGGAAGCAGCAGAGATGTCCCGCCGTGCCACGAATGCAGCAGAGATGTCCCGCCGCACCGCGGCGGCCTGGGAAAATTTCTCGCGGGCAGGCGACGACTGTTACAGGCGCATGCATGCGATCGTCCATAGCCAGATGGATCAGATCTTCGGCTGGGCGAGGTTGCAGGACGACATGAAAGCCTCGTTTGAACAGGCTACCGGCATCATCCGGCAAATAAGGGAGGGCAATGAGAGGCTTCGTGCTGAGCGCGACCTGCTGAGGGAGAAGATTGTCCGAAGTGCAGACCAACAGGAGGAGACCAGTGCTTTGTTGAAGAGGACCGGTGTCATCGTCAAGAAACTTATGGACGAGAATGACATGCTCTGCAATGAGCGCCAAAGGCTGGTGGAGGAATCCGTGGATGTTCTCAAGCAGCGTCTTGAGGACACGAAAGAGCTCATCGCCGCTCGCCGTGGAGACTAGTTTCCTGGTTTCTTTTGATGTAATAATCAGTTTAGGATGTGGATTGTGTCATCGGTTGTGAAATGTTGGGTTCTAGCGCGGATGTTTGGCCTTTGTTGGCCTCTTGGGATGTTGCGATTTCAATCTGGTAGCTTTTAGTCCTTCTTGTTAGGCTGGAGTTGTGCTGAACTTCTTGTGAATTGTGGTGGTTTTCAGTAATGAAAATCGGAAGGGGCAAGCCCTTCTTTGATAAAAAAAAATCTAATCGTCCTTATATATTCATCAGTCTTGCTATAAATCGCAGTAGATGCTATATAGGTCCGTCGGATCTTACATCAAGATCCGTGCTTTCAGATATTTTTTCTCTCTTAAATCTCAGTCGAGTGAGACATAGCCACACCATTAAACAGAGGCTCGGGCGCCATTAATGGAGACCTTGGGAGGGAGGTGTATGGCAGATGGAGCTCAAAGGGCTCTCCTCCCGATAAGCACATGCAGGGGTCTGATCACACGCCTCTCGTACTCAAATAGCTACCCTGCACGGTGCCTCCTAGCTAATAAAAAATGGGGACGCGTTGCAGCACGTAAATGGTACTAGTAAGTAGAACGCCCACGGTTTCAATAATACTTGTGTTTTCGATTGTAACGTGACATCACTTGTTCCAAAATGACTTTGTTGATTGTTAATGTGTGCGCCTTCGCAAATCGGACTGCAAATTTACCACAGCATGTTGGTGCCATGTCATGGCACCAAGCCAAGTTTCATTATTTTCATGCGTGTTTTGGGTTTACAGGAATTAAAAAACTAAGTTTCTCAATGTTCCCAACCCAACCACGACGCCCAAAATTTTGAATTTCATTCCCATTTCTTGCATGGAACCTAGAAATTTACCCGAGGACACACATGTGGTTTTTCAACCAACTTTGGTGCACTGGAACATGTGCTTGTATTTCAAATTTCAATTGTGCACACAAAGGTGAAACGTTCCCTCCCAGAACCACGAGCCTTCTTGAGATAAGCTCCGATTTGCAAGAAGCTTATACCAAAATTTGTTTCTATTCGGCCAATTTCTTTTACCACGGCATGGTACTACCATGACATGACACCATGCCAAGTTTCATGATTTTAAAACCAAGTTTCTCAATGTTCTCGACCGAGCCATGATGCCCAGATGTTTGAATTTTCTTCTCATTTTTTGCATGGGACCTACACCCTCCTTCCATCTATATAGGGCCTAATGTGTTTTTCAAGACATCCTTTGACTATTGACAAGATTAATAGCACATGAGATGTATACTATGAAAATTATATTATTGGAAGCTCCTTTGGCATACAAAATTGAAGGTATGATTTATGTAAGTTGCATGTCATATATTATTGCTCTAACATTTGGTCAAAGTTAGCCTCAAAAAGCACATTAGGACCTATATATATGGAAGGAGGGAGTAGAAATTCAACCAAGGACACAAATGTGATTTTCCACCAACTTTGGTGCACAGGAGCATGTGCTTGTAGTTCAAATTTGAATTATGCACATTAAATGACCAAAAACTCAATTAATGTGTAAATAAGGCCAAACGAAGCCGGAATAATTCCAAAATTTAACAGGGCACTCATGTAGTTATATGTTGTCTTTGTGAATAAACTCAAGGGGGACAACGTATATCGTTTCGCACTCAAAGGTGGCACATTCCCTCTCAGAACCACGAGCCTTCTTGAGAGAAGCTTCGGTTTGCAAAAGCTTATACCAAAATCTGTTCTATTTGGCCAATTTTTTTACCACAACATGGTAGTACCATGACATGACACCCATGCCAAGTTTCATGATTTTCAGACGTGTTTTGGATTTACAAGAATTTTAAAACCAAGTTTCTCAATGTTCTCGGTCGAGCCACGATGCCCAGATGTTTTAATTTTATTCTCATTTCTTGCATGGGACCTAGAAATTCATCCGAGGACACAAATGTGATTTTTCAACCAACTTTGGTGCACGAGAGCATGTGCTTGTAGTTCAAATTTGACTTATGCACATTAAATGACCAGAAACTCAATTAATGTATAAAAACGACAAATGAACCCGGAATAATTCCAAAATTTAACAGGGCACTAATGTAGTTCTATGTTGCCTTTGTTAAGTAACTCAAGGGGGGGCAGCGTATATCGTTTCACACTGAAAGGTGGCACGTTCCCTCTTAGAACCACGAGCTTCCAAATCAGCCCAATTTTTTACCACAACATGTTAGTGCCATGACATGACACCATGCCTAGTTTCATGATTTCCAGGCGAGTTTTGGATTTACATGAATTTAAAATCAAAGTTTCTCGATGTTCTCGGCCGAGTCATGACGCCCGGATGTTTGAATTTCATTCTAATTTCTTCCATGGGACCTAGAAATTCAACCAAGGACACACATGTGATTTTTCAACCCACTTTGGTGCACCGGAGCATGTGCATGCAATTCATATTTAGATTATGCACATTAAAAGTCCAGAAACTCAATTAATGTATAAAAAGGCCAAATGAACCCGAAATAATTCCAAAATTTAACAGGGCACTCATATAGTTCTATGTTGCCTCTGTAAATAAAATCAGGGGGAGGCAGCGTATATCGTTTCGCACACAAAGGTGATACGTTCCCTCTCGGAACCACGAGGCATGTTGAGAGAATCTCCGGTTTTGCAAGAGGCTTATACCAAAACTTGTCCCAATTCAGCAAAAAATTATACGTATGAAAACATGGTTTAGATTATCCCTAACATCTCGCTGCCTAGACCAATAATGTACTATGATTTGAATTCAACATAAAATGGATACAAATATTTGAATTGGAGAGCGTATGGTACATTTAGTTCATAGTGAAATATGATTACTGCTATATGTATGTTTTTTGTTATCAAGACAATATTTATATTATTGTATAACTTGACAACAATCGTATTCAAATAAGGAAAATTGATTCAAATTTAGTCCATATGGCAGACGACAATATATATGTTCACATGGTGGAGTAAAATGTTCATATATGATGGAAGATAAAATGTATGACTACATCAATTATAAACCGCAAGGTCACCTAACGATATATTCGAATTCAACATAACGTGGATTCAAAATTGAAATTCGAGATCATGGCATCTGTAATCATATAAAAAGGGACATTACTCTTTCTTTGGTGGGAATTGATTTGTTTTTTGTTGTTGTTGATGGAAGTGCAAATCGATTTGGTACTGTGCAGGGTAATCTTGTTCTCCCAATTTTTCTTACATTTTTCTTGTAGTTTTTTCAATGGCATCTATAGCAATATAGTAAAAGGGGACATGACTCTCTTGTGTCTTGTATGAATTGTTTTGTTACACGTTAAGTTTGTTCTGCCGAACAAGGAATCCGCACCTTGTTATCTCGAAATTTTCAAGCTCGAGTATCATTTGTCTCACCTGCTTTAAAACTCCCACTTCTTCAACCCGCGCCGCGGCTTGTTATCCCGAAATTTGGACGCGCGCGAGAATTCCCTCCTCATCCGAAATCACTCCCGCAGCCCAGACACGCGAAATCCCCCTTCTACCCCTCAACCGGAAATGAAGCTCCACGTCGCGGTGTCAAAACTGGTGGGGGTACGCTGGTAACTTACCCTACATTTCGGACAAGCGCATCCCTAAGCTTGGCTCCCCCCTCCCCCTTCGCCCCCCATTCGTACACTAAGGCTGCCAAAACCCGCGAAACCCCACGCTCCTCCGTCGGCCTCCCGACCGCCGCCCAGCCGGAGACTCTTCCCTGACTACGTTGTCCACCGCAACAGCTCACCGTCCCTCATCCACCGCACCGGATGAGGATCCGTTGTCAATCTCGTCGTCCCGCCGGATCAGCCGCCCCGTCCTCGACCTCTATGGAGCTGCCCCGACGTTCACCTCGTCTATCGCGCCACCTCAATCCCCACAACACCATCTTGACCTGCCCCACTGGAACCGCAGCACCCTCACCAATTCCCCTAATGAAGCCGAGGCCAACTCGGCGCCACCAAGGAGGTCACTCACCGCTGCATATTATCTTTTATTCGATCTCACGGGGCAGCCGGTGCTTGATACCGAGCAGACATGGCGTGTCTCCATCGACGGCACCGTCGCCGGCCACATCATCCACGGCGTCTCTCCCCCATGTCGTTGCTTCCTCGGCGGCGACTTCCACAACGGCACTAGCTGCAGCTGCTTCGGCTCTCGCTCATGATGCGGCTCTGTTCTTGCTGTCGGTCGCACTGCTGCACTGCTCCTGCTTTCGTTCATGCTGCTGCTCTGCTCTTGCTCTCGCTTGTGCTGCTACTTCTGCTGCACGACCTCCGGCAGCTACAGGAGTTGCTGCTTTAGCACTCGCTCGCGGTGCTACTGCACGACTTGCTCTCTGCTAGTGCATTCTCTGCTCGAGCGTTTGCTGATTTACATCACTACTTCTCTGCTACTAGTGCTCGAACGCCCTAAACATCTATTGCAATGCTCTGTTACTTGTTCAATTAGTTTCGACAGTAAAATTCATTTTCGACTGTGAAGTTCATTTTCTCCAGTTAAGTTCAGAGTGAACAGTAATTACAACATCTGTCGGAGCGGCCGTGGCGCGGCCGATGCGTTTTACATCTAGCACTTTTTGGTGATGTATTTTACATCATCTATTGTAGATGATATTAGGGTCCCACTTCAGATTAACATTGTCTGTCTTGTCATGCTTCAACCTCGTCGTCGTACACCTTAGTGGAGCTGCTCCAACAACGGAACCATCCATCACAGCGGAGCAGTACCCTCGGCGCCGTTTCTAGAGGCCTCGGATCTTCTTCCCTGCCTCCGACAGTCACACCAGCATCATCACCATCCTCCATGTCCAACCCAATGATGCTGAGGTCCACAAGGCTATGCCAGAGAGGTTGTACACTCGTCGCATCACTTTGTTTCTCCATTCCTCTGTTCTTCCAATTCATGTGAGCCAAACACCCAGGTTGACTAAAATCCTATGTTTCCAAATGCTCTGTTTGGCACGTGCATTCCTATCCTATTCCTGTGTTTTTCCTGTCCCTGCGTTTATAGAATCCTCCAATTCTAAGGAGCCCTTACAGATTTACTTCATTTTTAGATAGGCGTCAAAGAAAACTCTGTGTGTTATGTCCTGCTCCTGCCGTGTCGTCATCCACCCCACCCGAGGTGCACCATCGACAGAAGCGTTCACTGCAGCAGAGATCCCCCCTGCAGACTTCCTTTCCCCGCCTCAGATAATCTTCCACGTTGCCAGCAGCCACGCCAACTGCATTACCATCATCGACTGAGCAGATGAACCTGAGGACTACACAGTTCCGGAAGAGAGGTCGCAGTCTTTTGTGTTTGCTTACGTTATACATCGGTTATTATTACCTTCTACTTTATCATTCAATCTTGAGTTTTGAATTGCCCATGGGTCTCATATCGAGCCAGCAATGAATAGTAATTGTCTACTATCTGGTTCATCTGGGGTCTTCTATGTGGTTCATGTTGGGTGGGCAACAAACAATAGATGATCCATTGTCTATCTTTTTAAACTGAAGCTATAATCTACCTACTATCATTAGTTTTGGATCCATCCACTCATTTGCTACCACTAGTCTTGATTTTTGCATGCACCCCTTAGGCCTTACAAAATCTAACTATTTTTTATTATGCATGTCAGATATTGTACACAGTCGTACTGAACATGTAGAGAAAAAGAGAAGACCGTTGTGTGCGAATATAATGTCATGCAGACACCGCTCCATGGTGGGCGAAGTGCCCCCCCCCCCTCCTGCATTTCCAGATTGTATTCCAGAGGAAGATAATTGTTCAGATGGAGATTCATAAGGAGCCGACCACGCCTATTTACCACCTGAGGTGTTTGCTGTAACCTGACATGCTGATGTTGGTCATATCATGCATATGGCGCTTTGCATTGCTTACATTATACATCTTATATGTCATCAGCTTAGTTTAGATTTGTTTTGTGTGAATGCCATCTGTTTGGTTTCTATATCATACTCCCACCATTCCTAAATATTTGTCTTTTTAGAGATTTCAACAAGTGAATACATACGGAACAAAATGAGTGAATCTACACTCTAAAATATGTCTATATACATCCATATGTGGTAGTCCATTTGAAATCTCTAAAAGGACAAATATTTAGGAATAAAGGGAGTATATGGGAATTATGCAATGCCATCTTCTTTAGCCAGGCATCATATACGTGAATCATGCAATGCCATCCTGTTTAGCCAGTCATTGTATATGTGAATTGTATCGTGCCATATTTTTGTCCATAATGTATTCCATTTGTCAATAATGTTTATACATTCATATACTCTTCATGTGCATCGGCCATTTGAGTCGGTCATGGGAAAATCTGGAGTGAAAATAAGGTCTTCTGAGCAGTCAGTGCTACCTGTCGATGCAGATTTCTTGCTGGTTACAGATAGCTCCTTAGAGGAGGATTCAGAGAGAGATGACCAGTCGTATTCCCCCCGAAGTGCATGCTCTAACTTGGCTGGGTTATATTGGTCATATCATGCATATGGTGTCTTGCATTGCCATGCCATCTGCTTAGATTAGACATGCTTTGTATGAATGCCTCCTGTTTGCTTTCTATATCAGATATGTGAATTATGCAATGCCATGTTTTGCAGCCAGTTATCATATATGTGAATTATGCACCGCCATGGAGCCAGACATCATATATGTGAATTATCTCATGCCATCTTTTTTTTCATTATGTATTCCATTTGTCGACAATCTGTGTATATTGAACTACTCTTCATGTGTATCATCCATTTGAGCCGGTTATGGAAAAATCTATAGTGAAAACAAGGTCTTCAGAGCAGGCAATGGTACCTGTTGAAGCATATATCTCGATGGTTACAGGAGCTCCTCAGAGGAGGATTCAGAGACAGATGATCAGTCCTCTATCCCACCTGAGGTGTATGCTCTAAGTTGCAACGTTTATATTTCTCATATGATGCATATGGTGACTTGCATTGCTTAGTTTAGACATCATATGCACAATATTGAATTCTGTCTGCTTAGTTTAGAGATCATACATGCGAGTGCCAGCTGCTTAGTATATGAATCAATTATGTCAATTATATCATGCCATCCTGTATACTTAGACAACATGTATGTGAATTATTTCATCCCAACCTATTTTAGAAAGACATCATGTAGTTTTGTCATGTCATCCTGTTTAGGTACTCATCATATGTTGAATTATGCCATTATATCCCGTTAAGTTATCCATCATATATGTGAAACCGTGTTTTGCTATCCTGTTTAGTTAGGCATCATATATGTGCAATTGTGTCATGCTGTCCTGTTTGGTTAGACAACATATATGTTTATCAGCCATTTGAATTGGAGGGGGTGATGGTAGTATCTAAGGGAGCAAAAACCCATTCTTCACATAAGACAGTGCTACCCATCGATGCAGATAGAACCATGGTTGTACTGGCCCACAAACTAGCCCCACCACACATAATCGAGACTCTTTGAGATTGCACACTTACACCGTTGGGCAGAGAACCAGCTACAACCCATCTAACCGCAACCCCAGCGGATAGTAACCCACTTATAGTTGACAAAGCACCATGTCCACCACAGACTACCCCCACACGAACAGTTTGTAAAGCTACTGCAGTGCCCAAAGCACGAAGACCACCACAGCTAACCCAAACTCCATGTTTAAAGCAGAAGAGCAACTGTTCTCAGGTCAGATTCCGTAGGTATGGTCCATACTCCTTTGCTGTTGCATCACTGTATTTACTCATAGCAACTACTTTCGAATTTGAAGGATCCAATTGAAACTCCAATGGCGCAACAGGTATGTTTTAAACCTATTTCTTTAACTGGATTGCTGTTCTAACTTCTTGCTCTATGTTGATTTCAGTTTAAGTTGTATAAACAGTTATGTTCTCATGTGATGCACATTACAAGCGCTGCCAATGTTGTGTAGTTTCTCACACTTATATTATGTCTATGCTGTTGTGTCTTAAAAATATATGAGTTGAACTGTGTCTCTATCTTGATTAGGGAACATAAACTAGAATTATATGGACAATACAGTGACCATAGTACATAGATATATGTTTGTTTCATGTTGTTATCCTGTCCACCTTACTACTGAACTGGTCTACCAAAATGAGATTCGTATACTACAAGCTAAACCTGTGATGTGTCTGCCTGTTTCTCTTGTAGTATGCAAACAGAATATTGGAGAAGAGCACCCCACTATGCAATGGTAGAGAAAGTAATGCAGATAAGGTTCAAGATAGTGAGACAACCCTGTTGGTCTCCAAGAAAGGTGATAACAACGATCTTTTAGACAGTGAGAAAACCCCGCAGTCCTGCGTTGATGTAGTGTTCGAGTTACTGGCCAGTACCGCTGGCACAAGCTCTTCGAACTCGCTGCCTGAATCACTTCGACTTCTTCAGTCTCAGCTAAAAGCTTAAAGGCATCAGTCAGCTGTGCTGCGGCAAGAAGCCGAAGGACTGAGGAAGTCCCTACAGAATTCAGATGCGTACTTTCTTGTGCAACAGCAAGCGCTGGAGGATTGAAGCGCCAAACAAGAGAAAGTTAATAAGCTTGCTAAGCATCTTGCCAGCATTATGGGTACCCAGGATATTGTTTCTTGAACTCTTCTAAAGTGGTTTCAGTACTGGACTTGTTTTACTGCGGCGTTTATATGCTACTTTGTTCCCTATATTTGCACTCGTGGCGAACTTTGATGCCCAGTGGATGTAATAAGTGTAATAGCCATGATAGCCTAGCATAAGTTGCTTGCTTATTTATTAAGTTGTTGTCTTGTTTATTTGTTTGCTTGTAGTCAGTGCAGTTCTTTTTCCGCGGTTTGCTAGTGGCTGCAATAACCTATTTTTTAAAACTAGGCCACAATATCCATGGGCTAATATTTACTGTAGTGACACTGGGCCTCCTACGGGCCGTAGAAACGGCGGGCCTTCTATGGGCCCTAGAAGCAGTAGGCCTTCTACGGGCCATAGAAACAATCGGCCTTCTACGGGCCGTAGAAACAATGGGCCTTCTACGGGCCGTATCATCAATGGGCCTTATATGGGTTGTATGATCGATTGGCCAAACATGGGCCAATAACAGGCCGCATTATGGCCGTAAACGGGCTAGAGTTGGAATCGTCCATTCATGGGCCGACCATAACGGGCCATCGTTAATAGGCCGTATTTGATGACGCTATAAAATGGCCCAACGTATTAACGGACCACAAACGGGCCGACTGTAACCACAGGATGAATTTGGCCCACAAGCATAAAATGACAGTAGCAGGCCGTAAGTAAACGAATACTGGAAATGAGCCCAAGAATAAATGGGCTCTGAGAAGGCCGAAAGATAACATGGGCTGGAAACGGCCCAACGGAATAATGGGCCGTTAATGGGTATAAAGTGATACACTGTTCATTACGGGTCAGTTTCACCACGGGCCATTAATGGGTGTAAAGTGATACACTATTCATTACGGGCCAGTTTCACCACGGGCTGTTAATAGGCCAAGAGTTACCTAGGGCCTCATATGGGCCGAAAGACGTCATGGGCCATACATGGGCCAGAAGTGAAAACAGGCTGGAATCAATTGGATGGCCCAGATGACGCTACTGGGCCTAATTCGGATAGGGCGTAATGAGCCTTGGGTTAGCGGGCTATAAATGGACTATATGCGAACAGGCCGTTAACAGGCTTTCCATGGGCCGGCCTGCCACCTTTTGACCAAGTTAAATGGGCCGACCTTTTGACAGGAATGGGCCTCTGTTGGGCTGTGCCACGTGTCGACGTATCATAGGAGCCTTTTGTCCAATGAGTGGATGACATTTGTCCCAACGATGAGCCGACACGTGTTTCCTCCAGCTAATGATGATTTTACACGTGGAAAATCCCCATTGGTTGGGGCTGTTAATGGGTTATCGGATCCAAAACCCAACCTGATAGCTTAAAGGCGTTCCGTTACGGTGGATGCCATGTGTCGGTCACCCTTAATGAAAGCACTTCTCTGACGCGTGATTTATCGTCATGGAAGTGCACACTTCCGTGATGATAATTTTGGTAATGTCATGGAACACTTCTACGACAACACAGGTAAGACTATCTTGATTCTTTCATAAAATCATCATGGATGTACATGCATGACAAAAAAACACGATCTACTGTGACAAACACGTATCATCACGGAAGTGTATTTTTTTGTAGTGAATGATCTATCCATGGAGATGCATAGCAACGAGGGGAGATTGTGTCTATGTACCCTCATAGACCATAAGCGGAAGCATTTAACAATGCGGTTGATGTACTCGAACTTCTTCGCACTCGAACCGATCAAGTACCGAACGTACGACACCTCCGCGTTCTGCACACGTTCCGCTCAGTGACGTCCTTCACCTTCTTGATCCAACAAGACATAGAGGTAGTAAAGGAGTTCCGTCGGCACGACGACATTGTGACATTGATGGTGAAGTGATCTTCGTAGGGCTTCGCCTAAGCACTACGAAAATATGACCAATGGTGTAAACGGTGGAGGAGGGCGTTGCACACGGCTAAACAATTGTGTGGTGTGTGCTAGGCGCCCCCTCCCAACATATATATAGGTGGGGGGAGGGGGAGGCCAAGAGGCGCCCCAAGTAGGACCGAATCCTACTTGGGCTCCTCCCTAGCCGCGCGCCCCTGCCATATCTATCTGAGGAGGAAGGATAGATGGGGAGGGGAAGGAAGGGGGAATCCTATTCCCTACCTTTCCTTTCCTCCTTCTCCTTTCCTTCTCCACCTTGGCCAGCCCATATGGGGGGCGCACCAGCCCCTTGTGTCTGGTCCGTTTCCCCTCTTGGCCCATAAGGCCCATATCTTTTGTCGGGGGTGCCCGGAACCCCTTCTGGTGACCTGATAACTACCTGGTACCCCCCAAAACACTTCCGGTGTCCGAATACCATCGTCCTTTATATCAATATTTACCTCTCAGCCATTTTGAGACTCCTCGTCACGTCCGTGATCTCGTCCGGGACACTGAAGAACATTCGGTCACCAAATCACATAACTCATATAATACTATATCGTCATCAAACATTAAGCGTGCAGACCCTACGGGTTCAAGAACTATGTAGACATGACCGAGACACCCCTCTGGTCAATAACCAATAGCGTAACCTAGATGCCCATATTGGCTCGTACCACTACAAAAAAATACACTTCCGTGATGATACGTGTTTGTCACAGTAGGTCACGTTTTATATCATGCATGTACATCCATGACGATTTTATGACATAATCAAGATAGTCATACATGTGCTGTCGTAGAAGTGTTCCATGACATTACCAAAATTATCATCACGGAAGTGTCCACTTCCATGACAAGAAATGGCGCGTCATGGAAGTGTTTTCGTCAAGGGTATCTGACACATGGCATCCATCGTAATAGGTCGCTGCTAAGCTATCGGGTCCGGTTTTGGATCCGATAACCCGTTAACAGCTCGGACCAATGGGGATTTTCCACGTGTAAAATTCTCATTGGCCAGAGGAAACACGTGTTGGCTCAATGTTGGGATAGATGTCATCCACTCATTGGACAGGAGGCGCCTATGATATGTCAACACGTGGTACGGCCCAATAGAGGCCCATTTCGGTGAAAAGGCCGACCCGCTTGACTTGGTCAAAAGTTAATGGGCCGGCCCACGGAAAGCCTGTTAACGGCCTGTTCGTATATAGCCCATTTACGGCCCGCTAACTCTCGGCCCGTTACGACCTACCAGAATTAAGCCCAGTTGCTTCATCTGGGCCATCCAATATGATTCCAGCCAGTTGTAACTTTCAGCCCATGTATGACCCATGATGTCTTTCGGCCCATATGAGGCCCTATGTAACTTTGTATTCATTAAAGGCCTGAGATGAAACTGACCCATAATGAACAGTGTATTGCTTTATACCCATTAAGGGCCCATTATTTCATCGGTCGTTTCCAGCGCGTGCTACATTTCGGCCTTCTAAGGGCCCATTTATTCTTGGGCTCATTTGTAGAATTCGGTTAGTTACAGTCCGTTACTGGCCTGTTCCGTTTGTGGGCCAAATTCAGTCGGTGGTTACATTGGGCTCGTCTGTGGCCCGTTAACCCATTGGGTTGTTTTCATAGCGTTATCAAATACGGCTATTAACAGCCTATTATGGTCCACGAATAGTATGGCCCATGTTTGGCAAAATGATTATGCACCCCGTAGAAGGCCCATGGATCCTACGGCCCGTAGAAGGCCCATGGATCCTATGGCCCGTAGAAGGCCCATGGATCATACGGCCCGTTGAAAGTCCATGGATCTACGGCCGATAGAAGGCCCATGGATCCTACGGCCCGCAGGAGGCTCATGGTTATAACAGTTCGTGTGTTGCCAGGATGATAATTGTGGCCTAGTTACCAAAAATAGGTTATTTTGGCCACTAGAGAAACACGAAAAAAGAACTGCAGTGACTACAATAAAACAACTTAATAAGACAATAAGGAAATAAATAAGCAAGCAACTAATGATAATCTATTACATCTATTACACATATTACATCCACTGGGCATCAAAGTTTGCCACCAGTGCAAATATAGGGAACAAAGCAGCATATTACATACACTGACCGTCAAAATTGGCCACCAGTGCAAATAAACGCGGCAGCAAAAGAAGTCCATAACTAAAACAACTTCAGAAGACCTCAACAAACATTATCCTGGGTATCCACCATACTAGCAATAAGCTTAGCAAGCTTGTGAGCTTTGTCCTGTTTGGCACAAAAATCCTCCAACGCTTGCTGTTGCACCAGAAAGTTTGCATCTGAATGCTCTAGGGACTTCCACAGTCTTTCCACTTGTCGCAGCATAGCTGATCGATGTATTTCAGCTTGTATTTGAGACTCAAGAAACCGAACCGATTCATACAGTGAGTTTGAATAGCTTGTGCAAGTTGTAGTGGCCAGTAACTCGAACAGTAAACCAAGACAAGACTTTGGGGTTGTCTCACTATCTCCAAGATAGTTTTCCTTAGCTATTTTATCAGCTTTGTTGGAGACCAACAAGGATGTCTCTCGATCCTGAACCTTATCTGCATTACTTCCTTTACCATTGCTTAATAAGGCACTCTTCCCCAATATTCTGTCAACATTCTAAAAGAAGAAACAAGCAGACACATAACAGGTTTAGCATGCACTAGTATATGAAACTCATTTCGATGAACCAGTTCATTAGTAAGGTGGACAAGATTAAACTACCAAGTCTTCTATTGCCAAGTAGTACATTATAAAAGCATCAAAAAAACATATATCTATGTCCTATGGTCACTACATTGTCTTGCCAAATCAAAATAGAGACACGGTTCAAATCATATCAGTTCAAGAGAAAGCGGCACTGAAAGAATACAAAGCGTGGGAAACTACACGGCACAACAAGATTTCAGATGGGTACCATGGGTCTACATGTACAACAACACTATTGGCCCTGTTGTGATGCTAGTAATGTGCATGATATGAGAACTCAACTGTATACACAATTGAAATTGAAATCAACAGAGCTATTTATAAGAGCAAACCTGTTAAAGAAACATGTCTAAACATACATGTTGTGCCATTGGAGTTTCCATTGGTCGTTCAATTTAAAAATAAGTTTGTATGAGTAAATACAGTGATACAAGAGCAAAGCAGTATGCACGATAGCAATGGAATCTTAAATGAGAATAGTTGTTATCCAGGTTTAAGCACTTGTTCTACATGAACAGAGTACAGTAAGACGCATGCATATAGTATTAAAATAAAATGAGCTCATAGACCTTACCACATTCTTGGTTTGGGACCAGTACAGAACAAGGCGTTCCCAGTCATCGTCCAGTAAATGTGTCTCAGGAGAACGTAAGGGAATTTGATGAGTTTCTTTGCCAGTGAAGTATGTTTTCTTCAGGTAATTCCGATACTGCCACCAAGCATTCTTGAAGATAGCAGAGGTATTAGCACATGTTACCTCATCCTGAGTTTCCAAATCGGTCCTCCTCTATTGAGAAAAATGGGAAAATTTGTTGTATTATAACCAACATGGAGGTAGAATGTATGGGACAAAGCAAAGTAATTGCCATGAATAACATTACTTACACATAACTCCTAGACAAACACCTGCAACTGGCATTTTCCTTCATCTTTAGTATAATATTTCCATGATGGGCAGATACGCACATAGGATTTAACAACATCAAATGCGATAGATGCTAAACTATGAATGGCTGGTTGCGCTTCCTCCACATGAATAGGTCTACTAACTGGTGGAGTTGGTGTTTGTCGTGGTAGTACTGGCACTTTGGGCACTGGAGCTGCCTTACTAACTGCTCTTGTTTGGGAGCTCTATGGTGGAGATGGTGCTGTGTCAATAGGAACTGGGTTACTATCTGCTGGGGTTATGGGTGAAGCTGGTTCTCTGTCCATCGCAGTAGGGGTAAAATCTGCGAGAGTCTGGGTTGTGTGTGGTAGGGCTGGTTCTCATGCATGTACAACCAGGGTGCTATCTCCACTAAGAGGTAGCACTGTTTTGTTTGAAGACCGTGTTTTTACTCCGCTAGATACTGCCATCACCCACTCCAATTCAAATGGCTGACAAACAGGAAACGTAGTTGAATGTACAGACATTGTATAAGAGACAGATGCAATAGATAGTGTGGAAAAAGAGGGCATGAAATAGTTGACATGTATATTGTTTAACTAAAACGTATAGCATGACATAATTTCACATATATGATGTCTATCTAAACTGGATAGCATAGCATAACATAATTCAAAGATATGATGACTAACTAAACAAGATCGGATGACATAATTCACGTACATGATAACATATGTGATTTATATGCTAAGTAGAGGGTATTTGTATATATGATGTCTGAACTAAAAACATGGTGTTGAATATTGTGTATATGATGTCTAAACTATGCAATGCAAGACAGCATATGCATGATATGAGCAGTAGAATCATGCCAAGTTAGAGCATACACCTCGGTGGGGGAATAGGACTGGTCATCTGTCTCTAAATCCATCTCTGAGGAGCTATTGGGACCCAGCAAGAGATCTGCTTCGATAGGTAGCACTATCTGCTCTGAAGGCCTTGTTTTCACTCCATATTTTTCCATCACCCACTCAAATGGCTGATTCACGAGAAGAGTAGTTTAATGTACAAACATTGTCGACAAATGGAAATGTAATGAAGAAAGGGATGGGAAAGATATCATTCAAATATATGATGGTTGGTTAAACAGGATGGCATTGCACATTTCACATATATTATGACTGGCTAAAAGACATGGGACTGCATAATTCCCATATATGATATTGAAACTAAATAGGTGGCATTACAGAACATGTCTAAACTAAGCAGATGACATATATGATGTCGAAAGTAGGCACTTCAAGGCAACATACGCATGATATGACTAACATCACCATGCCAAGTTAGAGCAAACACCTTGGGAGTAGATAGGAGTGGTCAGCTGTGTCAGAATCCGCCTCAGAATAGATATCTTCCTTTGGATTACAATCTGGAGAGGGGGAGGGTTTGGCATTGAACCCACCATGGAGCGATGTCTGCATGACATTGTATTGCCGCACAAAACTTGTCTCTTTTTATGTACATGTTCAGCATGACTGTGTACAATATCTGACATGCATAAAAAAATATAGGGAGATTATGTAAGGAGAACATGCAGAAATCTAGAGCAGTGGTAACAACCAGTGGATGGATCCAAAAATAATGATAGCAGACTAATGACTGCTTTAATTTAATAAAAACAGATTATGATTGCTTTACTATTTGTTTCCCACCCAAGATGAACAACATAGGCATACCCTAGGTGAACAAGATATCAGACAGAGATATTATTCATTGTTGCCTCGATATGTGCCCCACAACTAATTTAGAACTCAAGTTTGAACATCAATTTGGACCTGACTTGGAGTCTAAGAGGTGAATAGGACAATAAAGTAGAAGTTAATATTAAGGAATGCATAACATAAGCAGAAACAAAAGAGTGCGACCTCTCTTGTGGACCCGTGTACTCCTCAGGTTCATCTGCTGAGTAGATGATGGTGATGCCATTGCGGTGGGTGCCGGCGGTAGGGAAGGAGATCTGAGGCGGCGAAAGATGGTCGGGAGTCGTGATGTCTGGTTTGGTGGATGCTTCTGTCGATGGAGCAGCTCAGGTGAGGTGGACGACATCGCGACAGGTGCATGATAAACCACATAAAGTTTTCTTCGACACCTACCTGTAAATGAAGTAATTCTGTAAGGGCTCATTTGGCATGCATGATTCTAAAAATGCAGGGATAGGAGGAAAAACATCGGAATAGGTTAGGAATGCACATGGGAAACAGAGCATTTGTGAACACATGATTTATTTCAACTTGGGTGTTTGGTTCACAGGAATTGGAGGAGCAAAGGAATGCAAAGAGACATGGCCAAAATAAAGTGAAACCATATGAGCGTTTACAGTTAGAAGGTTATTCTACCACTAATACACTTGGTCTTGTTTTCATGCATAGGATTTTGAAAAGTAGGTCCAGGTGAAAGTTTTGCTCCATTCCTTTCAACAAAATGCATGAATGATTGAATAGTAGAGTGCCATAGGAAAATTTCCTATTGCGATGTTTTTCCGTTGAACCAAAATAGCCCTAATGGAACGACATGAATGTAGAGTAATGAGTGATGCGACAAGTGTACAACCTCTTTGCTGTAGCCGTGTCGACCTCAACATCATTTGGTTGGTCGCTGAAGAAGTTGAGGCAGAGGTGGCTGTCAGAGGTGTGGAGGAAGATCTGAGGAATCTGTAGATGGCGTCCAGGTCACTGCTCTGTTGTGATGGATCGTTCCATCATTGGAGCAGCTCTTGTGAGCCGTAAGACGTCGAGGCTGAAGCAGCACAAGACATACATCGTTAAACTCAAGTGGGATTCTAATAGCATCTCCTATAGACGATATAAATACATTACCACCAAAAACCACCTGACTACAACAGATGAGGTAAAAACTATTGACTCTGAACCTAACTGTCGAAACTGAAATTTACTGTGGAATCTGAATGTTACAGTCGAAACTGAACACAATGGTAGCAGAGAGGCACTTCACATGTAGTTTAGGGAGGGGCTGCAGTTCATCTTCAACCTGCACCCCCCTGAGCCGCCAGCCACCACCGGCCGAACTGCCGGCCCCCGCGCCGCCTCGCCGCCCTGAAACAACTCCCCACCGCCGGTCCACCGCCGCCTCGCCACCCCGAAACAACTCCCCACCGCCGGTCTGCCGCC
>NC_041382.1:437500767-437518566 GCF_002162155.2 Triticum dicoccoides
TGAACCCTAAGATAGATAGTGGGATACCTCTCTCACGAGCCCCTCTCCCCGCTGCGGGTGGTTCTTCCTTAACTCTAGCGAGCCCCCCCCACCCCCTGAAAATCGACTGACCCAAAAGTCGATTCAGTCGACTGAAGTGTAGCTAAATTGGAGCAGAGCAGCAACATGAGCGAGGGGGAGAGCAGCAGCAGTAGCACGAGCAAGCAAGCGAGAGCTGGAGCAGCAGCAGCAGTGCGAGCGAGCGAGAGAGAGCCGGAGCAACAGCAGTAGTGCGAGCGAGCGAACGGGAGTCGGAGCAGCAACAGCAGCGTGAGCGAGCGAGCGAGAGCCGGAGCAGTAGTAGCAGATCCAGCTTGTATGGCCGCTGCCACCATGGAGATGTCGCCTACGGCGCCGGCTTCAAGGTAGCAGCTCCATGGGGGTGCAGGATGGAGCACCGTCGATGCCAGGAGGTCGAGTTAAGGAGAAGGTGCGATGCGATGAGTATACAACCTCTTTGGTGACTTCGAGTAGGCCTCGGCTTCGTCTGAGGAGTCGGTGAGGATGCTGCAGTTCTGGTGGAGCAGGTTAAGGCAATGCTGCAGTTCTACTAGCCATAGATTCATGAAAATAAGCAAACAACACACGAAAAACAGAATCTGTTAAAAATAGAACAGTCTATAGTAATCTGTTTCTAACGCAACTTCTGGAACCCCAAAAATTCTAAAATAAATGTCTGGACATGAGGAATTTATCTATTAATCATCTGCAAAAAGAATTAACTAAATAGAACTTTCCAAATAAAAATGGCAGCAATTCTCGTGATCGCTAAAGTTTCTGTTTTTTACAGCAAGATCAAAAAGACTTTCCCCAAGTCTTCTCAACGGTTCTACTTGGGACAAACACTAAGTAAACACAAAAAACATAACCAAAACAGAGGCTAGATAAATTATTTATTACTAAACAGGAGCAAAAAGCAAGGAATAAAAATAAAATTGGGTTGCCTCCCAACAAGCGCTATCGTTTAACGCCCCTAGCTAGGCATAAAAGCAAGGATAGATCTAGTTATTGCCATCTTTCGTAGGTAATTCTTCAATGAGACACCTATAACTCTTAGGAGTTTCTTTCTTTTTATTAATTATCAAACTCCCTGGCACAAAATAAAGAAAGTTATTTGTATCAAACGGTTCCTTAATGATAGCAAAAAGATTGGGATGAACACTTATTGATTTTAAATCCGCAGTTTCCTTACTAGAGGATTTGGAGTTTTTTTAATGGAAGAAAAAGCGGCTCCCAAGTTGGTGATAATTCCCTCAAGTTTATTGATTCTAGTAGAATCTTGATCTATTCTTTCATTAACTATGGGTTCTTTTTCCTTCAAATTTTTCAGAGTAACTTCCACCTTAGATCCATATTGGGTAATTTGGTTGTGGATCTTTTTATCCAAATTCTCAATCAACTCTACAGTAGCAACTTTATTCTCAATAATTTCAGGCCTTTGCATCACATGTTCCAAAGTTAACATAGTTCCATTAACCAAAAGAGGTGGTGAGCCAAACAAATCTATCATAGAGTTATAAGAATCAAAAGTATGGCTACCCAAGAAATTCCCTCCAGTAATGGTATCAAGAATATATATGTACCAAGGAGTAGTGCCTACGTAGAAATTGCGAAGAAGAATGGAAGTAAATTGCTTCCTGATAGATCTATTTTGAGCATTGAAAATTCTATACCAAGTATATTTTTAGATTTTCTCCCTCCCTTTGTTTAAAAATAAGAACTTCATTCTCGGGAGACAACGGAGAAGATAGATGACTAGCCATAACGACAAGGCAAGCAAGAAAGCGACAAACGGAAAAGAGAGGGCGAAAAAAATGGCAAGGGTGAAGTGGGGGAGAGTAAAACGAAAGGCAAATGTGAAATAATGTAATGCGATGGATAAGAGTTTGTGATGGGTACTTGGTGTGTCTTGACTTAGCAATGGCACCAGAAATGACTCATTGTTGGGAGTCAAATCTTGACTTGACTTGGCGCGAATATCCCCGACAACGGCGCCAGAAATCCTTCTTGCTACCTCTTGAGCACTGCGTTGGTTTTCCCTTGAAGAGGAAAGGGTGATGCAGCAAAGTAGCGTAAGTATTTCCCTTAGTTTTTGAGAACCAAGGTATCAATCCAGTAGGAGATCACGCTCAAGTCCCACGCACCTACACAAACAAATAAGAACCTCACAACCAACGCGATAAAGGAGTTGTCAAGCCCTTCACGATCACTTAGGAGAGTGAGATCTGATAGATATGATAAGATAATATTTTTGGTATCTTTATGATAAAGAGAAATAAAGATGCAAAGTAAAATACATGGCAAAGGAAATAACTAAGTGTTGGAAGATTAATATGATGAAGATAGACCCGGGGGCCATAGGTTTCACTAGTGGCTTCTCTCAAGAGCATAAGTATTACGGTGGGTAAATGAATTACTATCGAGCAATTGATAGAAATGAGCATAGTTATGAGAATATCTAGGTATGATCATGTATATAGGCGTCAGGTCCGCGACAAGTAAACCGAAACGATTCTGCATCTACTACTATTACTCCAGACATCGACCGCTATCCAACATGCATCTAGAGTATTAAGTTCATAAGAACAGAGTAATGCTTTAAGTAAGATGACATGATGTAGAGGGATAAACTCATGAAGTATGATATAAACCCCATCTTTTTATCCTCGATGGAAACTATACAATACGTGTTGGTTCCCTTTCTGTCACTGGGATCGAGCACCGCAAGATTGAACCCAAAGCTAAGCACTTCTCCCATTGCAAGAAAGATCAATCTAGTAGGCCAAACCAAACTGATAATTCGAAGAGACTTGCAAAGATAAACCAATCATACATAAAAGAATTAAGTGGATATTCAAATATTGTTCATAGATAAACTTGATCGTAAACCCACAATTCATTGGATCTCGACAAACACACCGCAAAAGAAGATTACATTGAATAGATCTCCAAGAAGATCGAGGAGAACTTTGTATTGAGATCCAAATAGAGTGAAGAAGCCATCTAGCTAATAACTATGGACCCGAAGGTCTGAAGTAAACTACTCACACATCACCGGAGAGGCCATGAGTTGATGTAGAGGCCCTCCATGATCAATGCTCCCTCCGACGGAGCTCCGAAAAAGGCCCTGAGATGGGATCTCTCGGGTAGAGAAGGTTGCGGCGGTGGAATTAGGTTTTCGTAGTGCTCCTGGATGTTTGGGGGGGTACGTGGATATATATAGGAGGAAGAAGTACGTCGGTGGAGCAACGGAGGGCTCACGAGGGTGGATGGCGCGCCCAGGGGGTATGCGCGCCCCCTGCCTCGTGGCTTCCTCGGTTGTTTCTTGACGCTCACTCCAAGTCTCTTGGATCACGTTTGTTGAGAAAATCACGTTCCCGAAGGTTTCATTCCATTTAGACTCTGTTTGATATTCCTTTTCTTCGAAACCCTAAAATAGGCAAAAAACAGCAATTTGGGCTGGGCCTCTGGTTAGTAGGTTAGTCCCAAGAATGATATAAAAGTGTAAAATAAATCCCATAACATCCAAAATAGATAATATAATAGCATAGAGTAATCAAAAATAATAGATACGTTGGAGACGTATCATGGGCGTGCATGTTTTCAATTACTCGAGACTACCAAACACGACATGCAGTGGTTAATTCATTGCATGCAATGCTATTAATTAGCAAATAAACATTAAGTTATCTTGCTTTTCCCTCCTTCTTGGTCACGGTGCATAACCAAAGATGACTTATTCACCTAGACGGAGGGAGTAATATAAAATATATGAGTGCAGATGCTCTACCGTGAGGTTCCTTGCTCCTTCTCGATCGTCGGGTATCTATGAGGATAGAATCTATGAAGTGAGTGTTTGGTTCAAGCCACACCTTAGTCAAGCCACACTTGGACCCCACATGGCATACACACAAAAAATAATGCAAGATTCCCTTAGGCTTGCCAACTAGTGGCTCTCATTTTGATGAACTAACCTTAGGCAAGCTTGGAAAAAATGTGTGGCTGTCAGGACCCCGACTCAATGCCACATCGATCTAGCATGTAACACTTCATATCACTTTGCGACCTCACGCACGGTATTCCCACGGGTGTTGCCTTACCTTTGCCCGGGACCGTTTGCGCCTTTTGGCACACGTATATGACAGTGTCGCTAGCATCCATATGATAAGGAGCCCGGGCTGACATGGCTAGTCGTAAACCCAAAGTGGCACAGACTTACAGGGACAGGCATCCATGACCCAGCATCGAACGTGTCGGTCATCAGCGAGTGAATCCAGGCTGTAGCACTGGGCTAGCAGGACTCCGGTGAACCGGGCTGTAGCAGGCTAACAGGACTCCGGTATTCATCGCGTGACATTTTCCCGAAGGGACAGACACCGGAACGAAGAAGGACACATGCCGGCCAGCCTAAGTGTTCCGGAGTAGTAGCAAGCTACCATGGCTCGGTGGAAACACTAGGAGACATTTCCCGGTAAGAGAGGCTACTAAAGATAAACAACTAGATGGTCAGATCCCACACATACCAAGCATTTCAATAGCATACACACAATATGCTCGATATGTGCAAGTACAACATGGCATCACAACATGACTCTACGACTCAAGTAATTTATTAAATAGGCTCCGAGGAGCGAGATATTACAAACATGGGTCTCATGACCCAACAATCAGAGCATACAAGTCAAAGCACATGCGGAAGCTTAACATGTCTGAGTACAGACATCTATAAATGAAAAAGGCTGAGAAGCCTGACTATCTACCAATCTTGCCGAGGAACAAGATCGTAGCTGAGGTATCAAGCTAAACGTCGAAGTCCACGCGGAACTACTAGTGAGACTGAAGTCTCTCTGCAAAACATAAAATAGGCAAACGTGAGTACAAATGTACCCAGCAAGACTTACATCAGATCTATCTACATATGCATCATTATCAACAAGGGGGTGGAGGGGTTTGACTGCAGCAAGCCAGCTTTGACTCGGTGGCTATCCTGAACTACGACTGCAAGTAACTCTTTTGAAGTGGCGCACACGAGTCCACATATTCACCAACCAATACACCACTATGGATCCGCTCCCGTCTCCCTACGAGAATGCCATCTATAGCACTCACGCTTATCTTGCGTAATTTAGAGTATCCATTTTCACTTGTCTATGAACTATGCAAGGGGTCCAAGTTTCCATATCCGAGGAATCTGGCTATTCGAATAGATGATGTTAACCCTGCAGGGGTGTACTTCTTCACACACGCTTTCGCCACTTATCGCCCTGTACACGTCATGTACCTCGGCAACCTTCAAGCGGAAGCCGGGCGAGGGAGTCGGCCACGACCTGACTAACCGAACAAGTCTCTAATCCAGGTTTATCGCCTATTCGGGTTCCATCCGCAAGGAGATCCGGCCGGGGTGTCGCTCACGGCCCCAAACGATGTGTGCAGGGTTCCCAAGCCCACCAACCGGGTGCCACTTGGTACACCGTGCCACTGTGCCTAGTCTGTCCCAAGCCCACCTGTACCGGGTGCCACTTGGTAGACTACTAACACTACCTACAAACACCAGAAACTAGTTGCAACTCCTGGACAGAGATCAACTTGATTAATAAGTCGAGAGAGCTTGGAGCGCCCGGAGCCCAATGTGTGGTAGTAACTGATCATGGATCACAAACACAGAACTCAGTTCCTGAGGACGGCTGCAATGAGACAACCCACCATGTACTCCTACATGGCCTCTCACCGCTACCTTTACCAAATCGTGTTCACACACTTAGTTCACCCATAGTAGGACATGTTCACACGCCTCTGATTCATCCCCGATGAATCAGACCTGACTCAACTCTAAGCAGTAGCAGGCATGACAAACAAGCATGAATGAGTAGGCACATCAGGGCTCAAACAACTCCTACTCATGCTAGTGGGTTTCATCTATTTACTGTGGCAATGACAGGTCATGCAAAGGATAAAGGGTTCAGCTACCGCAGCAAGTATCAAATATGTCGTTGTTGTCCTAATGCAGTAAAAGAGAGCAGGAGCGAGAGAGTGGGATTTTATCGGAATGAACAAGGGGGTTTTGCTTGCCTGGCACTTCTGAAGATAATATAGCTCTTCATCGGTGTCATCGATCACATCGTCGGTACACGTCTATCGAGAGGGGACAATTACCGGCAAATACAGAAAAAAACACGATCAATGCAATGCACAATATGATGCATGCTATGACATGGCAATATGAATGTGTTTTGGGCTAATGCATCTAGCAACAAGTTAAATGGGGTTGGTTTGATTACAAGATTCAAATTCAAACCCCATATGTGATTATTTAAATGCCATTCACTTCATTTGTCCTAAACAGTAGTTATAAGTTGTTCTAACATGCATGAAAATGGTACAGATGGATTCCTTGAATTTTTCTGATAATTTTTCATATATAAATTATTTAATTTGGAGTTACGGTTGAATTTCTATGATTTATTGAAGTTTTAGCTATTTTCTGGAATTTCCTGATTATTTTTAAATCCAGAAAATACTTATTGCGTCAGCCCCACATCATAGTGATGTCAGCAGGGTCAACTGGGCGCCCCAGGTCAAACCTGACCAGTGGGGCCCACTGGTCAGTGACTAGTGCTGGTTAGTGACAATGACAGGTGGGACCAGGTCAACAGCCACGTCAGCTTGGTCAAAGCTGACGTGTGGGCCCATGGTGGTTAGATTAAAACTTAACAGAAAAAGATAAGGATTAAACAAGGGCGTGGGGCCCATACGTCAGCGGCTCTGGGGAGGTTAGTTGGCCGTGATTAGTGCTAATCACGCGGCCACGTCGGCTAGTGACGCCGGCGACCATGGCGACGGCGGGACCTCGCCGGAGTTGCTCGGGATGGCGCTACAGCCCGCGGCTGGTCGCGCTGAGGGCACCAAGAGGGAGCCCGTGCTCCCGTGCATCTAGTGGCGCATGCAGCTGGGCACAGGGAGGCCGGGGTTCACCGGAAACGGGCTCCTGGCGGCGACCGGAGTTCGGCCATGTGCGGGGTTGGGGCTGCGGCGCGCTAGGGAAGAAGCTGATGGTCCAGACGGCATCCGCGGGCCACCAGAAGCGCGCTGGTGCCACGGGTTCGAGCAGAGGGGCTCAGGTCAGGAGGGCTACGCGGCCATGGCGGACGGCGGTGCTCGGGAATGTGGGCGGGGGTGCTACGGCATGGGAACGAGCAAAACGAAGGAGGGGAAACGGAGTGGAGCTCACAGCGAGTTCGTCGGCGGTCTCGGGGAGCTCGGGGAGGCGTCGGAGGCGGCGAATCGACAGCGGCGGTCCTCGGTGGCCGAGGAGGGGAAAAGCGTCGGGACGGCGCTTCGGGGCTTCTCCGGTCGCGTGAGCCGACGGGGAGGTCGAGGGAGGCACTGCGGAGCTCAGGAGCACGTCGGGGAGGAGAGGGGGTGGCGGTGGCCGCGAGGGCAACGAGGGTCAGCGACGGTGGCGCTCGGTCGGTTGTGTGCGAGAGGGACGGGGAAGGGGAGAGGCGATGGGAGAGGTCGAGGGGGTTCCAGGGGGTCGGGGCAGCGCCGAGAGGATGACGCGAGGCGTCGCGGTGTCCAGGCGATGCAGACGAGCAGGGTGGTGGCGTGGCGAGCTCGGGCGCGTGCACCGAGTCCCTCCTCTGCCTACTGGCGCGATGAGGAAGGCGACAGGGAGGAGGAGGTGGGCTGGGCCTGCCAGCTAGGCCGACAGGTAGGTTTGGGCCGGGTGGGCTGACAGATAAGCTGAGGTAAGTCTCTCTCTCTGCTTTTATTTACTGTTTTCTATTTTGTTTTGTTTTGTTTTGGTTTAGTAAAAATACTAAACCATTTTATAAAATCCTGAAAATAATTATGTGGCTAGAACTAAAATATACCAAACCACATAAAATGTTCCAGTAATTTTTGGACATATATTATTTATATATCAAATATATATCCAATGCAAATAGCTATTTATTTAATTCAAAGGCCCAAAATAATTAACTCTGAGATACCAAAAATATTGTTTTGAGTTTTACCTCTTTGCAATATTTTCAGAGACTAAGAGGAGCATTTTCTTGGACTTCTTTGAGGAGATTTTAATGTTGATCATTTTTAGAAGGTTTCTGAGGCTTTGAAAATTCCTCAATTCAAATTTCATTTGAATTAAAACATGATGCTCACATGAGGTCTAGCCTAGTGCATAACAGGACCAGGGATGTGACAGTGGCAAAGTGTGGTAATGCTAGGCCTAGAACCAAAGGCCCCTTTGCCACAACTAACCTTAGGCAAAGTGTGGCTGCCACAAAAAGTGTGGCTATGGCCACCACAAGTGTGGCAAGATTTGGCAAAAACTTGAGCCTATGACATGTGGACCATATAACTAGAGAAGTGTGGCAAGCCACAAGTGTGGCAATGAACCAAATACATGTATAAGATGTAGTGGCATGACTAAGGTTAGACATGGCAACCTTAAGCTGGGAACCGAACATGCCCTATATTCTTCCACTCTTTTTACGTGAGCTTTGTTCATCCTTTTCCCAACACACAGGACATATAGCATCAAGTTGCATGGGTCATGCAAGAAAATGGAGATAAGCAGTGCATAAGTGAGTCGTGCACTTTGATGGCACCTAGTACTACATAGTATTTTTTTCTCCTTGATGGCACGTGAATAGTGCACGTACTCAATGACGGAGCACATGATGGTAGCCATGGACATGGTCGGCCCTTTTTTGGAGAGAGTACTAAAAAACATTGATGTGTCCCATCAACTTGCAGAACGACGAGCTCCCTCGCCAACGCATGTGTGGTGGCTCATAGCACGAGGAGAAACTTTTTCTTACAAGCGGTGGACGTGCAACAGTTCATTTGGTGTCAGATTGCCAGAAGTACTACTATAGTACCATCATTATTGTTCGACTTCCGGAAGAGGAGAACAACCAAGCGCAAGGTCACCTACTAACCTAGTACTACTAAATGAACTGTTGCATGCTTAATTAATATAGGTGGCTCTTGCAGCGGCACATCATTAACACAGTGCTCTTGCAGCAGCAAGTACTCTCTTCGTAAAGAAAAATAAAGGATTGGAGTGGCATGTCCACTTGAATCCCATAGCATTAACACAGTGTTCCCCTAAAAAACAGAGTGTTTGACACAGGAAAAACAAAAGGAAGTGAAAAAAAAGTTGAGTGGATGCTAGAATGCCAATTAACACATGATTACACGGGAAAAAAAATCCTATAGCATTCTATCCTATGAATCAAACGACCAATGTAGGTAGCACGGTGCTGCCTCTCATCGACCTCCTCTATAGGAGTTTTCTTCTAGTAGTGGCGGAGATTAGGCCAAGGACAAAATTGATTTTCACGTAGGGATCGATTAACTCAACTATGTATCCTAGCTAGTAGCGCCCACCTGCAAATGAGCGCCACCGTGAGCTGCATGATAATGATAAAGGCTCTGGGAGGACCAGAGGTAGGCGGGTGACGAGCCAATGAGGTAGCCCGACAACCCCTTGAGCTTGAAAGGCACCCGCATGATCTCCTCTCCTCGTAGGGAAGGTCAGGGTCCATTGGGTACATCTCCGACGACATCTGCGGCTTCCGACGACGTCGTTGCCATTTCATTAGTGTAAATAATTAGTCAATTCCTAGTAAAAAATCAAAACCGCCTAAACTCTAACATGTGAACACTAAAACCGCTCAAGGGGATGATATACCCGGTTTTAGAGATTCGAGGGTAAAAATCGTACCAAAAATGACTTTGGGGGGTTATTTGTCCATCAACTTATGATTGAGGGTGAAAAATATACTTCTTTCAATGGTCCGCTGGTCAGAGTATTCTTTTTAGATTTATAACGCGTGGGACTGAGTGTGAGTGAACCGACCTCAGTTGACGGCAAAATTGCTTGCCGGACACACTTTGAGAGAGATGAGGAGCAAGAAGCCATATCGCTTGTTCGTGTCATGCAAGAAAATGGTTGGTCTCATGTTTAAAACTTGTTGTACTATAGTAGAGGTAGATGTAGATGTAGTGTAAACATAGATGCAGATGTAGATGTACATGTTGAAGTGTAAAGATAAGTGAGACTCACCAACGATCACCAACGTAGGCTGAGTACGTGCACGAATCACCCACAAAAAAGGAGTACGTGCATGAAGAGAAAAATTGCATGCATGGACGCACGTACTTTGTGCCTCATTCCCTAACACATGCGCAGGGGTGCACGGTGGAGCTCATTTCTGGATGAAGAGGTAGCTCACGTGATAATTTGACGTGTTTGGTAGTTGTTCACTTAGTGGAGGGTCGGGAACCACGCGTGGACGAATCAAAGTTCGGCCATGATGCGGTGGCGTGTTTGTTTTTAATTTTTTTCTTCAATGGAACGTACGTATTTTTTTTTCTTGAATGGCACATCAAACGTGCACATACTCAATGACGGAGCACGGGATGGGATGGTAGCCATGGACATGGTCGGCCCTTTTTGGAGACTACTACACCAGTACTTTGATGTACATTTAAAAAAAACTACTACTTTCATGTGTCATGTCAACTCGCAAAATGATGAGAAGCTTGCTTACTACGCCCTCTACATAGCCCACACTTTGTATGGCTAGTTATATTGGGAGTAACTTAGCGCACTCCAAGAAAATTTTGCTTATGTGGCAAGTAGTTAATGTGAAGTGGTGACATACTCCCTCCTTTCCGTTTTAGACTAGCCACAATGGGAGGTAATATACACTAGTAACATACATATATTCCTAGACTATCCACTACTAGAAAAACCCCTACTAATGGCGCACCTAGTATGGCTATTAATGGCGCATCTGTGGTGCGCCATTAATAGCACGCCATTAGTAATTTTTACTAATGGTGCACCACCTGGTGCGCCATTAGTATCTGGTATACTAATGGCGCACTGCGGATGCGCCATTAGTATAGGCCAGAGCGCCATTAGTATGCCTCCCAGGGGCCATGTATACCCAGGTGCTCTGGCATACTAATGGCGCACCACCTCTGGATGCGCCATTAGTAACCGCGGCATACTAATGGCGCACTACCCAGTGATGTGCCATTAGTATGCACTGTCATACTAATGGCGCACTGCCATGTGATGCGCCATTAGTATGAATATTAGGTTTTTTTTTTATTTTTTTATTTTCTGTTTTTTGCACAGGTTACAAAATGTATAATTTGACAAAATATAGACAGCACACATCAACAACAGATTCATCAAATACAATAGAAGATTAGTCTTTGAATACAATTCATCATATTAGTCTCCGAATACAATTCATCATATTAGTCTCCGAATTGAAAAGACCGAACAAAGATAGAACATTATATTACAAGTCTCGATACCGCGATGAGCGAGTTTGTCTTCACATTACAAGTCGATATCGATCATCTAAACTACCATCACATAGAAGAGAGCTGCGGTCATCACGATGAGCATCATCACGATGAAACTCGTCTTCATCCGGTTCCTCCAACGCTCCCTCCCCTCTCCCGCTAGATAGCGGGCGTATCTAGATTCGGCCTCGGCCCTAGTGGTGTACCCTTTGTAACTGTTACCGCTGAATCGGTGAACCTGTCTCCGACACTCCTCCCAATCGTCGTAGACTCCGGGAACCTTACCCTTGTACACGACATACGACGGCATCGCTATGCACTAGCCAAACGAAACGTTAGTACCAATTCACAGACAATACATAAGCAATATATATGTATGCAACAGAACGATCGGAAGAGAAAAGGAAGACATTAATAGCATCGATTACATCTAAGTTGAACGACTCTCGAAACCAAAGAGACATACTACAAGTTCATTAAAGTTTAATTACAACATGAGCCAATCGATGTTTCAGAACTAGACACAGCATCACTGCTTTCGACTCGACTCAAGGGACCGGAGCGTGGATGAAGCCGCCGTCTATCATGGGAGTCATGAAATAACGGTCGTTGTCAGCCTGCATTTGTAGCATTGTGTCGATGTCACTATTGGACGGTTGATTTCTGAGGTAGAACTGCCCCGAGGTACGAAGGACATCTTGATGGATGATTTCCGCAAACTCCGATTGGATGCGAAAGAATTCTTTTCGGAGGTCCGCGTCCTGGATTGTCGACACGCTCGCGGCCCAATCTTTGAGTTTACTCGATAGCAGAAGTTGATGATGGTCCCGTACGATCGCCCGCATGTGATGGATGGCGTAGTAGGCACCCTTCTGACCGCCAGGCGGCTGCTTGACGCAGCAGAACATCGTATTGTGGGAGAACACGTGCTTGCCGTACTTACGAATAGGCCTGGTGAAGGTGCCTCCAGATTTGGCGTAGCCGGGGAGAACATCATCAAGAACCTTCTTGACATTTGTGTAGTCTACGTTCGACTGATGGTCCGGGTCGAAATACGTGGCCATGGAATATTTGGGGCTTAGGAGGATGAGCGTGCAACGTGTGTCACTGCAGAAAACACGGAATGTTAAAAGAAAAATGATCGAAATGTAAGAATTCATATGTTACGGGCCGGTTGAGGGGAGGACTTACGCGGGAAAGTAAGGCACGAGGAAGTTATCCTTATCTTGGTTTGCCAGAATGACGCCTTCGAGGTAAGAACTCGCGACTTGCCGGTCCCCAGCGCTGCCCAAGATCTTGGCACGCATGTAGAAGGGGTCGACTATCACGATGTCCGGGGTCTTGTCGCGAATGATCCGCATCTCCATACTCAGCGAAAATAGCCGAACGAAGGTGTAGTGCAGCGGATGAAGGTTCAACATAGCGTGGATGTCATCAAAACGCAGGACGATCATACGCCCGATGGAGTTATCCACAAAGCCCTTGCCCTCTGGCACCTTGGCCGCGAAAACCGGGTATGCCACATCCTTCTCCCTGAGACGCCGCTTCTCCAAAGAAAGAACACTGTCATGCAGACTCCGCATAGCACTGGTTGCAGCATTGAGCATATTTGTTGGTAGCATCGCCCTACCCGCCACATGAACCCTCCTCGAGATATCCTGCGGTGAAGGTGGCCCGTCCTGAGCACGGATCGTACTCGGTGCCGGCTGGCTCGCACCCTTCTTAGTCTTTCTTTTGCGTGCCTTCTTCTTCTCCTGTAATGGGACCGAGTTCTGCTCATAGACCGCCTTCTTGAGTGTGTTGGGGCTGATAATATTTCGCACCTCACCTATCTGAGGCTCGATGAAGTCGGCAGCTGGAGGCGTCTCCTGAGAGCTGAACGCCAGACGGCGCCTGTTGCAACTTGGCTTCTCCGCGGTACCAGCTAGATCGCACACGTCTTTTGTTGGGTTTGGTTCTTGAGAAGGAGGCCCCATGAAGTCGCCATCGTACCCATGCTCGGCAAAGTACTGATCGACGTTGCCAAATGTATCATCATCGTCGTCGTTGTCGTTCTGATCCTGTGCCATATGCATGTTTGGATCCAGTGGCATAGGGATGTCCGGCACCGTTACGGCGGTCTTGCCATGGGGCCGACTTGGCGCCGGCACGACTGGCGGTGTTGTCTTTGGGGTGGTGTCCCCCGCCCCCAAACGAATCTGGCTCTTCGGCCAAAGCAGGGGCCAGCTTAGGCAGGCGCTGAGGGTCATCACGTCTTCATCGTCGGCCCCGACGGGTCGAATCGGAGGTAACAAGTCGTCGCAGCCTGGCAGCACCCGAACCAGTTGAACCCTAAACAAGTTGGGTGGCATCTGGGTACCATGGAACAAGGGGTTGCCCGGTTGAATGATTTTGCCCTTGGCGACATCGACCAACTCGTTGTTCACGAAGTGGAGGAGAGTGCACGGAACGTCGGTGGCGCCCTGCGAAAACATGTAGGGCATTAGGGATGCCCAGTCAAAGGCAAGGAGATGAAGTCCTCGGCCGAGAGAGGCTTAATTAGTTACCGTGATGATGGCGTCGAGCTCGGCTAATGTCGACGCACCGCCAACGGCAGGCGTGCAGTTGACGGAGGGGCCGCTTGCTGAAGAGGTGCCGGCCGGTGTACACCCGGGTGCATTAAGCTCCCGTGCCGGCGTCGGAGACACCAATGCCGCCTCCGCCGGAGGCACCAATGGCCCCGCCATCGCATTATGCGAGTTGCTGGCCGTGAAGCTAGGAATCGGGGGCGGCCCCTGTTGGCCGCCCACAATCCACGCACTCAACCCCGAGATCAAGGTAGGCACAAGGGTGGTGATCGTCGCTCTGAGTCGTTGTTCCACTTGCTCTTGGACAATCTCTGGAATCCGCGCCACCTGTGCCTTGAGTTCTTGAACCTCTCGCGCCTGGCTTTCCGAGCTGGTCTTTTTCTCCTTCCGCACACCAGCGGTATAGTATGATCCCCATTTTGTCGACAAGCCTTTGCCGGCCACACGACCAGCTGACGTCGGCTTACTGAGCTTATCCTTGTTCTTCATTACATTCAACCCCCTATTTAGAGTGGTGTCCCAAGGGTTGCTCTTAGTCGACCCCGCGCTACTGCTTTCAGTCGCCTGCGGAAGGAATGTGAACCATTTAGAAATTTGGCTTCATTAATTAGAATGCAACCATATGGAGCTAATTACGCGGGGGTGTATTCCTTACCAGAACAAGCTCAAGCTGCCTGGTCTTCGAATCTGTGGTAAGCTCCTTTGTTTTCGGGTCCTTCTTGTACCGGGCCCTGACAAAGTTCCTGGTCTGCTTGTCACCGTATTTATCGAAGAGGGGCGGTAGGCCTTGCTCGGCACGGTCCGCCTCCTCCTTGTCCCATATAGGCTCCGCCACTCTGTAACCGCCGGGACCGAGTGTGTGTTCCCCTATGTTCAGCTCCCGCATTTGTTTCCCCCACTCACTTGATTGGGAGCTTGCGGTGCTCGAGCAATTGATCTTGAAGTCGTTGTAGTCATCTTCGGTGATCGAAGGATTTTTCTCCTTGATCTTTTGATAGCTCTCACCTTTCTCGATCATTCTCTTCACATTGCTTTTCCAAGTAGACAGGGCCTTGCTCATCTTCGTGAGGGCAACATTGTTCACTTTATTCCCTTGGAGGCTTGTGTTTTCAAATTCAGCGGGGAACTTGTATCGTTCGTGCAGCTTCGTGAAGAGGAGGTTGCGCAAATTCCCTCGGTTAGGATGCCTCAGGTTCTCGGTGTTGATCGAGACGGTGCTCCGGACAATGCACCCGAGCTGAAGCGTGTACCCCTTGACTATTCGTTCGGGCGCCGTTGGATTCCCGTTGGAGTCCACTTCAGTAACTTCCTCCTTGAGGGTGCGGAGCACGATCGGGCGCCGGTTCTTCCGTTGCCTCTTCGGTTGGCTGCCATCTGTGCGTGCGCCGCCATCATCAGTGGTGGCATCCTCGGTGGCACCATCAGTGGTGGCATCAGTGTGGTCATCCTCGGCGGCACCATCCATGGTCTCAGGATCGGTGGGGAAGGCGGCGGCCTCATACAAGTGAGGTTGTTCCTCCATCTCCTGGGACAGCTCCCAGAATGCCTTGCCGCCCGAACCCCCGGCCTCATCGTTGTGGGCCATGTTTCTCTCTAAATAGAAACAAAGTTTGGTCAAAAAGTTGGTTATTGTCAAGGAACAAGATCTCTAAGTTGACCAAATAACCTAATTCTCGAGGAATGTCGCCAAAAAGTTGGTTATTGTCAAGGAACAATTGAGAGATGTTTGTGATATTGCCTAGGTGTTTTGGGATAGAACCTGTTAGTGTGTTGTTGCTAAGGTCCAAGTCCACGTTCTCAGGGTAACCTAGTTCTTGAGGGGTGTGTCTAGAAAGTTGGTTGCTGCAAAGATACAAGGTTGTGAGTTTGGTCAAATTGCCTATGATGTTTGTGATATTGCCTTGGATCTTGAAGGCACTGTTGCATGATGCAGTGGTACAGCCAGCATGGGACCTCATCTTTGCAGGCTAATTTTCTAGATTGTAACACTGGGATTTGTGCACAAGCTAAGCTAGCTAAGACAGTAGCTTCCTTGCAACCCACAAAAGACAAAGGAAAAGGGGTGAAAAGGGGGAGATGGTTAGCTTTGATGAGCAGGCAACATCTTCCTAACCCCTTCTTCTTGTCTCCTCTCACTATCTCTCTCACACACATGGCAAGCAAGGGTGTCTGAGTGTGTGAACAAATACTAAACTAATCCAACCACTAAAGCAAATTAATTTTTATTTCGGTTGAGAATCGGGCACCTTCTAGGTCAAGAAAATTGGGCATGACCTTTGCTAATTTTCTTGACCTTGGAGTGCCCCATTTCTCAACCGAAACGGAAATTAATCAACGTTTCAGGAGAAAGGGGGCATTTTAGAAGATCACAAGTAGCAGCAGCATCACTTTACAAAATCACAACTAGCAGCAGCAACTTGCAGATAGCAGCAGTAGCATCACTTGACAAGTAGTACAGCAGCAGCAGCATGCATGCACTGGTCCATGGCACAAAGTCCATGACCCAGAACAGAGCACTTTACTAAAAATGAAGAAGAAAAAAGGCATGCATGCACTGGTTGTAGCAAATCATCACTTCTGAATCAAAACAACAATTAGGACAGGGAAATTATGACACACTTCTGAAGAAAAAATGATTTGTGTAATCTGGTTGGTACTATTACAGTTCCATAAATTGAAAAAAATTGATCTGTGTGATCTGGGTTACAGTATCAGCAACCTTGCATTTCATTTTATACAAAGGAGCTCACAAAGGCCATGTCATGCTTCGCAATATATGTTTACTGAAACTAAATGAACATTTTACAAGTGGATATGGTACTCTTACAGTTTGTGCCATGGACAAGTGCACATATGAACAAGCCGAGAGGAACACAATACATGCCGAGCTGCATCTCCTAAACAAGTGAAAATGGCAAATTCAATCAAACATGTCACTCCGAGAATTTAAGATTCTCGGTGCAGACAATGATTTCAGGGCCAAAATATTGACTCATGGGTAATGTAAGCATGTATTCAAACATAGGAAACTAAGTTTCCACATCCACATGGACTAAGCAATTTCACTTTGGCTCCAGAATAACAACAGGTAGATCATATTGACAAAAAAGAAACAGAAATATTAGAACTGTAGACTGCAGACAACTGAGATGAGGTGAGAACAAAATTCATTGAATTCAGATAACAGACACAGGAATACATGCCTGAGAACGTAGAAAATGAAGTTTGCACATTAACGTGGTTGAAATGTTCTGACTAGACTTTTTTCTACTTATATAAGGTTAACAATATCAGCAGACAGTAGATTGAAGATTGGCAAGCCAGCCATTTGACTACAGCGGACTACTAAAGTGAGAAGAGAGCAAATTTCACTTCATTAACTTGAAACAGACAATGCAATGCATGCCTCATTTCAGTTGAGTGGCATTATAACCTAATAATAAAGATACTACATTAGGACTACCAAACCATAGACGGTTGCAACTGGTACAGAGCAAGAAACTCTCCCACAATTGAAACCAAATGACACTCTCTCCGATCCGAATATGAGTACTATAATATGATGAACTAGGCTGTTATGAACTAGGATGTTCATGCAAATTATCATGCTCATATGGAGATGGGATGGGAGGAGGGAAGGGGATAGGGGTCGGGGCGGTAGCTTACCTTGGAGGAGCGGGCCGGGGTGGAGGAGGCGGTCGGAGAGGATAAGGATGCCGGGGAGTGGTGGTGGTGGTGCTCCGGCGACGTCCGGGCGGCGGTGGTGTGGACGGGGCGGCGTCCGGGCGGCGGGGTCGCGTCGAGGCGGCGGGGCAGCGTCGAGGTGGCGGGGCAGCGGCGTCGGGGCGGGGTCGAGGCG
>NC_041382.1:437519707-437658926 GCF_002162155.2 Triticum dicoccoides
AAATATGTTCAAACTTGTTTAAATAATAACAGTAATATTTTTTATAAGACAGTAGCATTTAAAAAGCTGTTTGATACTTTTTTTTATAAGACGGTGCGCGGGGTGCGGGGGGTCGGCGGCGGCGGTTGAGTAGGGGAATCGAGGGTGCGGGGTGTCGGCGGCAGCGGCCGGTGGACTGGGGGGTGCTCGGCGGCGAGGGGGACCGGATCTGGCGAGGTGGGATAGCGATCGAGATGGAGGGGGATCGAGATCGAGTGTCCATGAAATTTAAAAATATTCATGATAGTTCAAAAAGTACCCATGAAATAAAATCGAGAAATGAAGGCTACGATTTAAATACAATCGATCTTAGCTAGCTATCTGTTCACAATCTTCTTGCCCTTCTTTTTCGCAAATGGAGTTCTTCTGTGGAACGGACGTCCTTTAGGTAGGGTGGTCCTGCTTCTTCTTGTGGTGTATGCTGCTACTTCATCATCGTCGTCATGTTCGATCCTCGGGTCGCCGTACTTGTCGAAGTCTTGCTCATTGGCTACTCCATCCATTCCGATGATCTTCCTTTTGCCTCTCCTCACGACAACACGACTGGGCTTTGGCGGGTCGGTAATGAAGAAGCATTGGTCCACTTGGGAAGCCAGTACCCATGGCTCATTTTTCGCGGTGACGTTTGCGCCCGCGGTCTTGGATTTGGCTTCGGGTATAACCATGGTGGTGAAATACCGGTCTTCTTTTATGATGTTCTTGGCCCATCTGACACGGAACATCGGGACCTTCTCTCCAGCGTAGCTCAGCTCCCAGATCTCCTCGATCCTTCCGTAGTATCTGTCCTTGTCGTTACCGGTGTAGGATTCCATTGTTACCCCGGAGTTCTGATAACCATCGCTCTTCATGTCCTTGGCCTCGGTGTAGAATGTGTAGCCGTTGATATCGTACGCCTCATAGGTCATCAGGTTGTGCTCGGCGCCCAGTGACAAGGCGAATATGAGTTGTTCTTCCGCGGAAGAATCCTCATGTAAAGGGTACGACAGAAGCTTCTGCTTGAACCAACGCATGAAACATGAGTTGTGCTCTTTGAGTATATCTCCGTCCGTCCTCTGTTGGCCTCGGTCATTGTACGTCTTCTTAATAAAGGTTTTGTGCTCTACCACCCAAGGATCGACCACGTCTATGTGTTGTAGCGCGACTAGGTTTGCTCTTTCAAAGTCGGCGAGTCGACCCTCGAAGTCGACATGCATTTCGCGGCGACCCTCACGGTGACCCCATCCAGCGAGCCTGCCGAGGTGCTTGTTGACGGGCAGACCAATGGGGTTCTCGATGCCTAGATAATTCGTGCAGTAGGAGATGCACTCTTCGGTCAGAAAGCCCCTGGCTATGCTTCCTTCTGGACGTGACATGTTGCGAACGTATCCTTTGATGACACCATTCATCCTTTCGAACGGCATCATGCTGTGCAGGAATGTCGGCCCGAGTTGGATGATATCCTCCACTATATGGACCAGCAGATGCACCATAACGTCGAAGAATGCGGGCGGGAAGTATATCTCAAGCTCGCATAGTATCACCACGATCTCTTCCTGTAGCCTTCTGAGTTGCCTCACGCCAATCGACTTCCGAGAGATGACGTCGAAGAAGTTGCATAGGCCAAATAGCGTTTCACGGACGTGCGCGTCCATGATCCCACGGATTGCAACTGGAAGTATCTACGTCATCAGCACGTGACAGTCGTGAGACTTCATCCCGCTGAACTTCTGCTTCGCTGGGTCTAGGTATCTGCTTATCATCCCCGCGTAACCGTAAGGAAGTTTTACTCCTAGGAGGAGGTGAAAAACTGCTCGATCTCCTCCTGACTTAGAGTGAAGCACGCGGGAGGGTAGTCATTTCCGGTCTTCTTGGCCTTTTTGCCTTTGCGATGACTTTCTGTGTCCTGCTTCGCCTCATCATCATCATCATCATCATCATCATATATAGCGTGAAGCTCCTGCCTGATGCCCATTGATTTCAAGTCTGCCCTTGCTTTCGGCCCATCTTTGGTCCTCTCTGGCATGTTGAGCAGGGTACCAAGCAGACTCTCACACACGTTCTTCGTGATATGCATGACATCAAGGCTGTGAGGCACACGGTGGATCTTCCAGTACGGCAAGTTCCAGAAAACAGACCTCGTTTTCCATACCTTCAGCAGCGGCTCTGGCACCTTTCGCTTCTTTCCCGGCTCTGGCGCCTTTTGCTTCTTTCCCGGCAGTGGGCAGTCTTTCCAATTTTTCAGCAGCTTGTCTATTTCCTCGCCGCTCCTCGTACACGGGCGTTTTCGGGGTTCGGTTTCACCATCGAACAGATCCTTGTGTTTCCTCCACGGGTCATCGTCGCGAAGCCACCTTCGATGTCCCATGAACACGGTTTTCGAAGACCCGGGATCTCTATCTAGCTGGCGATACGTTGTGTCATCCATGCACCTTACGCATCCAGAAAATACGTGGACTACCTGCCCCGCAAGATATCCGTAACCGAGATAGTCGTGCACCGTCGTGAGCAGTGCGGCTCTCTTAGGGAAATATTCTTTCTCTGCGGCGTCCCACGTATTGGCTGGCGTTTTCCACAGCGTGTCAAGCTCCTCTTTCAGCAGCCCCAGATACAGATTGATGTCGTTCCCTGGTTGTTTCGGCCCTTCAATTAGCATACTCATGTGAATGTACTTCCTCTTCATGCACAACCATGGGGGAAGGTTGTACATCCACACAAACACAGGCCAGGTGCTATGTGTGCTTCTCTGGCTGCCAAACGGATTGACTCCATAGGTGCTCGCGCCCAGCACGATGTTCCTTGGGTCGTTCCCAAATTCTGGGTATTCGAAGTTCAACGCTTGCCACTGGCTCGCATCCTTAGGGTGACTCAACATCTTGTCTTTTTTATCTATCTCCGGATCATTTGCGTCATCTTCTCGCTTCTTCTCCTCCCTATCCGCGTGCCAACGCAGGAGCTTTGCTACCTTAGGATCCGCGAAATACTGCTGCAGACGAGGAGTGATCGGAAAGTACCACACCACTTTTCGAGGAGCTTTCTTCCTCTTCTTGTATCGAGTGACACCGCACACCGGACATATGGTAGACTCCGCGTGCTCGTCCCGATAAATGATGCAATTGTTCATGCACACATGGTATTTCACGTGCGGTAAATCCAGAGGACACACGATTTTCTTCACCTCCTCCAAACTGGTCGGGCACTTGTTCCCCTTGGGAAGACGTTCGTGCCAGAATGACATGTTCTCGTCGAAGCATGCGTCGGTCATTTTGTGTTTTACCTTCATCTCCAGAGCCATGAGCGTTACTTTCAGGCGGGTATCCTCGGGCCTGCATCCTTCATACAATGGAGTAACCGCGTCTAACTCAAGTTGATCCATCTTGGCTTTCTCTCGGGCGGCAGCTCTTGCGTTATCCGTCTGCTTGAGAAGCAGCTCTTGAATATGAGGGTCCTGCACCCAGCCCATCGATGGTCCAGCGTCGTCTGCTCCGCCGGCATCATCATCATGTCCTGCATCTTCTACATGATGACTGTGTACAACATCACCGTCGTGATCATCTCCTCGAGATTCTTCGTCTTCTCGCCCCCCCGAGCCGTGGTGGTTGTCTTGCTGCCCTTCCTCATTTCTTGCCCGGCCCCCATGGACGACTTCGTAGTCATCTTCATCACCTTGCCACCGATAGCCATCCATGAAACCACGCAAGAGCAGGTGGTCCCGCACCTACCCGGAATCCGGGTCCACAATAAGGCTATTTAGCTTGCATCTTCGACACGGACATCTTATCTCCGTCTCGTTCTTTTGAAGCATCTCGACCTTCGCGGACCTCAAAAACCTATTCATGATGCCTTCGGTCATCGTGCGGACCATGGTCGCCTGCGGGGTAGAGCAAAACGATATTTTAGAACCAAGAAAAAATTTGGCATGACTTTCCCTAAAAATAGGACCAAAATTCTCGCCGAAACGGAAATGAATCAACATTCCGGCAAAATATTGGCAACTATCACATTTCAAATACCGGTACACCTCCAAACACAAACACATATGCAACACCACAAACATATGCAACACCACGAACATACATAGATCTAGCTAGGCCATAAAAAGTGCATGTGCACATTGTTGTAGGGAGAACAACATAAATATAGCTTCCCCCCTTACTTACCTAGCAAAACAAGGTAACTTAACCACTTAATTTGAATGAATCTATGGTGGAAATGAGGTGAAAAAGAGGAGGCACCCGAGACAAGGAGGAGGCGGTGGAGAGAATGAAGTGGGGAGAAAGTGAGTGTGGGAGGAGAGGCTGTCCAAAATATCTTGTTGCTGCCCACTTACTAATGGCGCACCAGCAACAAATGCGCCATTAGTAATCCAGGTTACTAATGGCGCACCCCGTGGTGGTGCGCCATTAGTACTTTTGCAAAAAAAGGAATAAAAACAATAATAAAAAAATAACATTAGTGGCGCACCTTCTGGCTGGTGCGCCATTACTAGTTACAACTAGTAATGGCGCACCACCAGAGGATGCGCCATTAGTATGTTTGTACAGGCGCACTAGTTCAAACAAAATTTGGTACTAATGGCGCACCGTGGGCAGGGTGCGCCATTAGTAGTTTCAACACTAATGGCGCATCAGAGGGTGGTGCGCCATTAGTATATACTAATGGCGCACCACATGTCTGGTGCGCCATTAGTGTCAATTCCATCTATAGCCCTTTTCCTTGTAGTGATCTTACTACCTTCATAGTGGGTAGTAACATATGTGTGGTGTCATGGAAAGCTCCATTTATTAAGTTATAGACTCATACTGCATTGGGACATGTGATGTTACAGTAACAAGCTAAGTTACTAGAACTACCTCTCTCTTCATTAACTCGTTGCCACATAGAAAAATTTGCTGAGTTCGACTTGAAGTTACTGCTGAAGTTACTCCCATTGTGGCTAGTCTTATAGGGCTTATCTCAAAATCTTAGTTTTTCCATTTTATAAGGCTCAATTTGATTGTTCCCCATCATAAGTTCAGATTCCAAGGTGCATTAAATCCTTGCAAGCAAGTATTAAGAGAAAATTGACCAATTCATGTACTTTATGCATGCATGCATTGTAATTAATACATTGGTAGACCTAATTTTTTGAGGAAAACAAGAGCATTAATTTGGTGCTTTTTTAAATTACAAAAAGTATCCCACCACTCATCATCTACCTTGATTGGTGAGATTTTTTAGTTGAGCCCTATAAACGGGAAAGGAAGGAGTAATATGTTATTGTAACATAGCGTTTCCCAAGACAAGATGAGTCTACAAGCTAATAAATGAAGCCATCATAACATTACCGTACTACTCCCTCCTTTTTGGTTTATAGGGCTCCCTCCTTTATGGTTTATAGGGCTCAATTCGAAAATCTCACCAACCAAGGTAGATGATGAGTGGTGACATAATTTTTGTAATTTGCAAAAGCACCCAATTAATGCTCTTGTTTTCCTCGAAATTGTATGTTTACCATTGTATTAATTGCAATGCATGCATGCATAAAGTACATGCATTGGTCAATTTTCTCTTAATACTTGCATGCAATTATTTAATGCACCTTGAAATCTAAACTTGTGACGGGGAACAACCAAATTGATCCTTATAAAATGGGAAAACTAAGATTTTGAGATAAGCCCTATAAACCGGAAAGGAGGGACTAGTAACATAGAGTAGTGTCATATGCATGAAACTAGTGAGTATGGGAGCACATGATATTTCCCCACCCGGACCGGTCCCAAGTTGGCTTCTCACCTTCTTGGCCCACCAAAAACCCCTCCCCCCTCCCGCACGCGCTTCCCGCCCGGCGCCAGCTGAGCCCACCGCTCCACATTGATGGAAAGTTAGGGCGACATGACCTCTCACTGCTTCCGCCGTTGAAGCGGCGCACCGACCGAGGACACCGCCCGCTGCATGCCCGGCATTTCCGACTACACAGTGGAGAGTAACTTTAGAGGAAGTACTACAATTAGATGACATAAGCAGGCTATAAGGATTTCAATATAGTATTTGTGCTTAGTTGAAGGAGAGAGAAGAGGAGACATAAGAGAAGCGGGTTGTAAACTTGTAGCCGGTTGTAGCAGGAGCTCCAACATACTTTGTGAGACAAAAGGTGGGGCCATCATTAATGATATAGTATTATACTAAAGGGACTAACTGTTGTACTAGCAGGCTATTAGGTTGGTTCTAGATGATGTGTCAACTTCATATAGCCCGATGTTGGCTATACTATTAATCATGCTCTAAGTGTGGTGTGAGTGGTACTAAAGTTTAGTCCCATACTGCTACTCTCTCCTTCCATCTATATAGGGCCTAATGCATTTTTGAAGACCGCCTTTGACTATTGACATGATTAATAGTACATGAGATGTATAATGTGAAAATTATATCATTGGAAGGTCCTTTCACATACGAATTTGACCCTATGCTTTGTGTAAGTTGCATGTCTTATATTATTGCTCTAACATTTGGTTAATGTTAGCCTCGAAAAACGCATTAGGCCCTATATAGATTGAAGGAGGGAGTAGGTGAGTGTGAGTTGCGCCACTTTATAATGTGATATATTCTAGCATTTGCATAAGCATGATAATAGGAAACCTACACAAACACTCTTCCAGAATGAGGCTGTCCAAGGACAAAAGCTATGCACATAGTCTATATTTTTGTTGGTCAGAAAATTTATTAAGGCTTTAATTAATAATTAATGGACGTCTTAATTACTCATCTGTTTCTGATTCTTTTGGATAGTGGGGCTATTATTGACTTGGACGTCCGGTTTGGGCCAAAGGCCTACTCCCTCCGTCTCAGTTTAGAGGGCGTGCGCGTAGTTCGAGATCATCCATTTCACTTCTAAATATGAGTTATATGTCACCAAAAGTATATCATTGGATTCTTAAGCGGATGTAGCTTCTAAACATACATTTTTCATCACATATAATACATATATAGCTAGTTAAATTCTCAACCTAGAACGACGTGCATGCCCTGTAAACTGAGACGGAGGGAGTACTATTATACTTGGTCTTACTCGCACGACCAACCTGACAAGCTCTACCCTAGCCGCGGATGTATCATATGGTTTCGCACCGTTCCAGATCTTAGCGCCGCCACGCAATTCTTCTCCATCCCTCCTTCCGACGTGCACCACGCAAAGGGACAGCAGTCCTCCGAACCCCGCCTTTCGTGATCCTGTACGGGAGAGGGGCGATCAGGTTTTTGGCGAGCACGCTCCTATGACTACTGTCAGCGATGACTTCCTCAACAACAACCTTCTTCCCTGACCTCGGTAACCTCTTCATCAACGACATGAGTGATAACATCAACCAAAGTGGTTCTGCCCCCGCTATATAGTATGTGATTCTGTCCTCCTGGTTTAGTCCGCATCATTACTTCGATCTTTGCAATTGTTGTCATGATCTATTTACTGTTGATTCAGAATAAATCTCATAGTAAATTGCTAATATATTCAACAATCCAATCCAAAAACCTGATTATAGGCAATTTACTCCGAGTGGTTTTGTTGTGCTTTTGAAGCCACCTACTTTTAAAGGGGTCCAATATAAAAGGTGGTAGACAAGAGCAGTATATTGGTTTCAGATCATGTACTGCTATGACGCCACTAAGGGTAAGCCTGAGGGCGATCTTAATCCTACACAGCAGGAAGCTTTTGAGAACATGGATACCGTATTCAAAGCCGCCATGCTGAGTGTTCTTGACGATTCCATTATGGATTCATATATGTCATTTGACAGCGGCAAATACATGTGGGCTGCGCTCGAGGCCACATTTGGGGCCTCGGGCACTGGCAACGAGTTGCATGTCATGGAGCAATTTTGTGACTACAAGATGACTGATGAGCGCTTTGTTGTTTAGCACACTCATGAGATACAGTCACTCGCTAAGGAACTTGAGTACTTTAAGTGTGTGTTGCCGGAAAAATTTGTTGCTGGGACCATCATTGCCAAGCTTCCACCTTCATGGAACAATTTGGCTACTTGTTTGAAAAACAAGAGACATGAGTTTTTCGTTTTGGATCTCATTAGCACTCTTGATTTTGAGGAGAAGGCGAGAGCAAAAGACAGACATGCTTGGGTCACTCAGGAAGCTTCTAGTGCCCACATGGTACACGAGAAGAACTTCTAGCCCGACCAGCCCCAAAATAATAAGAACAAATCTCAGGGGAAAGGCAAGTTTGATGCAAAGAACAAGCCGTCACATTCTACCAACTTCAAGAAGAATTCTCATAATGGGAAGGGATACAAACCTAAATTTTGGTAGCACCGCACAAAATTTATATGGCTGCATCTACCTGCTGTCAGCTAACCTCATGGTGCTCTAGGTATTCCTACATTTGTAACTAGGTACAATGACCACCGCAAGATGAAATAAGATTATTCGTACATTGACTTGCTGATTGCAGTGCAGAACGATCCTGTCATGTGTGGAGGAGCAAACAAGCAGTGCAGCCGAAGGTGGAAATGAACTAAGGACTTATGAAATTATATACAATCTTCCTCAGGCAGGTCAGTATCCCCTTCGTCCAGATGATCATGTTTTGTCATGCCGAGCTATTGATATGTGTTACTGTTTTGCAACACCGTTTAAGTAGAGCTATTGTTTTCCTATCTTTTCAGATTCAGGACAATGAAGATGATTTCCGGGGAACTCCACAATATGGACTCATGTTGAGTCATCTCTATTGCCTCACGTGTTTGCTGCAAATGTGTCAGCATCAATTGCAAGATGAGGCAACTAGCTGTGGAGTTGCCAACATGCTCAAAGTGCTCACAACATTGAGAAGAAACAAGCATGCCCATGAAATTAATGCGTGCGCAGGGAGGCCCTTTGCTCAGATAAGCATCGACTGCTTTTCTTTATTTCCACACCTTCTCACAATTTTGTATTAGTTATAGTATGGTGAATCATTGAGATGCATAAACATGCTGAACTTTTGTTCTTCTGAATGTTAGTATGCATACCGTATCTTCTAAAGCTTAGTTTAATGTGAATGTTGACTAGCTTGTGAACCTTCACAATCTAGTAACTACATTGTAGGCATGTTATTTGACACCTCACTTTGCCATGCTACGCGACCAGTGTGAGTGTATGCATCCAGTACCGCATCCTCTAATTTGGTGGATGCTAAGTTGAAAAAGGTTACCAATGAGTAGCCATAAGCTAGAGGCGTGTCTTTTTTTCTTTCGAATGGGCAATAAGCTGGAGAGTGTCTCGGGCTTCCTCTAGCAAAAGGCCCTCCAGTATGAAACACGGGCAGCCGACTGGGCCGATACAAAGCCTATCCATCTTAAAACCCATTTGTTTTTGTTTTTTGCGAGGAGAAGCCCATATTTCTTGAAGAGGGGGCGATACCAGAAAAACCCTCCTCCCCCCTCACTTCCACTTATACTGCAGGTCGCTCTCCCGCTTCTGTCTCCCCCCAATTCCCCCGCTCCCCATCTTCCTCACTCGTCCAGAAAACCCCCGCTCACCTTCTTCCTCACTCGTACAGAAAATGCCTGCTCCTCTTCTCCCACTCCTACAAAAAACCCCATCCCTCCTTCTTCCCCACTCGCACTACCACTAGGCTCGTCTCTGGCTACTCTGCTCAAACCCTTGAGCTTGGCTCGACGCCCACAAGGAAAATGGAGTCGGCTAGCCCTAGCGCCAAGAAGATGAGGCTCCCGCCAGTGGCGACGCTGGTTGTAGACCCCACACCCGACAGCGCAGGGAGAAGTGGTGAGCCCCCCCACCCGGTTATGAGGAACTGGTAGAATGTCCGGTGGACCGCATCAGCGATCTCCCGAACGTCATCCTTGAGGAGATCATCTCGCTTCTCCCCACCAAGGATTGCTACCGCACACAAGTCCTCTCAACTCCGTGGTGCCCTCTATGGCGCACCACGCCCCTCAATCTCGACCATCGTTAGAGATCTGTCCTTCCTGAATTTGATCTCCTCAAAGCCATCGTCTCCTCTCACTAGCAGGGCCCTGTTCAACGCCTCTGCATCTTGACATGCTACCTGCTGTCCATACCCGGCACGATGGACGCTTGGCTAACATCCCCTAAATTTGAAAAATTCCAGCAGTTTGAGTTCTACCATTACCACAAAAGTTTCATACCATGAACACACCAAGAATTCGTGCCCACACCACTGTTGTCCATCTTGCGGTTTTCCTCCTCTCTCCACACCGCCACCTTCGCCCGGTGCCATCTACCAGACGATCTGGTACAAATGCTTCGACTCTCATTGCTAAAAAAACTTTAGCTTGTGGTGGTTTATCTGTCGGAGGCCTCACTGCACAACATCATCCACTGAAGTTGCCCTGCCCTGGAGCGCTTGCTGATTGTTTTGGGAATAGAAATCCCTATCAGTTGTCTCCAAATAAAGTCGCCTCACCTTAAAAGCATTGGAATTTGTTTTGAAGGACAGCAGCTCATCATCGAAGATGCCCCTTCACTTCAAAGGTTGCTCCTTGATGATTGTCATAAACCTTCGCAAATAACTGCCGTCTCTCTGCCCAAATTGGAGACCTTGGGTCTAATTAGTGCTCTGTTTCATGATCACAACAAGTTGGTGCTTGGCTCCTCACTTTTTCAGGTACCGTATATTATCATCTACACATTTGTAATCATAAGCTGCATTTTTCATTTGTGCGCATAAGTTTTATATCACCTTGGAGTACACTTTGGGTACTAATGTTATGTTATATGCTCAATGAAGAGTTCGTCCATGGATAGCCTATCAATGCTGCTGGATTCTGTCAACAATGCTTTAGGTCTCTCGAGAATTTATATATAAAGGTGATGATTTCATGCACATTGAAAGACCGTATATATTGTACTAGAATTAATCGTTCAGCTGTTGCTCTTTTGACATACTCTTTTTTCAGACCTTAACTATTTTGAAATCTTCATGTCTACTTAGGTACTGCAACCACATGGAGAAAAACGTATAACCAATCGATGGCGTAATAAGAACCAGTGTCGGAGTAATGAGCCACGGGTAGGCCAACCCGAGCCCCATAACCTTTCAAGACATTGGGGCAGGCTGCGCCCCTCATGACTTCGAGAGAAGAGCCGCCTCCTGAGGAGTCGACGGCAGGGCGGCCGACTGCCCGCTCACAGCCAAGTCCCAGGGACGACCTCCAGAGAAGCCGGCTTCGGGGAGTCGGCCAGCGACTCCAACAAATCATGATCTCACCGAAGGGGACGGGGCAAGGGCGTGGCTACAGTGAAGCCCACTCCCCGCCCCTGACCAAGGGCAGGCATGGCCACAGCACGCCGTACTCAGGAAGATCTCCGTGCGGCGTGGCACTGTTGCCTGGCCGGCCCTGACATCAGCGCCACAGTACCGAGTCATGTGCCCATGATGACTTGTTTGTACGGCCTGGAAGCAGCGGGGCCCACCAGTCAGCGAGACCTCAAGAGACAGCGGGAGAACCACCAGTCGGACCCGTCGGGAGTCGGCCCGGGGGAGTCGGCCGAGCCCTCCCCCGGGTCCCACGCGCCATTAATCAAGAAGAGATGGGGAGTGGCCACAGTAATCGCCCGCCAGGCGGCGGGGCTGTTGCCACGACCCCATGACCAAGCTTGCGTCATCAGGAGCACGGCTACAGTAATCAGCAGCCGGCAAGACCCGCCCGCGGCGGATGCGGCCTGGCGGCTCCGTACCAGACCAGTCGGCGGGGCCCAGCAGTCGGCGGAGAAGTCAGAGGTCGGAGGCACTGACAGCTGGGCCCGCGCCCAGTCGAATTACCATTGTACCCCTGGGTGGTAGGCCTATATAACCCCCCCAGGGCACCCATGCAAAGGGTTGGATCCTAGTAGTTCTATACCATACCAGATAGAAGGAGGGAGCTAGCCTTGCCCTCTCCTACCACGAGATACAGCTCAAGGAGCAACCGTGTAATCACTTGACCATAGTGATCATGCGGAGACCCCGCAGAGCAACAGTAGGGGTGTTTTCTCCTCGGAGAGCCCTGAAGCTGGGTAAGATTCGCCGGCGTGCATGTCTTCGCCTCATCCCGTTTCCAGGCACCGGCGACGTTCTACTCGCCCCCACCATGATAAGCCATCCGTTGGCATATGTCGCACCAAACCCCTGACATTTGGAGCCCACCGTGGGGCTAGGTGCACCACCGTCCAGAGATCTATTCTGACGGGAACCCTTTTCCTCCCTGGCGAGCGCAGCCAGCCAGGCATGCCAGACGAAGTTTGCATCGACGCACTGCACGACGTTGAGATCGCCTGCGCAGCCAGCTCCTTGGACGAGCTTGTCGGCGAGGTCCGCCTCTCCGACGGACCTACGCCCGACGCAGGCGCAGGCGGCCCCGAGAACCTCCTCGCGGGCCTCCTCGATCAACTCCACGTTCCTGGCGAGCCTGCCGTTGACTTGGAATCCGTAGGCTCCACCGACCCGATGCTGGTCGACTCCGACACCGCGTCGCTCGACGTGTTCCACACCAACATGGTGGTCTACGACGAACCTCTCCCCCGCGCTGAGAGCGATGGAAGCACCGTCACTGAGGTGCTAGTCATCAGTCATGACGAGTTCCCCAGCGGAGGAGCGCTCGACTCGCTCGGCACGGCGCTGCAAGACCTAGCCGCGCCCATTCCGGAAGATGCTGACGCAGAGACGTTAGAAGCGCGCCGCCTTCAGCTCGTTTAAGGCGCGAAGAAGCTGGCTAGCATGAGGCGCTTGTCACAAGCTTATCAGGCGGAGATGGATCGCGCCGTTGGCGGCTCGCCGGCCCCGGCAGGGCCCAGCCGCCTTGGCGCAGTCCAGCAGCGCGGCGTAGCCATCGCCAGCCTGTTTGGGGCTAGCCGCCCCATGTACGCTACACCAGCGGAGAACATCCGAGCCGCCCAGGCAGCTGCGGATGAGCTGGACAATTTCGAGGGTGAGGAACGCTGCCTCATGATGGAGCGAGTCCAATGGCTCCTCGACGCGGCCGCCGTGCAGAACGAGGCCGACTGTCGCACGGAGGCGCCGCAACGGCCAAACAATGACCGGCATCGAGATCAAGGCGCGACGTCTCGGATGTCGACTGGCGGCACCCGAGGAAGAAAGGACAAGGAGCCGGCTGTCAGCCACAGTCGGACTCGGATTACCATAGAGCGCGACCGAGACGGCCGCCCGAGAGCAGTGGAACAACGGGACGACTGTCTGCCTCCCCCTCCCTGCAAGGAGAGGCGAGTCTCCCCGCCGCCTATTGACCATCCGACTCTCGATGACCGCCTTGGCCGCCGAGAGGGAGTTGGAGAGAACGAAGCCCGCCTCCGAATCGATCGACTTCACCGGTCCCTGGCGCTGGAAGAAGAAGACGAGCTGGGCCCGCCTTGTTTCGGGCCCCGCATTCGGGACGAGCCCTTTCCCAGAGGGTTCACGCTCCCAAGAGACACGCCCAAGTATACCGGCTCCATGAAGCCGGAAGACTGGCTAGTCGACTACTCCACAGCTGTCAGCATAGCAAACGGCAACAAGCATGTCGCCGTAAAGTACGTTCCGCTCATGCTCCAGGGCACGGCCCAGACATGGCTGAACAACCTAAAGCCCCGCAGCATCAACAGCTGGGTCGACTTCACCGAAGCGTTCCTCCGCAACTTCACCAGCACGTACAAGCGTCCTCCCAAGCCTCCTCAGCTCTCCTTGTGCGTGCAAGGTCCTGACGAGTCGACCCGCGACTACCTCACGCGTTGGGCAGAGCTCCGGAACTCCTGCGAGGGCGTGCACGAGGTGCAGGCCATCGAGTACTTCACAGCTGGGTGCCGAGAAGGCACCCTCCTCAAGCACAAGCTCCTCTGCGACGAGCCAGAAACCCTCGACGAGCTGCTGATCATAGCAGACAAGTACGCTACGGCCGACTCCTCCATGAAGGCGGAAATTCAAATCAGCACGACGGGCAAAGTGGCTCCTCAAGCTCCAAGAACTCCGGCGGCAGACGCCGGCCGGCGACAGCAGCAGGGCGACAACAAGCGCAAGGCCCCGTAGCCGGCTTTCGGCAGCCGGCAGGTCACGACCGTTGAAGCCCAGCAGCCAGAAGAGCAGCCTCCGCCCAAGCGATAGAAAGGCGGCAAGCCGAACTGGTTGCCGGCCTTCTCCTATGAGCAGACCTTGGATGGACCTTGCAAGTTCCACAGCGGCGCGAAGCTGTCGAATCACACAACCCGGAAGTTCCACTGGCTCACCAGGATCGCCAAGGGAGAAGGCCTCCTGCCACCCCAGCTTGCTGGGCAGCCGCCTCCGCCTCCGCCCCAGCAGCCGGTAGTCAGGCCAGTCGGCGCAGTGCAAGACGAATACCCTGAAGAGCATGGAGCCTATGTGGTGTTCACCAGTGTGGCTGATGATCGATGCAGCAGGCGGCTGCAGCGACAAGAGGTGAACGCAGTAGCCTCAGAGACGCCAGAGTTCATGCACTGGTCTGAGAAGCCCATTAGCTGGAGCAGGGCTGACCACCCAGAAGTGATGCCGAGTCCGGGCTCCTACGCCTTGGTCTTGGACGCCACCTTTGCCACGGATAAACGGGTCGCGCGTTTCTCGCGAGTTCTGATAGACGGGGGCAGCAGCATCAATATCCTGTATAAGGACACCATGGAGAAGTTAGGAATCAAGCAAAGACAGCTTCAAAATAGCCGGACTGTGTTCCACGGCATTGTTCCTGGGCTTTCCTGCTCACCAATCGGCAAGATCCTGATTGACGTCCTCTTTGGGGACAAAGATCACTTCCGAAGAGAGCCTATTTGGTTTGAAGTGGTGGACCTTGAGAGCCCATACCATGCGCTACTTGGCCGACCCGTCTTGGCCAAGTTCATGGCAGTCCCCCACTATGCTTACCTCAAGATGAAGATGCCCAGTTCCAGGGGAATTCTGACTGTGGCAGGCGACTACCGGAAGTCGTCTGCTTGCGCAGCTGAGAGCAGTCGGCTGGCTGAGTCCCTAGTAATCGCAGCCGAGAAGCGGCTCCTTGAACGAGTTGTGGCGATGGCCGGCAAGCAGCCGAAGATATCACCCGACCCAAAGGAGTCGGAGGCCGAAGGTTCGTTCAAGCCGGCCAAAGAGACAAAGAAGATACCCTTGGATCCGGAGCACCCAGAGAGGTACGCAGTCGTAGGTGCAAACCTCGACAGCAAATAGGAAGGTGAGCTCGTCGATTTCCTCCGTGAGAATCGGGACATCTTCGCATGGTCTCCCAAAGACATGCCAGGTGTACCGACGGATTTCGCCGAGCACAAGTTACATGTACAATCTGATGCAAAGCCGGCCAGGCAGCCCCTGCGCTGCTTATCAGAAGAGAAGAGAAGAGTCGTCGGAGAAGAGATAGCCCGAGTCCTAGCAGCCGGCTTCATTATGGAAGGTTTCTTTCCGGAGTGGCTGGCAAACCTGGTCCTGGTGCTAAAGAAGAACAAGCAGTGGCGAATGTGTATTGACTACACGAGCCTCAACAAGGCCTGCCCCAAGGACCCGTTTACCCTACCAAGAATCGATTAGGTTATAGACTCCTTAGCCGGATGCGAGCTGTTGAGCTTCTTGGATGTATACTCAGGGTATCAACAGATCAAGCTGAACCTGGCTGACAGATTCAAGACCGCCTTCATCACGCCGTTCGGAGCATTCTGCTACCTCACCATGACGTTCGGCTTGAGGAATGCCGGCGCCACCTTTCAGCGTTGCATGCAGAAGTGTCTCCTCAAGCAACTCGGCAGAAACGCCCACGTTTACATGGATGACATGGTGGTGAAGACGGAAAAGCGAGGAACACTGCTGGAAGACCTCAAGGAGACCTTTGAGAACCTGCGCCTATTCCGAATCAAGCTCAATCCCGAGAAGTGTGTCTTCGGAGTACCAGCCGGCCAGCTGCTAGGTTTCCTGGTCTCTAAACGCGGCATAGAATGCAACCCAGTAAAAATCAAGGCCATCGAGAGAATGGAGGTACCCGGTCGACTGCTGGATGTGCAGAAGTTCACCGGCTGCTTGGCATCCATCAGCCGATTCATCAGTCGGCTGGGCGCGAAAGCTCTCCCCTTATACCAACTCATGAAGAAGACCACTTTTTTCGAGTGGAACCATAAGGCGGACGAAGCTTACCATCAGCCGAAGAAGATGTTGACTACTCCACCCGTCCTGGCGGCTCCGACTCCCAAGGAACCTATGCTCCTGTACATCACCGCCACTAGCCGAGTAGTTAGCACAATCATTGTAGTATAGCGCAAGGAGGAAGGCAAGGCGCTACCGGTCCAGAGACCAGTATATTACCTGAGCGAGGTACTGTCGACCTCCAAGCAGAACTATCCCCACTACCAGAAGATGTGCTATGGCGTGCACTTTGCTGCCAAGAAATTGAAGCCTTACTTTCAAGAGCATCCAATCATAGTGGTCTGCACGGCTCCCCTCGCCGAGATCATCGGTAGCCGAGATGCCTCTGGTCGAGTGCCCAAGTGGGCCATAGAGTTGGCTCCTTACACCATCTACTACCAGCCCCGCACCGCTATCAAATCACAAGCACTGGCCGACGCCGAGACCCAGTACCTGCCTCCAGCACCTGACTCCACCCATTGGCGGATGTACTTTGACGGCTCCAAGATGCGCACCGGCTTGGGAGCCGGCGTCATCCTCACCTCTCCTAAAGGCTACAAGCTGAAATATGCATTGCAAATCCATTTTGCCACCTCCAACAACGTTGCCGAGTACGAGGCGCTCATTCACGGGCTCCGGCTTGCCAAAGAACATGGCATCTGCCGAATCTTGTGTTATGGCGACTCGGACTTAGTGGTCCAGCAGTCATCTGGCGACTGGGACGCGAAAGACGCAAACATGGCGAGCTACCGTTTCCTCGTGCAGCAACTCAGCGGGTATTTCGAAGGGTGCAAGTTCCTCCATGTGCCAAGAAACGACAATGACCAAGCAGACGCCTTGGCCTGAATCGGCTCTACCCGCCAAGCAATACCCTCTGGCGTCGCCCTTCAACGCCCCCTCAAGCCGTCTGTCAAGCCTTCACCAGAATCAGACTCCATTTTTGTGCCGGCTCCTCCCGAAGACGGCGGATCCGACTCCAGAGCTCCGGCAGTCGGAACGGGGACTTTGGCGGATGACTCCAAAGCCGCCATGGTCGAGCCCGGCCCGGGGACTGCGGTGGCGGACTCAAAGATTCCAGAACTCGGCCCAACGACCGCGCCAGTCGGCCTGGGGACTTCATCAACCCAGCAAGCGGCTGTTGACTCCAACCCGCTGCCTCCTAGCCCAGCCGCCCTCGTCCAAGTCGCACTTCTGGTAGTCGAAGAAATAGCAGCACCCTCATGGGCCCAGCCCATCCTCAAATTCCTGGTGAGCAAAGAGCTACCAACTGATGAGACCTCAGCTCGGCAAGTACAACGCCGGGCGGCAGCCTATACCATAATCAACAGAGAGCTGGTCAGGCGCAGCGTCACTGGTGTCTACCAGCGCTGCGTAGAGCCAGAGCAAGGCCAGGAGATTCTCAAAGACATCCATCAAGGCGAATGCGGCCACCATGCAGCTTCAAGAGCACTCGTCGCCAAAGCTTTTCGGCACGGTCTCTTTTAGTCGATTGCCTTGGAAGAGGCCAAGGAGTTGGTCCAAAAATGCAAAGGGTGCCAGAAGTTCAGCTCCAAGCCGCACCAGCCGGCTTCCGCGCTCAAGACCATCCCCATTGCCTGGCCCTTCGCAGTTTGGGGTCTAGACATGGTGGGACCATTCAAGACATCACAAGGTGGTTTAACTCACCTACTTGTCGAAGTGGACAAGTTCACCAAGTGGGTGGAAGTAAAGCCAATTAAGAAACTGAACGGTCCGACTGCCGTGACCTTTATCACCGACATCACAATTTGGTATGGCATACCACACAGCATCATCACAGACAACGGCACAAATTTTGCCAAACGTGCCTTGGCCCGTTTCTGCGCAACACAGGGCATCCGACTGGACCTAGCGTCCGTCGCCCATCCGCAGTCAAACGGCCAAGTGGAGCGAGCAAACGGCCTCATCCTGTCCGGCATCAAGCCTCGGTTGATTGAGCCTCTAGAGCGCTTGGCTGGCTGCTGGCTCGACGAGCTGCCAGCCGTCCTCTGGAGTCTGCGCACGACTCCAAACAAGTCAACCGGCTTCACACCCTTCTTCCTCGTCTATGGTACCGAAGCTGTCATCCCAATGGACATAGAGTTTGACACCCCACGAGTCACCATGTACACCGAGGAGGAAGCAGAAGAAGCACGACAAGACGGCGTCGATCTGCTGGAAGAAGGCTGGCTGTTGGCACCCAGCCGGTCCAGCATCTACTAGCAAAGCCTGCGCCGATACCACAACAGGAAGGTTAGGCCAAGATCTTTCCAGGAAGGCGACCTTGTGCTCCGGTTGATCCAGCGAACAGCCATCCAACACAAGCTGTCGGCGCCTTGGGAAGGCCCTTTCATCATCAGCAAAGTACTGGGCAACGATTCCTACTACCTGATCGATGCTCAGATGCCCCGAGCACGCAATAGGGACGACTCCGGCAAGTAGATAGAGCGGCCATGGAATGCAAATCTCCTCCAAAGATTTTACAGTTGATGCAGTATGTACCACACTACCTTTCGTATCTAAGTATCAAGACTTCGGGCCCCCCGAGACGAGCTCGGGGACTGCCCTCTTTTGTCTGTATGATAAAAATTATGCCTACAAGTATGTTACTCTTTGTCATGCCGCTTGGCACCAGGCTCGACAAGTCGGCCCGGGGACTTGCCGCCTTGCACTATGAAATGCTTCCTGCAGCCGGACAAGTAGTGTGTAACACCTAAGCCGTCTTCTGTCAGAGGCCGCAGCTCGCAGAGCGACTGTACGATGGGCAGATGTAAGGTAGAATGGGTGCTCGCACGAAAAATGGCTAAGGACTCAAAGCATAAAACATAGCTCAAGACGGCTTCCAGCCTTTCTCGCAAACCGACTCTCGAACAGTCGGATTGCCGTCTCCTATCCAACTTGCTCAAACAATCTTGAAAACGGCTAAGTACTTGCTTTCCCAAAGTAGCCTGGCACTTGATCCAGCGACAGTCCGCAGAGCAGCTGTCCGATTGGCAAGGCAGGCAACTAAAAGAACGGGGCAAAGGAAAATAGCCAGAAGAATAATGAGCAAGAGAAGATAGATATTTACATAACATAGGCCCATGGCCGAATTGTCGAGTAGAGGTCCAAAATACACACCGCGAGTGGAATTGTGCGAATTAACAAGTTCTTCAAAAGACTACTGAAGCAGATAAAACAAAAGACACAGCGACAGCTCAGGAGGCGGCAGACGGATTCGGGGGGTCGGAGGAGGCGCCAGCGTCAGGCGTTGGGGCGGTCGGCCAGCTAGTCTCGGCTTGATCGCCTCAGGCAGCAGTCAGGTCGGTTGCACGCGGCTCGTTGCTGGAGGCGCGGTCGGGCAGATGCTGGCCGTCTGCTCCGTCTTCTGGTGCCTCCGCCTCATCCTCCTCCTCGACGCTGGAGCCGATCACCTCCGCCGAGTCTTCGCCGTAGTCTGCGTTCATCCCAAACCACTTCGGCGGGACCTCCTCGCCGTCTTTAGACTGCTCGGGGAAGAAGATGCTGGTGTCGGTGTACTCGGCGATCGCCGCGGCACGTTTGATGAGGGCGCCTTCCACAGCCGCCAGCTTCGGCTGGGCCTCCGACTGAAGCGTGGCCAACCGGTCTAGATCCAGCCCCGGGTACCACGCCTTTACGAACTCCAAGGCCCGGCGTGCTCCAGCCCAGGCCGAGGAGCCCTTCCAGACCTCAAGACGACCAGCCGCGACCTCCAGCCAGTTGGCCGTCAGGCTGGGGGTGCACGGAGCCTGCATATCCGGCCAAAGGGCGGAAATCACCTGGGCGCCGACGCGCTGAAGTCGGCGCATCATCCGGTGAGCCGGCCGGAGGCGAGCCTCGATGCTCAAGATGTGCTCATCAAGAGTTCGGGGGGCATCAGTGGAGATCTCGGCGCCCTCCGCCCTCCGACTTTCATGGTCGGCCTCAATGGCTTGGATGGCGGCCTGCGACTGCCTAGGGAAGAAATCTGCAAAGACACGAAGAAATGAAGAAGCAAGTCAAAAACCAGGCGTCGGCATGATCTAAGTCAGCAGCTCGAAGAAAGAAAATAAAGAGACTCACCATCAATGATGTCTTCAATCTCGTGGAAGCCGGAGGACAGCAGCGCCTCCTTGTCAGACCTCGATAAAACCTCAACATTTTATCGAGGCTCCTTGTCAGACCTCAATATCTCTCATCTCTTTTATCGAGGCTCCTCCTAAAACCTCAACATTTTTGGAAACATCTAATTCCTAGTCCTTGCTCGAACCTTTTGAATTAAATTCAAATGATTTTGAATTTAATTCCTGCAATCTTGCCACTCCTATTTTTCATGGATTGTCCACATTTTTACGAGTCCGTGGAAATTATCCCCGTGCCCAACTCTTTCTCTAACCTTTCTTTTCTTCCCTTTTTCTTTCTCTTTATTTTTCTGTTTTGAAAAGAGAATTAGAGAAAGAGAGAGAGAGAAGGAGCCCAGCAGCCTGGGCCTCCCAACCTCCCGCGCCGGCCCAAGGCCAAGGCCCACCCGCCCCCACCAACCCCTCCTAACCCTAGCCCGAACCCCCCTGCCCGATCCCCCAATCTCCCTCGTCTCCTCCCTCGCGCCGTCACCACGCACGAGAGGAGCGCCTCGCCCGATCCCTTCTGCCTCCTCCTTGCTCGACCTCCTCCTTTCCTCGATCTCTCTCTCTCGTGCCCGACCCCCATCTTTCCCTCGCAGCCCGATCCCCACTCCTCTCTTCCACCTCGCGCTGCCCCTCTCCTCGCCCTTCCTCGCCCCGCACGCGAGACCTCCCCGACCACCGCATCCCTACTCGCGCCCAGATCCCATCGCCGTCTAGCCCATGGAGCCGCCCACTGCTCCGCTTCGCCGCCCGGCGCGTATCCCGTGCCTCCCGACCCGGTGCTCCCCTGCACATGCGCCCGAGGCCGCGGCTTCCTCGTCCCGGTCCATGGGGGACTCGCCGGAGCCCAGCCATTGGACCTGCGCCATCCTCTGCTTCCTCTACGGCGACCAGGGGCCCCATTGCATCGCGCCCAGTCGCCACAAGCTTCTCCGGTGAGTCTCTGCCGCTCACCACCACCATCGTCTCCTTGCTGCCGCCGCCCCGAGGCCCCTTGTCATGTTTTGTGTTGGACCGTCAAGATCTGCAAGATCGACTACATGGACGCCAAGACCATACCAGGACCGCCAAGCATCTTCTCTGTGATTTTTTGCCAAGTACCACAACGACGCGTCAAGTACCTCTACCGTCATCTCCGGAAACGCCAAGTACCCCTACGCACGAAGACGCCAAGTCCGTTTCGGGATTCATCAAGTACAGCTATAGATGGCTCGAACGTCTACGAAACGTGTACCACTACCGTCCACCCACGAAGACCCCGTGGACGTCAAGTTCCTTGTTGTGACCCCGAACATCTACGGAACATGAACAATTACTTCCTCTTCAAAATGTGAACCACTACTGTCGCGAGAATGACTACTTCCCCTCCGAACCGATTCACTTCGAAAATGCACGCTTCGAAGGTATAACCCCGAGATGACCTTCCGAGAACGAATGTGGGTTGTATGAGATGCCCGTGTTTTGCACCATGTTCAAGTTGTTCCTTGCGCGTTCCTCATTGCCTTGCCGTCGACACGTGGGAACCCGGTAACCGGGATCACCCCACCATCTTGCATGGAATGCTCTCCGCACTTTCTTTTGCACCGACATCTCAATCGAGTTATCGGAACCGATATGTTGTCGTGGCATCATTTTGGTATCGTTGTCGTGGCACCCCTTTTGTTTCCGCCACGGTGACCAATGCTTCTTATTGCTCTTGTCAACTTCAATAAAAATTGCATAAACTTGTCCATGTCATCCGCATCATGATAACAACTATTGAAATGTTTAAATTGTTGTTGCAATAAATTACTAAGGCATATGGGGATTTACCGGATTTGTTGTTTGTTATATCCGGCCCCATTTAAATGGTTTAGATGGTGTAGTTTTGTTATGCCCCACCTCTTGCCATGTTAACCAACATTTAATATTGTTGACTACTTAAACGGGAGAGAACTAAATAATCGACATGGTGTTTCGTCAATATGCAACTCGTTGCATATTGAGCTCCACTTAATTTGTAGGATTCTTTGTGCACTTTGCCATGCCATGCCTCATTAACCCGGACATGCATCATACTCGATTGTGCATCATGCCATGTTGATGTGTTGGTTGTTTACTATGTGTGTGCTTTCTTTTCCGGTGTTTGCTTCTTCGGGTTGGTTCCGTTAACGTCGCGCTTCTGAGGATCCGTTCGTCTACGTCCGTTTATCTTCTTCATGGACTGGTTATTCTTCCTTGCGGGATTTCAGGCAAGATGATCATACCCTCGAAATCACTTCTATCTTTGCTTTGCTAGATGCTCGCTCTTTTGCTGTGCCTATGCTGCGATACCTACCACTTGCTTATCATGCCTCCTATTTTGTTGAACCAAGCCTCTAACCCACCTTGTCCTAGCAAACCGTTGATTGGATATGTTACCGCTTTGCTCAGCCCCTCTTATAGCGTTGTTAGTTGCAGGTGAAGATTGAAGTTTGTTCCTTGTTGGAACATGGAGATGTTGTTCCTTGTTGGAACATGCTTATTTGTTGGGATATCACTATATATCTTATTTAATTAATGCATCTATATACTTGGTAAAGGGTGGAAGGCTCGGCCTTATGCCTGGTGTTTTGTTCCACTCTTGCTGCCCTAGTTTCCGTCATATCGGTGTTATTTTCCCGAATTTTGTGTTCCTTACGCGGTTGGGCTATATGGGGACCCCTTGACAGTTCGCCTTAAGTAAAGCTTCTCCAGCAATGCCCAACATTGGTTTTACCATTTTCCTCCTAGCCTTTTCTTTTCCCTTGGGGGTCGCGCACCCAAGGGTCATCATTATTTTTAACCCCCCCCCTCGGGCCAGTGCTCCTCTGAGTGTTGGTCCGAACTGAGCTGCCTGCGGGGCCACCTCGGGGAAACTTGAGGGTTGGTTTTACTCGTAGCTAGTCTCATCTGAGTGTGCCCTGAGAAAGAGATATGTGCAGCTCCTATCGGGAATTGTCGGCACATTCGGGCAGTGTTGCTGGTTTAGTTTTACCCTGTCAAAATGTCTTGTTGTACCGGGATACCGAGTCTGATCGGAATGTCTCGGGAGGAGGTCTATTCCTTCGTTGACCGTGAGAGCTTGTGGTGGGCTAAGTTGGGACACCCCTGCAGGGATTTGAACTTTCAAAAGCCGTGCCTGCGGTTATGGGCAGATGGGAATTTGTTAACGTCCGGTTGTAGAAAACCTGAAGTTGACCTTAATTAAAATGAATCAACCGCGTGTGTAACCGTGATAGTCTCTTTCTGGCGGGGTCCGGGAAGTGAACACGGTTGTTGGAGTTATGCTTGACGTAGGTTGTTTAGGATCACTTCTTGATCATACTTTTACCGACCGTGCTTTGCCTTCTCTTCTCGCTCTCATTTGCGTATGTTAGCCACCATATATGATAGTCGCTTGCTGCAGCTCCACCCCATACCTTTACCTTACCCATAAGCTTAAATAGTCTTGATCGAGGGTGCGAGATTGCTGAGCCCCCGTGACTCACAGATACTCCCAAAACCAGCTTGCAGGTGTCGATGAGTCCGTGCAGATGACGCAACCAAGCTCAGGAGGAGCTCAATGAAGATCTTGTCCTTTGTGTTGTTTCTTTCTAGTTGATCAGTGGTGGAGCCCAGTTGGGGTCGATCGGGGACCGTGTTGCATTTGGGGTTCTTCTTTTATTTTGGTTCCGTAGCCGGACCTTGATTGTATTTGGTTGATGTAATGCTTTATTCTTGTAATTGTGTGAAGTGGCGAGTGTAAGCCAACTATGTATCTATTTCCCTTATGTATTACACGGGTTGTGTGAGGATTACCTCACTTGCGACATTGCTTTCAATGCGGTTATGCCTCTAAGTCGTGCTTCGACACGTGGGAGATATAGCTGCATCGAGGGTGTTACAAGTTGGTATCAGAGCCTTCCCCGACCTTAGGACCCCCATTGCTTGATCTTTTTTAGTAGCCGAGTTGTGTCTAGAAAAATGTTTTGAGTCATTTAGGAATTATATATCGGAGAGTTTAGGAATTCTTTTTTACTTCCCAGTCTCCTCATCGCTCTGGTAAGGCGTCCTGACGTAGAGTTTTGACTCTTCTTTTCTCAAATTTCACTAAAAAAAATTTAGGATCACGCGGGTATCTTGGAATCGTTCCGATGGTTTTGTGACGAAAACATTGTCTTGGTGCCTCCTGTCAGGGGTTTAGTGGAAGTGTCCCGGGGAGTTGAGCTCTGAGGTGTTGTCGTCATAATTTTATCGTTGCAATTCTGGAATACCTGAGTTTAGTACGCCGACATCGAAAATCTCTTTTATGCAGTTCGTTGCTGAGATAACCTCGACACCACCCAGTACTGGGGCGGGAGTTCGGGAGTATCACCATAACTTTTCGAAGGTTGAGGTAGACGATTTAGAAGGTTTCTTGGTTATGTGTTGAAGGATGGATACAGCTGGATGTAGGATTTGCTAGTTTGGGTGAGATATTATGCTTCCCATGTATCCCCAACACCTGATTGCATAACCGGAAAATTTCGGGAGTTTCATAGGTGGGAATTCAAGTAGCTCTTAGGATATCTTTCCGACAGATGTATGGTATGAAATTGGGGTTCGACGTCTAGTGGTCCGCCTATTCACGGTCGGTTTTACAGTGGTCACATTGTGTCTTAAAGAGTCCTTGGCTTTGCCGACTCGGGGATGCTTCGTATGTCATGTGCACTGCCTTGTACATGATGGTGCTGTACGATCGAGCCCGTGTAGGCCCCACCACGAAAACTTCGGACGAAATCTCTATCATATGTTTGTTCCGGCTTATTTTGCAAGCCAATTCTTTGTTTTGTTTTGAGTTGTGGTATTCGAGTTGCTTCGAAGTCAAATGTTGATTCCATACCTTCCCCAAACGGTGTTCTCATACTCCGATGTGAATACAAATCCGTCATGATAATCGAGATTGTCATGCCAATCCTTTTCACCGATGTGCTTCTCTTCAAGTGGATCCGATCACTTCAACATTCGCAAGATCAATTATTAGTTCTTCTCAACGGTGTTTGTTCCATCCGTCTCCAAGTTGCCTTTGTTTTTCCCGCCCTCCCACCCTTGTTTTCTTCAAGGACTCAGATTTCTCAATCAAGTATCATTTTATTGGTGGAAGTCTCTCCATTCTTTTCCTTCAATGTTCTTATCCAGTGATTCTCATGAAGTTTCTAACAAAACCTCAAGTTCATCATTATTCATTCTCTTTCTTCTCCGGTGGAACTAAGTAAAGCTTTGGTGTTGACCATATCCCTTTTTCCTCGTTTCAAACACCTTCTCTTACCGTTGCACCTTATTATCATTCCACTTCTCGATATTCAATTGTTCCGGAGTGCTGAAGATATCTCGAGGTTGTTATCTCATTCAAGCCATTTAAATCAACCGGTGTAATCTCTCTTTTAAATCTTTTCAACGGTGTTCTTTTGAGTGGGCATTAACCCACAGGTCTTTTTCCAGGATCTTACCTGACTCTTCTTATTTGTCCGGAGCTATCCTCAAATCCTTTTCGGAGTTTGACGTAAGAATGATTCATCATCGGGCAAATGTATTTCTCCAAGATCTTCCAAATTCTTTTCATCGTTGGCTCAACCTTTTTCCATTTTTCATTCCGGTGTGCTTCAATAATTCTTGGTGGTGTTTCTCGTCGTCATTTGAAGACCGAAGAAGAGTTTTACCTCCATATCTTATCCGTTCTCTCAGAGATTTGTGGTGCTAGCTTGTTGCCATCCTCTCATAATTATTTTCAATTGTGAGAATCCTTTTCACCCATCAGGAGATATTCAGGAGTCTTTTCAGTTTTGTTATCCGGAGTTCATCAATTTAGGGTTATTCATTCTCAGTTTTCAGCTCTCGTTCTCCAAATCTTACCGGTGCATCGATCATATATCCTCTAAGCAGTGCATGATCTCTTCGTTCTCATGTATCTAAATCCTCTCAAGCATATTCGTTCATTTTATAATTCTTCCCAGTGTTTCTTTATCTTCTCTTCATTCATTTTCAATTCTCACGGTGGTTCATTCAAGAGTTCTCGTCATTCGTTGTCATATCAATTCTTTCGTTCTTTCAAATTCTACCGGTGGTTCTTGGAAGACCTTCTCAAGTTTATGTTATATCTCTTTTAATCTTTTCTACGAGAATAAGTAGTATGTCAAATCCATTGATTGTCATCAATTTAATTGGTGAAGGATAAGCATAATGTAATTCTTATTCTTGTTTCATCCAAGTGATTTAATTCCTTATTCCGGAGATTCATCTAAATCATAGCAAGGTTTCACCTTGTGTTTTCAACTTCCCTTTCTTCTTGTTATACTTTTGTGACCGGAGTGCTTTCAACTTTGTTCTTCTCCGTTGTTTTATTTCTTTCAATTTGTTCAACCTTCTCAAGGTTCCTTGGTTTCACTCGTTTGTCAAAGAAGCAACTTAGTTTTACCTCTTCTCTTTTCTCTTCCATTTTTCCCTCCGGTGCCATTCTAGATCTCGGGACGAGATCCTCTCGTAGTGGTGGAGTGTTGTAACGCCCCGAGACTGATGCTCGAGAAGACCTCCATATATTTCCGGGTTCCTTCGTGTGTTTTGTTTGGTTCTTTGCATTCATCATTACATCATGTGCATTGCATCATGTCTTCATGCCATCTTATCATTTCTTTTTCTTAACTCAACCAAATAAAATCGGATGGATCTTCGGTCCATTTAAATAGAGGGATATTCACATGGTGAAATTCTCCTTATAACATATCTTCGGTCCATTTAAGTACCACAACGACACGTCAAGTACCTCTACCGTCGTCTCCGGAAACGCCAAGTACCCCTACGCACGAAGACGCCAAGTCCGTTTCGGGATTCATCAAGTACCGCTACAGATGGCTCGAACGTCTACGAAATGTGTACCACTACCGTCCACCCGCGAAGACCCCGTGGACGTCAAGTTCCTTGTCGTGACCCCGAACATCTACGGAACATGAACAATTACTTCCTCTTCAAAACGTGAACCACTACCGTCGCGAGAACGACCACTTCCCCTCCGAACCGATTCACTTCGAAAATGCATGCTTCGAAGGTATAACCCCGAGATGACCTTCTGAGAACGAATGTGGGTTGTATGAGATGCCCGTGTTTTGCACCATGTCCGAGTTGTTCCTTGCGCGTTCCTCATTGCCTTGCCGTCGACACGTGAGAACCCGGTAACCGGGATCACCCCACCATCTTGCATGGCACGCTCTCCGCACTTTCTTTTGCACCGACATCTCAATCGAGTTATCGGAACCGATATGTTGCCGTGGCATCATTTTCAGTATCGTTGTCGTGGCACCCCTTTTGTTTCCGCCACGGTGACCACTGCTTCTTATTGCTCTTGTCAACTTCAATAAAAATTGCATAAACTTGTCCATGTCATCCGCATCATGATAACAACTATTGAAATGTTTAAATTGTTGTTGCAATAAATTACTAAGGCATATGGAGATTTACCGGATTTGTTGTTTGTTATATCCGGCCCCATTTAAATGGTTTAGATGGTGTAGTTTTGTTATGCCTCACCTCTTGCCATGTTAACCAACATTTAATATTGTTGAGTACTTAAACGGGAGAGAACTAAATAATCGACGTGGTGTTTCGTCAATATGCAACTCATTGCATATTGAGCTCCACTTAATTTGTAGGATTGTTTGTGCACTTTGCCATGCCATGCCTCATTAACCCGGACATGCATCATACTCGATTGTGCATCATGCCATGTTGATGTGTTGGTTGTTTACTATGTGTGTGCTTTCTTTTCCGGTGTTTGCTTCTTCGGGTTGGTTCCGTTAACGTCGCGCTTCTGAGGATCCGTTCGTCTACGTCCATTTATCTTCTTCATGGACTCGTTCTTCTTCCTTGCGGGATTTCAGGCGAGATGATCATACCCTCGAAATCACTTCTATCTTTGCTTTGCTAGATGTTCGCTCATTTGCTATGCCTATGCTGCGATACCAACCACTTGCTTATCATGCCTCCTATTTTGTTGAACCAAGCCTCTAACCCACCTTGTCCTAGCAAACCGTTGATTGGCTATGTTACCGCTTTGCTCGGCCCCTCTTATAGCGTTGTTAGTTGCAGGTGAAGATTGAAGTTTGTTCCTTGTTGGAACATGGAGATGTTGTTCCTTGTTGGAACATGCTTATTTGTTGGGATATCACTATATATCTTATTTAATTAATGCATCTATATACTTGGTAAAGGGTGGAAGGCTCGGCCTTATGCCTGGTGTTTTGTTCCACTCTTGCCGCCCTAGTTTCCGTCATATTGGTGTTATGTTCCCGGATTTTGCGTTCCTTACGCGGTTGGGCTATATGGGAACCCCTTGACAGTTCACCTCAAGTAAAGCTTCTCCAGCAATGCCCAACATTGGTTTTACCATTTGCCTCCTAGCCTTTTCTTTTCCCTTGGGGGACGCGCGCCCAAGGGTCATCATTATTTTAACCCCCCCGGGCCAGTGCTCCTCTGAGTGTTGGTCCGAACTGAGCTGCCTGCGGGGCCACCTCGGGGAAACTTGAGGGTTGGTTTTACTCGTAGCTAGTCTCATCTGAGTGTGCCCTGAGAAAGAGATATGTGCAGCTCCTATCGGGAATTGTCGGCACATTCGGGCAGTGTTGCTGGTTTAGTTTTACCCTGTCGAAATGTCTTGTTGTACCGGGATACCGAGTCTGATCGGAATGTCTCTGGAGGAGGCCTATTCCTTCGTTGATCGTGAGAGCTTGTGATGGGCTAAGTTGGGACACCCTTGCAGGGATTTGAACTTTCGAAAGCCGTGCCCGCGGTTATGGGCAGATGGGAATTTTTTAATGTCCGGTGTAGAAAACCTGAAGTTGACCTTAATTAAAATGAATCAACCGCGTGTGTAACCGTGATAGTCTCTTTCCGGCGGGGTCCGGGAAGTGAACACGGTTGTTGGAGTTATGCTTGACATAGGTTGTTTAGGATCACTTCTTGATCATACTTTTACCGACCGTGCTTTGCCTTCTCTTCTCGCTCTCATTTGCATATGTTAGCCACCATATATGTTAGTCGCTTGCTGCAGCTCCACCCCATACCTTTACCTTACCCATAAGCTTAAATAGTCTTGATCGAGGGTGCGAGATTGCTGAGCCCCCATGACTCACAGATACTCCCAAAACCAGCTTGCAGGTGTCGATGAGTCCGTGCAAATGACGCAACCAAGCTCAGAAGGAGCTCGATGAAGATCTTGTCCTTTGTGTTGTTTCTTTCTAGTTGATCAGTAGTGGAGCCCAGTTGGGGTCGATCGGGGACCGTGTCGCATTTGGGGTTCTTCTTTTATTTTGGTTCCGTAGCCGGACCTTGATTGTATTTGGTTGATGTAATGCTTTATTCTTGTAATTGTGTGAAGTGGCGATTGTAAGCCAACTATGTATCTCTTTCCCTTATGTATTACATGGGTTGTGTGAAGATTACCCCACTTGCGACATTGCTTTCAATGCGGTTATGCCTCTAAGTCGTGCTTCGACACGTGGGAGATATAGCCGCATCGAGGGTGTTACATTAGCGTCATCTATTCGAATAGCCGCGTCCGCGGTAAAGGACTACTTGGTTGCCTATATAGTTCATAGACAAGTTAATGGTTACTATTAAAAGACTCAAGATAAGTGTGACTACCGTGGATGGCCCTCTCGTAGGATGACGAGGGAGGATACAGGGTGGAGTATTGTGATGGTGATTAGTGGACTCGTGTGCGGAAACTATTTTACAAGTGGTGTCTCGTAGGCTAGCTTAGCCAAGAGTCAAAGCTGGCTTGCTGCTATAACTCCACTACCTTCTTGAGAATGTGCATGTATAGTAGGATCTGTTGTAAGACTTGCTGAGTAGCTTTGTACTCATGTTGCTTTAATTACTGTTTCAGACGACAACACCGCCCCTCTGACGGGTTTTACGTAGTTCTCGACGTCGATGAGTGACTTGCCACCCAGGTGGTGATTCTGAGCCATGGAGGGCCTATGTAGATAGACAGGCTTAGTCAAGCCTTGTTTCTTTCTAGTTGTCTGTACTCAGACAAGTATGCTTCCCCGTGTGCTTGTCTGTTTGTATGACTTGAGTGTCGGGTCATGTGACCCCTACCTGTATGAACATATTATGTATGGCTCTCTGAAGCCTTTAAATAAAGTACTTTGAGTTGTAGAGTTTCGTTGTGATGCCACGTTGTATTTACACATATCGAGCATATTGTGTGTATGATTGAAATGCTTGGTATGTGTGGGATCTGACAATCTAGTTGTTTATCCTTGACAGCCTCTCTTATGGGGAAATGTAGTCTAGTGCTTCCATGAGCCATAGTAGTCCGCTATAGCCCGGTTCACCGGAGTCCTGCTAGCCCAGCACTACTGCTCCGGAACACTTGACTAGCCGGCATGTGATTCACTTCGTTCTTGTGTCTGTCCCTTCGGGGAAATGTCACACGGTGACATCCGGAGTCCTGCCTAGCCTCCTATAGGCTGGGTTCCCGGAGTCCTATTAGACCAGTGCTATAGCCCGGATTCACGCGCTGCTGACCGACATGCTCGATGTTGATTCATGTATGCTTGTCCCCATAAGTTTGTGCCTCTTTGGGTTCACGACTAGCCATGTCAGCCCGGGTTCTCTGTCATATGGATGCTAGCGACACTATGATATACGTGAGCCAAAAGGCGCAAACGGTCCCAGGCCATGGTAAGGCGACACCCATGGGAATAACGTGCGTGAGGCCGCAAAGTGATATGAGGTGTTACATGATAGATCAGTGTGACTTAGAATCGGGGTCCTGACAGTGTTGGCATCAGAGCCGGACTGCTTGAAGGTTTGTTAAGCCAAACTGGTCGATCTCGAGTCTAAAAATGCTTTAGTTATATGTAGGGGAATTGATTGTGGGAGGACGTAAGGCTCTTTTTACTCCTTTACCTTTTGCCCTCTGATCTGAGTCATTCTCTTCTCATTCTTCGTGGGTTAAGGACTAGGCTCTCCTCCCTCTATCAGGTTCACGGGTTACTAATCAGTAGTAACTTATAGGATTGTTGGTTACAAACCCAGTTCAGTTTCTACTACTTTTAGTATGTTGTCAGTTGAACCAGAACCTTGATATGATGTTGTTGAGTGGTTTTGCAAACTGTTGTGAATGTCTCAAATTTTTTCTGAGCATTTAGCCGTAATGTTGTCCGATTTCTCCTAGAAAATTCTAATGCCTTGCATTATTTCATGCTTTCAGATAGCCAACTGCTCCCAGAATCAAGTGGTTTGTCTGACTCGGTGCCTTGATGTACCTGGTCACACGGCCATGCTGGTCCGAGTGATGATCGAGACAGGCTATCGATGGTATCCTGAGTATACCGTCGAGGAGCAGTTTCGAGACTTCAATCAGAGCCAATACCTTTGTACAGTCAGGATATACCCTTCCTATCTTGGAGCTACTGAATCCCTCCATTGCTCTTATGGACTTGGGGTTACCATCGAGATGTCCGTGCAGGACGCAGCTTACTCGATGATGACTATCATACGAGCCAGAACTGCTATCACACCCTGATTTTCATGCGACAACACTTCAGCTAATAAATCATGATAACGTGTGGTTTGACAAAAAACTTTTGCATTATTTGGCTTTTTATTTGGAGTTGGTTTTCTCTCTGTGTTTTTTCAGTGCTCTTTAAAGTCAATACAACTCCACCTTCTATACCTCATCTCCTTGCCCCAAGCTTCTTCCCAATGATCATGCCATGTGTATAGAGCAATATAGTATGTTCTTACAAAAATAATTTGGCCAAAAAGTATTTTCTAAAATTAGTTTTCCAAAACCCCCTGAATTGAGGTTTGCACTGCAATTACTTGATTTGGGGTGTGAAAAATATTTCAAAAGGTATATTTGAATCCTATTCGATATAGGACTCCCATAAACCACAAAAATATTATTTTAAAAGTTATTTTCCTATTTTATTTAAAAGGTTTTTATTAAGGCCGGAAATGGTCTTTAATAGGGAAAATTGTTTTATTGTTTCAGAAATATTTGACAAAAATCAGGGGAACTCAGTGGACATATATTTTCCATATATAAGAGTTTCAACACATGGTCGTGTTCAAAGTATTGGACAAAACCTCCCAAAACCATTTCTGACCATTTCAAGGATTTGAAATATTTCTACAGGAAATATTTTCATAAAAATCCAAGTAAAATCAAGAGAGTCACAAATGCATATTGTGATCACCTTACAGAACCTCATTCAATTAAGGTTACTTTGGTTCACCAAAATGCCCCAAAACTCTCTCTGACCAGAATCAAATTTCAACAACTTTGTACTACCAACTTTCTCTCCTTGACCCCAAATTTTGTGAGCATGTTCACATGAAGAAATGAGGCCACTTCACCAAGTGGTGCATCAAGCGGAAGTGATTTTCTCAACTATATCTACACAAGTCCATTTTTGTTGATTTCTAGGGTTTACAAAAGTTGCATTGGCAACTTTGCCCAAAGAAGCTCCAAATAGGTGGAAGGACGTAATTATATGTGTAATTTCACCCTGTGGAGTATCATGGCAAATGGAAATCATCTACTTGCCCAAACCATTATCAAACACCTTCTGACACTTTACCAAAGTACTATTTTTGACCTCTTCCACTTATCTCCATGAGCTCAACTTTGTACCACAGCTGATCCTGATCCTCTCCTACCTCCAGTAACACTCCCCTTGTCATTGCTCAATGATTGAGGGGTAGAATACCCCCATTTACCTCCCTGGACAGCCCCTCTCTCCCTCTTCTTCTACCTCTCTCTTCTCCTACTGTCCACCCAGGGCATCCAAGTCCATATCCCACTTCTTTACTTCCCCCTAGAGCTACCAGACACCTTTTGCCGCACCCACATTGCACAAAAAATGCCATGCCGGCCATTTGGGTGCTCTAGAGCGTGCTACAGTGCGCTCCCGCACTATAGCCACCCCCTGCCAACCACTCCCGGCCACCTCAGGCCTCCCCAGCGCGCCCGACGATGTGCCTCGGCGTCTGTGTCACGCTAAAACCCTATCCCCCTCCTCCTTCTCCCTCCTGCTGCCCCTCCTCGCACGCGCACCAACCGCCCGAGAGCTCCAATGAGCGGCCTCACACGCGTGGCATCTCTGGCCTTACCCCGCTCTATCCCTTAGCTCCCCTTGGTGTAGTCCACGCCCAGCAACACCCCAGACACGGCGCCAGCTCCTCCTGAGCCCTGTGGCGACGAGCAGGAGCTCGCCCGCGCACGGGTCCATGACACCCCGCCGTTCGCCTATTTAAGGGCCTCCTCGAGCCTCTCCCTCACCACCACCCGCTCCTACGTACTCCAAATCAGCCCCCCGTGCCCTCCACTCTCCTCCAGGAGAACCTGAGCTCGAGATCGAGCTCGAGCTCCGCCGCCTCGGGTCGCCGTCGATCTCAGGGTACAGGCCCTCTCCGCCGCTCCTCTTCCTCGATTTGGAACCTCCGCGGCTCACTGATCATTTCCCCTTTCCTCCCTGCTTCTTTTGCAGCCGGAAACTGCCGGAACCGCCACCTCCCGAAGCTCTTTCGCCGGTTTCCTCATCGCTGGCGAACCCCTACACTGCGGCGACCACCTCCACCTCCACCCGAACGGCTACTCCGCCCTGAGCACGTCGGTGCCCTCGGATCGCCTCGCCGTCGACCACAGCGACGCCGGTGAGCTCGCCTCCCTCTCTGGCCCGAGCTTGAAGACGACGGCCGTAGGGCCCGTCAATCATCCTCACACTCTGACGGGTGGGCCCCACCCGTCAGGTTCAAAAACGCGCGCGCACGCACCGGTTCGCTGCTTCGGCTAGAGGCGTATTTCCCAAATACGCCTTCGATGTGGTAGCCTTGCGCGGGCTAGATTCCCGCAGGGCCTGCTGCACTGTGGCCGAATAGGCCCAGTTACATAGTGGCCTTTTTCCTTTTCTTTTTCTGTCACTTTTCCAAAAATTCCACAGGATGAAATAATAATCCAAATGCAATAATTCCAACTCCAAAATTCTTGTAATAATCCCACCTATTTATTGGTGCAGTTTTCACTCTTATCAAACCAACTTTTCTTCATCGTTCAAATTTAAATTTGAATTTGAGCATTTATGCATGTCATTTAAAATTCCTAGCACTGTTTCCATGACTCCAAATCCAAAACTAGGAATTTTCCCCTTCTTAGTTTTCACCCTAATATTTAACAAAAATGAGTTGACATTTTTTTGAGCACTTTGATTTTTTGTTTTATTATTGCCTTATTTCTTTTCTAGCTATTATTTTGCGACGATAGATTGCATTGCTGAGAAAGGAGTTGGACCAGAAGACTTTGAAGACCCAGAAGACCTTGCCGAGCCAGGAAAGCAACCCTTTGACCATGTCCATGAAACCCTTTTTATGCTTGTCATATAGCACTTTTATTGCTTTCATCGGAGACATGATACTGTGGTGACCACATGGGGTGGTTTGCCACCGTTACTTCCTCGTTGATACTAGCATTGTGCATGACCCTACCTTCTTATGAGGGTTATGCCGGTGGGGGTAGATAGGATGCTAAAGTAGTTGCTACGCAAAAAGGGACGGGAATATGCATGGTGATGGAGACAAAGTATTTTCAAAAGACTTTTCGAAAACCCCGCCGGGTGCCACTTATGCCCAAGGGAGATAATGAGTTGGGTAAACCACTTGATGACGAAGTGGTGTACCGAGGCAAGTGCATGTGTTGTTTTCAAAACGGATTGGTTTAAGTTGCGACCGTTATTCCAACCTTACATGCGCAACCACTCTACCGTTATATGGGAAAGGGCATTATTGATTACCTAGGCCGATACTAGCTTGGAGCCCGCATTGCTGGTGACGGGAGAGTTGTTGTTGCGCTCTCTCAGGACGGGGTCGTGCCAGGTAGGGCGGCCATGACTGTCTTCACAGGGCACCGGACACACCGTTGGTACCCCGTGCTTGTGGTATGTGATGAAAATGGGAGCGAGGCTCCACAATTTTAAGATGTGAAATATTGGGCACGGGGGTTACTGCCAATCGAGTGGACTCTATGTTAGTGTCGTCTAGGGAAAGATAGTGATCGGGTGCTTACCCCGGGTACTTGAGGTACCGTGGGTCGTGGATGACACGAAAGTTCCCCAGATCTTGTGGGTAAAGTGTGAAACCTCTGTAGAGTGTAAAACTATTCGAATAGCCGTGTCCACGGTCAAGGAGAGTTGGGTAACCGCTCTTGGGCTACGTCCACATGTTTACAAACCAGAGTGTGTGGGAAGAACTACTTGCGTCAAGTCAAAGGACTTGACTTGAATGAGTTGGGTTGGAGCCCACTCCCTTTATGTTGATATCTGTAACCAGTTCCTAAGGTTACTTGAATTCATATGATGCATGTTTTACCAGTTGTTGAACATGTCATAACACAACAGAATTAGCTATATCATGCATTATTGTATCTTGAGCCAAAACATGGGTTGCTTGCGAGTACATTCAAAGTACTCATTGGCTTGACACTGGTTATTTAATTGGCCAGGCATGGAAGAACAGGAGTTCGAAGAAGAGTTCTTTGGAGACGAACATGCGAACTAGGACGTTTCCCAGTCAGAATGCCTGTACGGTTAAGGCAGATGGCATGGGTTCTACTTATCGACGAAGATTTCCGCTGCTTAAGTTTCTTTGGTATTCAGCCCTTGTGGCTTTATCTATGTAAGGCTTGACCATAATGGTCATAATTTGTGTAAGACGATATGTATGGATGTAAGACTCTTGTTATTCAGCTTTTGTGTGTTCAGTGAGCATTGATCTCTGGGATCACTGTACACGTGCATTCGGTGATCATGACTTATGGGTCGGGGTCCCCACAGAGCTGGTATCAAAGCCATCCTGACTGTAGGAAGCCTTATTTAGCATGGGCGTTAGATAGGACAGAACCCGTTTGCAAGACCCTCTATACTCCTCTCCTTTGCTGAGATTTCCCAAACCTAAGGGATATTTCTCCTTATTGACCTCCCCTTATTGACCTCCCCTATTCAACTTTTGTAGATGGCCGTCGCCCCCTTGAGACTCCTTATGACAGGATTCCCATCACTCCTAAAAGACTGCCTCCAACAATGCCACTATCCCTTGCTGCCCATGTACACCCTGCATGAACTGGAAAATGATGTGCTCGAGAAGGAGTTCTACGCCATGGTTTTTGTGCCTGCCAAGACCTCACCCCATGGGTGGTTCTTCATTGGACCACCCATGCCAACAAGAGACCTAGCCATTCAGCACGTGGCATATGAAGCGCTCCTCCGTCTTTGAGACCTCCTTCCAGAAATGAAAGGAGAACATGCCACCTGCTATCTACCTGGCAAGAACGGATTTCGAGCCCCAACTCAAGTGATGATGTAAAGCCCGCGCCGCTCGGCCCCGCCGCCTCCTCTGCCGGCCAGCCGTCTCCTCGCCTCCATCCGGTCGCGCCGCTCAGCCCCGCCTTGCCCTTCGCCAGATCTGCCGCCCGCGCCCTCGACGCTGGCCTCGCCGGAGCTCCTCTCCGGTCAGATCTGGAGATGACGGATCAGATCCACCAAGTCCTCCAACCAAATGGCCTCCCCACGTCCCGATCCGTTCCGTCCCGGATCCCTCCGTCCCGCGTTGACTTTGGCAGAGGTATAATTTCACTAAGTTCCCGAAATTCCCAGATTCATATGCCCATGTTCATCATGTCATAACTTTGCATCCATAGCTCCGATTCATGCGTGTAGTATATCAAAATGTTCATCTCAGAGAGCACATCATTTCATCTCACTGCATCATTTTCATTTGAGTTTATCTTGATGCCTGAAATGCTGTTGGAAGGGATCTATTTGAGTTAATTATCAGATCTGCTGCACCAAATAGCTATTTGTCATTTTTGCCATGATTAATGTGTGCATGATATGCCCATGAGCTCTACATATGTTTTGTTATATGCTTTGTCATCTTTCCAGTGGTGCCATCCATGTATTTTTATGATGTGTGTGGTGACTAGCACAAGCTTGCAAAGTGGTGCATTTGTTAATGTTGATTTCAGGGACTTAGCAATTCCACTAAGTCCTTGATCTGATTATTTCAATATGCCATATGTTCGTGTTGTTTCCTAGTGATCCGTGCCTCTTTTGAGGATGATCAGTAAGGATGTTTTGTTAATATTGTAGTGCTCTATCCATCCATGTCTTTGTTTGAAATTATGGAGCAACCTAGCTTGAGTCAATCGAGCTCTACTTTTGTCATTTCGTGAATCTGGGCAGATTGTCTACTTGTTAGCAATTTTGCCGAGGATGTTGTTGTTGATACGTGCATGCTATGTTGTTGTTCTTGCCATGTCTAGCTTGTATTATGTGTATACTTGATGGGTGCATGCTTAGATTGTCATGCCTTGCTCTGTAGTGAGTGCATCGAGCTCGTAAACATGCCTACTTGATATATGTTTTTGCATGCTCCAGTTTTTCACTAAGTCTGTAACCAGATTATGTTTTTGCCATGTTCACATGCTTGCAATTGTATTTTCTGATCCCTTTTGGCTCAAAGTCACTAAGGGACTTTTGATAAGATCTTTGAGTAGCTCCATGCCATGCTTTGCTTTGCCATGTTCAGGCCCTGTAGCATATAGTTTTCATGCTCCAAAGTGTGCTACCTGATCTGAAATTCCAGGCTTGTGTTAATTTCACTAAGTCTGAAATCTGTTTACGGTTTGCATTTTTGCCATGCTTGTTTGAACTTGTTATTGGATGAATTGGCCGTAGCTTAGTGTTCATCTTTTGTCAAGCATCATGAGTGGATCCCTGCCATGTATTTTGTTGCCATGTTTGAGTGTTGTAGCATGTTCATCTAGTTGCATTTAGCTAGTCGCTTGTTGTATATTGCAGACCGGTGCCATATTTGTTTTGCTCGCCATTTCCAAACCGTGCCTCCGATTCCGGCGTTCTTTATATCATTTTCAAGTGAAATCATCTCACCTTTCCAGTGGAACACTTGGATTTCCATGTTGAGTCCAGGTTCATTCATTCCTTGTCAAATCTTGCATATGCATCGCATACCGCATCCCGCATATTCATACCATGTTCATGTGTTGGTTGTTTTCTATGTTGTGTGCTTCTTTCTGGTGTTTGCTTCTTCGGGTTGGTTCCGGTAACGTAGCGTTTGTGAGGACCCTTTAGACTACGTCCATTTGTCTTCTTCATGGACTCGTTCTTCTTCCTTGCGGGATCTCAGGCAAGATGATCATACCCTTGAAATCACTTCTATCTTTGCTTTGCTAGATGCTCGCTCTTTTGCTATGCCTATGCTATGATGCCTACCATTTGCTTTCATGCCTCCCAAATTGCCATGTCAAACCTCTAACCCACCATGTCCTAGCAAACCGTTGATTGGCTATGTTATCGCTTTGCTCAGCCCCTCTTATAGTGTTGCTAGTTGCAGGTGAAGATTGAAGTTTGTTCCTTGTTGGAACATGGAGATGTTGTTCCTTGTTGGAACATGTTTACTTGTTGGGATATCACAATATATCTTATTTAATTAATGCATCTATATACTTGGTAAAGGGTGGAGGCCTCGGCCTTATGCCTGGTGTTTTGTTCCACTCTTGCCGCCCTAGTTTCCGTCATATCGGTGTTATGTTCCCGGATTTTGCGTTCCTTACGCGGTTGGGTATAATGGGAACCCCTTGACAGTTCGCCTTAAATAAAACTCTTCCAGCAATGCCCAACATAGGTTTTACTATTCGCCACCTAGCCTTTTCTTTTCCCTTAGGAGTCGCGCTCCTAAGGGTCATCATTATTTCACCCCCCCCGGGCCAGTGCTCTTCTGAGTGTTGGTCCACCTTGTCAGCCGCCGGTGGCCACCAGGGGCAACTCTGCGCTGGCCTAACGGAAGTTTGGACAATCCGGTGTGCCCTGAGAACGAGATATGTGCAGCCCCTATCGGGATTTGTTAGCTCATTCGGGTGGTGTTGCTGGATTTGTTTTAACTTGTCGAAGTGTCTTGTAGAACCGGGATACCGAGACTGATCGGAATGTCTCGGGAGAAGGTCTATTCCTTCGTGGACCGTGAGAGCTTGTCATGGGCTAAGTTGGGACTCCCCTGCAGGGATTTGAACTTTCGAAAGCCGTGCCCGCGGTTATAGGCAGATGGGAATTTGTTAATGTTCGGTTGTAGAAAAACCTGAAGTTGACCTTAATTAAAATGCATCAACCGCGTGTGTAACCATGATGGTCTCTTTCTAGCGGAGTCCGGGAAGTGAACACAGTGTTGGAGTTATGCTTGATGTAAGTAGTTTTGGATCACTTCTTGATCATAGTTTCTCAATCATGCTTTTCCTTCTCTTCTCGCTCTCATTTGCGTATGTTTAGCCACCATATATGCTAGTCGCTTGCTGCAGCTCCACCTCATACCTTTACCTTACCCATAAGCTTAAATAGTCTTGATCGCGAGGGTGCGAGATTGCTGAGTCCCTGTGGCTCACAGTTTACTTCCAAACCAGATGGAGGGCCAGACGACTCCGTTCCAGATGACGCGTTAGAGCTCAAGTGGGAGTTCGACGAGGACTCACGCCGTTACTATGTATCTTTCCCTGATGATCAGTAGTGGTGCCCAGTTGGGGCGATCGGGACCGTGTCGCATGTTGGGTTGGTCTTTTATTTTGGCACCGTAGTCGGGCCATGAGTGATTGGTTGATGTAATTCTATTTATGTAATTGTGTGAAGTGGCGATTGTAAGCCAACTATGTATCTTTTTCCCTTATTGTATTACATGGGTTGTTTGCGAAGATTACCTCACTTGCGACATTGCTTTCAATGCAGTTATGCCTCTAAGTCGTGCTTCGACATGTGGGAGATATAGTCGTATCGTGCTCCTTGATTCTGTATGGCAGGAAGTGCCGTACCCCTCTCAGCTGGTCTGAAACCGGTGAACGTCAACTTCTGGGAAATGACTTAATCACAGAGGCAGAGGAGATGTGCAAAGTCATTCGAGATAACCTCAAAGCAGCGCAATCACGCCAGAAGAGCTACTATGATAGTAAGCACCATGATTTGTCTTTTGAGGTCGAAGATCATGTTTACCTCCGCGTCTCTCCAATGAAAGGTACTCGTCGCTTAGGTATCAAAGGGAAGGTTGCCCCAAGATACGTGGGACCTTTCAAGATAGTCAGCAAGAGAGGCGATCTCGCTTATCAACTCGAGCTTCCTTCAAAATTTGCAAATGTGCATGACGTGTTCCATGTCACTCAGCTCCGAAAGTGCTTCAAGACTCCTGACCGCACCGTCAACTTCGAAGACATTGAGCTCCAAGAAGATCTCTCTTATCGTGAGCACCCCGTTGCTATTCTTGAAGAGACTGAACGTAAGACTCGCAATAAGTCAATCAAATTCCTCAAAGTGAAGTGGTCACACCATTCCGACCGTGAAGCCACCTGGGAACGCGAGGATCACCTCCGTTCTGAGTACCCGGCGTTCTTTCAGTCCTAGATCTCAGTACGAGATCCTTTCGTAGTGGTGGAGTGTTGTAACACCCCGGATATGATTTACCCAATATGTAATCCAACTCTTGCCGTTTCCGGTGTTAAGTTATTTCATTTTCTCGGGTTCGGGTTTTTGTCTCCATGTGTTGTTATCGTTGTCATGCATCTCATATCATTTCATCATGTGCATTGCATTTGCATACGTGTTCATCTCATGCATCTGAGCATTTTCCCCGTTGTCCGTTTTGCATTCCGGCGCTCCGTTCTCCTCCGGTGGTCATTTCTACCTTTCTCTCGTGTGTGGGGATTAAACATTTCCAGATTGGACCGAGATTTGCCAAGTGGCCTTGGTTTACTACCGGTAGACCGCCTGTCAAGTTTCGTACCATTTGGACTTCGTTTGATGCTCCAACGGTTAACCGAGGGACCGAAAAGGCCTCGTGTGTGTTGCGGCCCAGCACCCCTCCATTTTGGCCCAAAACCCACCAAAACCCTCTCCATCATCTAGAGTGTTCGATCTCGATCCCGTGGCCAAAAACCGCACCTCATTTGCACACTCCTAGCTCCCTCTACCTCTATATATAGACCCCCTCCTCCAAATTCCAGATCCCCTCTTTCCAAACCCTAAAAAAAATCTCCGCCGCCTCCGGACACGTCCGGACGGCACCGGACACGTCCGCCGCCACCCGCGATGAACCGCGAGCCACCACGTGGCGCCGCGGGTCCCTAGCTCGCCGCCGGCCCGCATGCCCGCAGCCGGTCCCTGCAAGCCGCCGCCGCCCGACGCCCCGTCACCGGCGCCCCTCTCCGCCCTCTCCGCCGCACCGCCCAAGGCCGGCTCCGGCCAACTCCACTCCGGCCGTCCCTGCGCCGAACCCCTCCTCCAGCGATCTACCCCAACTCTGGCGAGCTTCAAGTTCTTCGGCGAACCTCGTGTTCCGTGCGGCCAGATCTGGATCCGGATCCCAGATCGGTTGACTTTTTGCCAGAGACCCTAACTATTTTGCCTTGTTCATCGCATCATAACTCCACATCCGTAGCTCCGTTTTGGGCATATAGCATATCAGATTGTTCATCTCAGAGAGCACATCATTTCATCTCATTGCATCATTTTCATTTGAGTTCATCTTGATGCCCGAAATGTTGTTGGAAGAATGCTAGTTGAGATATTTATCAGATTTGCTGCTCCAATTAGATATTTGTCATTTTTGCCATGATTATTGTGTGCATGATATGCCCATGAGCTCTACATGTGTTTTGTTATATGCTTTGTCATCTTTCAAGTGGTGCCATCCATGTATTTTTGTGATGTGTGTGGTGACTAGAACAAGCTTGTAAAGTGGTGCATTTGTTAATGCTGATTTCAGGGACTTAGCAATTCCACTAAGTCCTTGATCTGTTTATTTCAATATGCCATATGTTCGTGTTGTTTCCTAGTGATCCGTGCCTCTTTTGAGGATGATATGTAAGGATGTTTTGTTAATATTGTAGTGCTCTATCCATCCAAATCTTTGTTTGCAATTATGGAGCACCCTAGCTTGAGTCAATCGAGCTCTACTTTTGTCATTTCATGAATCTGGGCAGATTGTCTACTTGTTAGCGATTTTGCCGAGGATGTTGTAGTTGATCCGTGCATGCTATGTTATTGTTCTTCCCATGACTAGCTTGTATAATGTGCATTCTTGAAGGGTGTATGCTTAGATTGTCATGACTTGCTGTGTAGTGATGCATCGAGCTCGTAAATATGCCTACTTGATATCTGTTTTTGCATGCTCCAGTTTTTCACAAAGTTCGTGATCTGTTTATGTTTTTGCCATGTTCACATGCTTGCAAATGTATTTTCTGATCCCTTTTGGCTCAAGGTCACTAAGGGACTTTTGTTAAGATCTTTGAGTATCTGCATGCCATGCTTTACTTTAACATGTTCAGGCCCTATAGCATACAGTTTTCATGCTCCGAAATGTGCTACCTGATCTGAAATTCCAGACAAGTGTTAATTTCACTAAGTCTGAAATATGTTTACTATTTGCATTTTTGCCATGCTTGTTTGAACCTGTTAATTTATGAATTGGTCGTAGCTCAGTGTTCCTCTTTTGTTAAACATCATGAATGGATTCCTGCCATTTATTTTGTTGCCATGTTTGAGTGATGTAGCATGTTCATCTTGTTGCATTTATATGGCTACTTGCTGTATATCGCAGACCGGTGCCATATTTGTTTTGCTCGCCATTTCCAAACCGTGCCTCCGATTCTGGCGTTCTTTATATCGTTTTCAAGCAAAATCATCTCACCTTTCCAGTGGAACACTTGGATTTACATGATGAGTCCAGGTTCATTCATTGCTTGTCAAATCTTGCATATGCATCGCATACCACATCCCGCATATTCATACCATGTTCATGTGTTGGTTGTTTTCTATGTTGTGTGCTTCTTTCCGTTGTTTGCTTCTTTGGGTTGGTTCCGGTAACGTCGTGTTTGTGAGGACCCTTTCGACTATCTCCGTTTGTCTTCTTCATGGACTCGTTCTTCTTCCTTGCGGGATCTCAGGCAAGATGATCATACCCTCGAAATCACTTCTATCTTTGCTTTGCTAGATGCTCGCTCTTTTGCTATGCCTATGCTACGATGCCTACCATTTGCTTTCATGCCTCCCAAATTGCCATGTCAAACCTCTAACCCACCATGTCCTAGAAAACCGTTGATTGGCTATGTTACCACTTTGCTCAGTCCCTCTTATAGCGTTGCTAGTTGCAGGTGAAGATTGAAGTTTGTTCCTTGTTGGAACATGGAGATGTTGTTCCTTGTTGGGACATGTTTACTTGTTGGGATATCACAATATATATTATTTAATTAATGCATCTATATACTTGGTAAAGGGTGGATGGCTCGGCCTTATGCATGGTGTTTTGTTCCACTCTTGCCGCCCTAGTTTCCGTCATATCGGTGTTATGTTCCCGGATTTTGCGTTCCTTACGCGGTTGGGTATAATGGGAACCCCTTGACAGTTCGCCTTGAATAAAACTCTTCCAACAATGCCCAACATTGGTTTTACCATTCGCCACCTATCCTTTTCTTTTCCCTTGGGAGTCGCGCTCCTGAGGGTCATCATTATTTCACCCCCCCCGGCCCAGTGCTCCTTTGAGTGTTGGTCTACCTTGTCAGCCGCCGGTGGCCACCAGGGGCAACTCTGGGCTGGCCTACTGGAAGTTTGGACAATCTGGTGTGCCCTAAGAACGAGATATGTGCAGCTCCTATCGGGATTTGTTGGCACATTCGGGTGGTGTTGTTGGATTTGTTTTAACTTGTCGAAGTGTCTTGTTGAACCGTGATACCGAGCCTAATCGGAATGTCTCGGGAGAAGGTCTATTCCTTCGTTGACTGTGAGAGCTTGTCATGGGCTAAGTTGGGACTCCCCTGCAGGGATTTGAACTTTGGAAAGCCGTGCCCGCGGTTATGGGCAGATGGGAATTTGTTAATGTTTGGTTGTAGAAAAACCTGAAGTTGACCTTAATTAAAATGCATCAACCGCGTGTGTAATCATGATGGTCTCTTTCCGGCGGACTCCGGGAAGTGAACACGGTGTTGGAGTTATGCTTGATGTAAGTAGTTTTGGATCACTTCTTGATCATAGTTTCTCGATCGTGCTTTGCCTTCTCTTCTCACTCTCATTTGCGTATGTTTAGCCACCATATATGCTAGTCGCTTGCTGCAGCTCCACCTCATACCTTTACCTTACCCATAAGCTTAAATAGTCTTGATCACGAGGGTGCGAGATTGCTGAATCCCTGTGGCTCACAGTTTACTTCCAAACCAGATGCAGGGCCAGATGACTCCGTTCCAGATGACGCGTTAGAGCTCAAGTGGGAGTTCGACGAGGACTCACACCGTTACTATGTATCTTTCCCTGATGATCAGTAGTGGTGCCCAGTTGGGGCGATCGGGACCGTGTCGCATGTTGGGTTGGTCTTTTATTTTGGCACCGTAGTTGGGCCATGAGTGATTGGTTGATGTAATGCTATTTATGTAATTGTGGGAAGTGGCGATTGTAAGCCAACTATGTATCTTTTTCCCTTATTGTATTACATGGGTCGTTTGCAAAGATTACCTCACTTGCGACATTGCTTTCAATGCGGTTATGCCTCTAAGTCCTGCTTCGACACGTGGGAGATATAGTCGTATCGTGCTCCTTGATTCTGTATGGCAGGAAGTGTCCTACCCCTCTCAACTGGTCTGAAACCGGTGAACGTCAACTTCTGGGAAATGACTTAATCACAGAGGCAGAGGAGATGTGCAAAGTCATTCGAGATAACCTCAAAGCAGCGCAATCGCGCCAGAAGAGCTACTATGATAGTAAGCACCGTGATTTGTCTTTCAAGATCGGAGATCATGTTTACCTCCGTGTCTCTCCAATGAAAGGTACTCGTCGCTTAGGTATCAAAGGGAAGCTTGCCCCTAGATACGTGGGACCTTTCAAGATAGTCAGCAAGAGAGGCGATCTCGCCTATCAACTCGAGCTTCCTTCAAACTTTGCAAATGTGCATGACGTGTTCCATGTCTCTCAGCTCCGAAAGTGCTTCAAGACTCCTCACCGCACCGTCAACTTCAAAGACATTGAGCTCCAAGAAGATCTCTCTTATCGTGAGCACCCCGTTGCTATTCTCGAAGAGATTGAACGCAAGACTCGCAATAAGTCAATCAAATTCCTCAATGTCAAGTGGTCACACCATTTCGACCGTGAAGCCACCTAGGAACGCGAGGATCACCTCCGTTCTGAGTACCCAACATTCTTTCAGTCCTAGATCTCAGGACGAGATCCTTTCGTAGTGGTGGAATGTTGTAACACCCCGGATATGATTTACCCAATATGTAATCCAACTCTTGTCGTTTTCGGTGTTAAGTTATTTTATTTTCTCGGGTTTGGGTTTTTGTCTCCGTGTGTTGTTATTGTTGTCATGCATCTCATATCATTTCATCATGTTCATTGCATTTGCATACGTGTTCGTCTCATGCATCTGAGCATTTTCCCCGTTGTCCGTTTTGCATTCCGGCGCTCCGTTCTCCTCCGGTGGTCATTTCTACCTTTCTTTCATGTGTGGGGATTAAACATTTCCAGATTGGACCGAGACTTGCCAAGCGGCCTTGGTTTACTACTGGTAGACCGCCTGTCAAGTTTCGTACCATTTGGACTTCGTTTGATGCTCCAACGGTTAACCGAGGGACCGAAAAGGCCTCATGTGTGTTGCAGCCCAACACCCCTCCATTTTGGCCCAAAACCCACCAAAACCCTCTCCATCATCTAGAGCGTTCGATCTCGATCGCGTGGCCGAAAACCGCACCTCATTTGAACACTCCTAGCTCCCTCTACCTCTATATATAGACCCCCTCCTCCAAATTCCGGATCCCCTCTTTCCAAACCCTAAAAAAACATCTCCGCCGCCTCCGGACACGTCCGGACGGCACCGGACATGTCCGCCGCCACCCGCGATGAACCGCGAGCCGCCACGTGGCGCCGCGGGTCCCCAGCTCGCCGCCGGCCCGCATGCCTGCAGCTGCCCCCCGCAAGCCGCCGCCGACCGCCGCCCTACGCCCCGTCACCGGCGCCCCTCTCCGCCCTCTCCGCCGCACCGCCCAAGGCCGGCTCCGACCAACTCCACTCCGGCTGTCCCCACGCCTAACCCCTCCTCCGGCGATCTACCCCAACTCCGGCGAGCTTCAAGTTCTCCGGTGAACCTCGTGTTCCGTGCGGCCAGATCTGGATCCGGATCTCGGATCAGTTGACTTTTTGCCAGAGACCCTAACTATTTTGCCTTGTTCATCGCATCGTAACTCCGCATCCGTAGCTCCGTTTTGGACATATAGTATATCAAATTGTTCGCCTCAGAGAGCACATCATTTCATCTCATTGCATCATTTTCATTTGAGTTGATTGTGATGCCCGAAATGCTGTTGGAAGAATGCTAGTTGAGATATTTGTCAGATCTGCTGCTCCAATTAGATATTTGTCATTTTTGCCATGATTATTGTGTGCATAATATGCCCATCAGCTCTACATGTGTTTTGTTATATGCTTTGTCATCTTTCCAGTGGTGCCATCCATGTATTTTTTTGATGTGTGTGGTGACTAGCACAAGCTTGCAAAGTGGTGCATTTGTTAATGCTGATTTCAGGGACTTAGCAATTCCACTAAGTCCTTGATCTGTTTATTTCAATATGCCATATGTTCGTGTTGTTTCCTAGTGATCCGTGCCTCTTTTGAGGATGATCTGTAAGGATGTTTTTTAATATTGTAGTGCTCTATCCATCCATGTCTTTGTTTGCAATTATGGAGCAACCTAGCTTGAGTCACTCGAGCTCTACTTTTGTCATTTCGTGAATCTGGGCAGATTGTCTCCTTGTTAGCGATTTTGCCGAGGATGTTGTAGTTGATCCGTGCATGCTATGTTATTGTTCTTGCCATGACTAGCTTGTATAATGTGCATTCTTGAAGGGTGTATGCTTAGATTGTCATGACTTGCTTTATAGTGAGTGCATCGAGCACGTAAATATGCCTACTTGATATCTGTTTTTGCATGCTCCAGTTTTTCACCAAGTCTGTGATCTGTTTATGTTTTTGCCATGTTCACATGCTTGCAAATGTATTTTCTGATCCATTTTGGCTCAAGGTCACTAAGGGACTTTTGTTAAGCTCTTTGAGTAGCTCCATGCCATACTTTACTTTGCCATGTTCAGGCCCTGTAGAATATAGTTTTCATGCTCCGAAATGTGCTACCTGATCTGAAATTCCAGACAAGTGTTAATTTCACTAAGTCTGAAATCTGGTTACCAATTGCATTTTTGCCATGCTTGTTTGAACCTGTTAATTTATGAATTGGCCGTAGCTCAGTGTTCTTCTTTTGTTAAGCATCACGAATGGATTCCTGCCATGTATTTTGTTGCCATGTTTGAGTGTTGTAGCATGTTCATCTTGTCGCATTTAGATGGCTACTTGCTGTATATCGCAGACCGGTGCCATATTTAAATTGCTTGCCATTTCCAAACCGTGACTCCTATTCCGGCGTTCTTTATATCGTTTTCAAGCGATTTCATCTCACCTTTCCAGTGGCATACTTGGATTTCCAAGTTTAGGCCAGGTTCTTTCATCTCTTGTCAAATCTTGCATATGCATCCCGCATCGCATCCCGCATAGCATACCATGTTTGCATCATGTTGTTTGAGTTGTGCACGTGGTTGATTTTGTTCCTTTTGCTTGTTTGTCTTGTTTGGGTAGAGCCGGGAGACGAGTTCGCTAACAAGAAGCCCGTTGAGTTTGCTTTCGAGGACCCAGTCAACTCTGACAATGTTGTAGGCAAGATGATCATACCCTCGAAATCACTTCTATCTTTGCTTTGCTAGATGCTCGCTCTTTTTCTATGCCTATGCTACGATGCCTACCATTTTATTTCATGCCTCCCAAATTTCCATGTCAAACCTCTAACCCACCATGTCCTAGCAAACCTTGATTGGCTATGTTACCGCTTTGCTCAGCCCCTCTTATAGCGTTGCTAGTTGCAGGTGAAGATTGGAGATCATTCCTTGTTGGAGCATTATTTTAGTTGTTGGGATATCACTATATTATCTTGTTATCTTAATGCATCTATATACTTGGTAGAGGGTGGAAGGCTCGGCCTTTTTGCCTAGTGTTTTGTTCCACTCTTGCTGCCCTAGTTTCCGTCATATCAGTGCTATTTTCCCGAATTTTGCGTTCCTTACGCGGTTGGGTGATAATGGGAACCCCTTGATAGTTCGCCTCGAATAAAGCTTTTCCAGCAATGCCCAACTTTGGTTTTACCATTTGCCACCTAGCCTCTTTTTCCCTTGGGTTTCCGGAGCCCAAGGGTCATCTTATTTAAACTCCTCGGGCCAGTGCTCCTTTGAGTGTTAGTCCACCTCGTCAGCCGCCGGTGGCTACCAGGGGCAACTCTGGGCTGGCCTACCGGAAGTTTGGACAATCTGAGTGTGCCCTGAGAACGAGATATGTGCAGCTCCTATCGGGATTTCTTGGCACATTCGGGCGGTGTTGCTGGATTTGTTTTAACTTGTCGAAGTGTCTTGTAGAACCGGGATACCGAGCCTGATCGGAATGTCTCGGGAGAAGGTCTATTCCTTCGTTGACCGTGAGAGCTTGTCATGGGCTAAGTTGGGACTCCCCTGCAGGGATTTGAACTTTCGAAAGCCGTGCCCGCGGTTATGGGCAGATGGGGATTTGTTAATGTCCGGTTGTAGATAACTTGAACCTAAACTTAATTAAAATGAATCAACTGTGTGAGTTACCGTGATGGTCTCTTCTCGGCGGAGTCCGGGAAGCGAACACGGTGTTGGAGTAATGCTTGCCGCAGGTTGTTCTCTAGTTACTCATTCACGCTTTGCTATCTCTTCTCGCTCTCTTTTGAGAATAGGTTAGCCACCATATATGCTAGTCGCGTGCCGCAGCTCCACATATGTTACCTTGCCTTTCCTATAAGCTTAAATACTCTTGATCGCGAGGGTGCGAGATTGCTGAGTCCCTGTGGCTAACAGTTTACTCCCAAACCAGATGCAGGGCCAGACGACTCCGTTCCAGATGATGCGTTAGAGCTCAAGTGGGAGTTCGACGAGGACTCACGCCGTTACTATGTATCTTTCCCTGATGATCAGTACTGGTGCCCAGTTGGGGTGATCGGGGCCGTGTCGCATGTTGGGTTGGTCTTTTATTTTGGCACTGTAGTCGGGCCATGAGTGATTGGTTGATGTAATGTTATTTATTTACTTTGTGTGACGTGGCGAGTGTAAGCCAACTATGTTACTTATCCCCTTATTATGTATTACATTGGATGTTGTGATGATTGCCTAACTTGCGACATTGCTTTCAATGCGGTTATGCCTCTAAGTCGTGCCTCAACACGTAGGAGATATAGCCGCATCGAGGGCGTTACAAGTTGGTATCAGAGCCTTCCCGACCTTAGGAGCCCCATTGCTTGATCGTTACTAGCGGCCGAGTTGAGTCTAGAAAAATGTTTTGAGTCATTTAGGAAATATATATCAGAGAGTTTAGTAATTCTTTTTACTCCCCAGTCCCTTCATCGCTCTGGTGAGACATCCTGACGTAGAGTTTTGACTCTTCTCTTCTCAAATTTCACCAAAGAAAATTTAGGATCACGCAGGTATCTTGGAATCGTTCTAATGGTTCTGTGACGAGAACATTGTTCTTGGTGCCTCCTGTCTTTAGGGGTTGTGGCAGTGTCCCGGGGAGTTGAGTTCCGAGGTGTTGTCATCACAATTTTATCGTTGTAGTTCTGGAATACCTGAGTTTAGTAAGCCGACATCGAAAACCTCTTTTATGCAGTTCGTTGGTGAGATAACCTCGACGCCACCCAGTACTAGGGAGGGAGTTCGGGAGTATTGCCATAACTTGTATAATGGATGCTTTTCGAAGGTTGAGGTAGATGGTTTCCGATGTTTTTCTCGGTTATGTGTTGAAGGATGGATACAGCTGGATGTAGGTTTTGCTAGAATTGGGTGAGATATTATGCTTCCCCTGTATCCCCAACACCTTATTGCATAACCGGAAAGGTTCGGGAGTTCCATAGGTGGGAATTCTTGTAGATCTAGTTCTTCTTCCGCGGATATTTCGTTTGAGATTGGGATTTCTTACCGAGTATTCGTTCTTGATCCGTACCTTGTTGATTTATTTCTCTATCTAAATTCTAAGTGGCTTCTCAATTTATGGATATGTGACCATTTCAAGTGGAATGCATTCATTCTTATGTTCGTATGTGAAGACGATTTATTGCAATTTCTTTTCGTTGGATTCAGCTTCAATATTTGTCTATCAATGTGCTAATGGATGTCAACCTCTTCAGGATGGCTCCTCCAACGCGCACGACTCCGAATCCTGATCCGCCACCACCTCCACCTCCTCCGGAGGCATGGCAAGCTGTGATGGCCGCTACTAATGCAAACACACAGTTGATCATGCAAATTCTTCAAGAGCGCAATCAAGCGAATCAAGGAAACCAAGGCAACAATCAGAATCACTTTGCTACACTCAACCAGTTCCTTGCTAATAGGCCAAAGACTTTCAGCAATTGTGTGGAGGCAACTGATGCTGACGATTGGCTCGTGGACTTGTGCAAGCATTTCGAGTGCAGTAACGTCAGGCCTGAGGACTTTGTCAAGTTTGCTTCCTTCCAACTCAAAGACCAAGCTGCAGAATGGTTCCAGCAGTACAAGGATTCCAGAGGAGGCCGTGTGATTACCTGGGATGAATTCCGTCAAGACTTGAAAGCTCATCATATTCCTCAAAGCATGGTTGAAAGCAAGCGTGAGGAATTCCGCAACCTGAAGCAAGGCTCTTTGTCTGTCTATGACTACAACAAGTTGTTTCAGAAGCTCGCCCGCTTTGCTAAGCAGGACGTCCCTGACGACAAGAGCATGATATATCAGTTCAGGGGTGGTCTCAGAGAAGAAATCCAGCTACCTCTTGTTTTCTTTGAGCCCTTGAGATACGATGAGTTCTACAACATGGCATTGAAGCAAGAGGCTGCTCAACTGTGGTGTGATGCTTCCAAGAAGCGAGTCAGAGATGCTACTCCGTCTTCCTCTATTCAAGTGGCCAAGCAGCAGAAGTATTGGCTTCCTCCTCCTCCGTTTTGTCAGCCGTATCAGAAGAGCAAAGGTGGCAGTGGATCTTCCCGCCCACCCAACCCTGGCTTTCAGAACAAGACTTCGTCTCAAACTCCAAGATCGAGTGCTCCGTACCACCGCCCGCTTTCAGAGGTCACGTGCAACAAGTGCCAACAGAAGGGTCACTATGCCAACAAATGTTTCAATCAGAGGCGTCTCCCTCCTCCTCCTCCTGTGAGATCGGCAAGTACAGCTGTGGTCAAGCATAACCCCAAGTCCGCCAAGGTCAATTTGATGAATGTAGCTCAGGCAGAGGACTCGTCAGATGTCATCATGGGTAACCTTCCTGTTAACGATGTTCCCGCAAAAGTATTTTTTGACACTGGTGCATCGCATTATTTCATCTCGAAACCTTTTGCATCTAAGCATGAGTTGACTTCCCAAGTTATGCATAAACCGTTAGCAGTTGTCTCTCTAGGTAAATGTTTGCTCGCTAATCACGAGATTCCGGATATTTCTGTCATGATGGGTGATTTCAAGTTTCTGGCTTCTCCAATGGTCCTTGGTAACTCGGATATTGATCTTATTCTCGGAATGGACTGGCTTTCTAAGCACAAGGCTCAGCTTGATTGTGCAGCCAGGCAGATTCAATTGACTCATTCGTCTGAGGATGTAATTGTTTTTGCCGCTCGGAATAATACCATCCGTCTGTTTTCTCTCAATGAGAAGGGTGAACTGGATGCCATCTCGCAAATTCCAGTCGTTTGCGAATATCAAGACGTCTTTCCACAAGAGCCTGGCATGGAACCTATTTGCAAACGTCCTTACAAGATCGGACCTGAAGAGTTGAAGGAGCTGAAGAAGCAACTCGATATTCAAGAGAGAATGGGTCTCATCCGACCTAGTTCTTCTCCGTGGGGTTGTGGAGTTCTTTTTGTGAAGAAGAAGGATGGAACGGACCGACTTTGTGTTGATTACCATCCATTGAACAAGAAGACTATCAAGAACAAATACCCACTTCCCAACATCAATGAGTTGTTCGAATAACTCAAAGGTGCCCAAGTATTCTCCAAGCTTGATCTCCGTATGGGTTATCACCAGATTCGAATCCGTGAACAAGATATTCCCAAGACGGCTTTCAGGACAAGCTATGGTTCATATGAATACACTGTCATGTCTTTTGGCCTCGTCAACGCTCCTCCGACTTTCTCTCGCATGATGAACTTCATCTTCAACGCCTACACCAATGACTTCGTTTTGGTCTATCTTGACAACATTCTAGTCTTTTCAAAGAACAAGGAACATCATGCCAAGCACTTGCGTTTGGTGCTCGATAAGCTCAGGGAACATCAGTTCTACGCCAAGTTCTCAAAGTGCAAATTTTGCCTCGATGAGGTTCTTTATCTTGGGCATATCATCTCTTCCAAGGGCATTGCGATGAATCCTGAGAAGGTGTCTGCAATTGTGAATTGGGAACCACCTCAGAATGTGAAGCAACTCCGTAGCTTCCTCGGTCTCGCAAGCTATTGTCGAAGGTTCATGGAGAACTTTTCTAAGATCGCGAAGCCTCTCTCAAATCTTCTCCAGAAGCATGTCAAGTACGTTTGGTCTCCGGAATGTGACATTGCTTTCAACACTTTGAAAGAGAAATTGGTTATTGCTCCAGTTCTGACTCCTCCTAATGAATCCAAACCGTTCGAGGTCTTCTGCGATGCCTCTCTTCAAGGGCTTGGTGCAGTTTTGATGCAACAGAAGAAAGTTGTGGCTTATACCTCTCGCCAGTTGAAGCCCAATGAGAAGAACTACCCCACTCATGACCTCGAGTTGGCGGCAGTTGTGCATGCTCTTTTGACTTGGAGACATCTTTTGCTGGGAAGAAAAGTGGACATCTTCACTGACCACAAGAGTCTCAAGTACATCTTCACTCAGCCTAATCTCAACATCAGGCAGACTCGATGGGTCGAAATGATTCAAGAGTATAATCCGAGTATCGAGTATACTCCAGGCAAGGCCAATGTGATTGCTGACGCATTGAGCAGGAAGGCTTATTGCAACAGTATGATTCTCAAGCCATATCAACCCGAGCTTTGTGAAGCTTTCCGCAAACTTAATCTGCAAGTTGTTCCTCAAGGTTTCCTCGCCAACCTACAAGTCTCTCCTACCTTGGAAGATCAGATTCGCCAGGCTCAACTTCTTGATGCTATGGTGAAGAAGGTGAAGATTGGGATTGCTAAGAGTCAACCCAAGTACAAGTGCTACCGCCTTGCTGACAAGGATACTCTCTTCTTCGAGGATCGTATTGTCGTGCTCAAAGGTGACCTTCGTAAAGTGATCATGAACGAGGCTCACAATTCTCTCCTCTCCATCCACCCTGGGAGCACGAAGATGTATCAGGACCTCAAGCAGGCTTTTTGGTGGACTCGAATGAAGCGCGGGATGCTCAGTTCGTGAATGAATGTGATGCCTGCAGAAGAGTGAAGGCAGAACACCAAAGGCCAGCTGGTCTCCTCCAACCTCTTGCCATTCCAGAATGGAAATTTGACCACATTGAGATGGACTTCTGACTGGGTTTCCAAAGTCCAAGCATGGCAATGATGCTATATTCGTTGTCATCGACAAACTCACTAAAGTGGCTCATTTTCTGCCTACCAAAGAGTCTATTACTGCAGCTCAATTGGCGGAGCTCTGTACCTCTCGAATTGTCTCGCTGCACCGCATTCCACAGGTGATCTCTTCGGACCGTGGCAGCATCTTTACCTCAAAGTTTTGGGATTCTTTTCAGAAGGCCATGGGCACCAACATCCGCTTCAGCACAGCTTTCCATCCTCAAACTAGCGGTCAAGTTGAGCGTGTCAACCAAATTCTTGAAGATATGCTCAGGGCTTATGTTATCTCCTTCAGCATGAAGTGGGAGGATTGTCTTCCATATGCTAAATTTTCCTACAACAACAGTTTTCAAGCAAGTTCGCAAAGGCCCCATTCGAAATTCTTTATGGCAGGAAGTGTCGTACCCCTCTTAACTGGTCCGAAACCGGTGAACGTCAATTTCTGGGAAATGACTTAATCACAGAGGCAGAGGAGATGTGCAAAGTCATTCGAGATAACCTCAAAGAAGCGCAATCGCGCCAGAAGAGCTACTATGATAGTAAGCATCGTGATTTGTCTTTCGAGATCGGAGATCATGTTTACCTCCGCGTCTCTCCAATGAAAGGTACTCGTCGCTTAGGTATCAAAGGGAAGCTTGCCCCTAGATACGTGGGACCTTTCAAGATAGTCAGCAAGAGAGGCGATCTCGCCTATCAACTCGAGCTTCCTTCAAATTTTGCAAATGTGCATGACGTGTTCCATGTCTCTCAGCTCCGAAAGTGCTTCAAGACTCCTGACCGCACCATCAACATCGAAGACATTGAGCTCCAAGAAGATCTCTCTTATCGTGAGCACCCCGTTGCTATTCTCGAAGAGACTGAACGCAAGACTCGCAATAAGTCAATCAAATTCCCCAAAGTCAAGTGGTCACACCATTCCGACCGTGAAGCCACCTGGGAACGCGAGGATCACCTCTATACTGAGTACCCGGTGTTCTTTCAGTCCTAGATCTTGGGACGAGATCCTTTCGTAGTGGTGGAGTGTTGTAACACCCCGGATATGATTTACCCAATATGTAATCCAACTCTTGCCGTTTTCGACGTTAAGTTATATTATTTTCTCGGGTTCGGGTTTTTGTCTCCGTGTGTTGTTATCGTTGTCATGCATCTCATATCATTTCATCATGTGCATTGCATTTGCATATGTGTTCATCTCATGCCTCTGAGCATTTTCCCCGTTGTTCATTTTGCATTCCGGCGCTCCGTTCTCCTCCAGTGGTCATTTCTACCTTTCTCTCGTGTGTGGGGATTAAACATTTCCGGATTGGACCGAGACTTGCCAAGCGGCCTTGGTTTACTACCAGTAGACCGCATGTCATGTGTCGTACCATTTGGACTTCGTTTGATGCTCCAACGGTTAACCGAGGGACCGAGAAGGCCTCGTGTGTGTTGCAGCCCAACACCCCTCCAATTTGGCCCAAAACCCACCAAAATCCTGTCCATCATCTAGAGCGTTCGATCTCAATCGCGTGGCCGAAAACCGCACCTCATTTGGACACTCCTAGCTCCCTCTACCTCTATATATAGACCCCCTCCTCCAAATTCCGGATCCCCTCTTTCCAAACCCTAAAAAAAACATCTCCGCCGCCTCCGGACACGTCTGGACGGCGCCGGACGCGTCCGCCCGCCGCCGCCGACCAACCAGCCGCTGCCACATGTCCCCGAGGGTACCGCTTCGCCTCCCGCAGCCGCCGGCCCGTGAGGGCCCGAGGTCGGCCCTCTCCTCCGCCGACCGGGCCCCGAGTCCCCTCGCCCTGCGTCGCGTCTTCTTCGCGGCCGAGCCGCCGCCCACCATTGCCGGCCACTGCCGGAGCTCCGCAAGCCGCCGCCGAACGCCGCCCGACGCCCCGTCGTCGGCGCCCCTCTCCGCCCTCTTCGCCGCACCGCCCAAGGCCGGCTCCGGCCAACTCCACTCCGGCCGTCCCCGCGCCAAACCCCTCCTCCGGCGATCTACCCCAACTCCGGCGAGCTTCAAGTTCTCCGGCGAACCTCGTGTTCCGTGCGGCCAGATCTGGATCCGGATCTCGGATCGGTTGACTTTTTGCCCGAAACCCTAACTATTTTGCCATGTTCATCACATCGTAACTCCGGATCTGTAGCTCCGTTTTGGGCATATAGCATATCAAATTGTTCGCCTCAGAGATCAGATCATTTCATCTCACTGCATCATTTTCATTTGAGTTCATCTTGATGCCCGAAATGCTGTTGGAAGAATGCTAGTTGAGATATTTGTCAGATCTGCTGCTCCAATTAGATATTTGTCATTTTTGCCATGATTATTGTGTGCATGATATGCCCATGAGCTCTACATGTGTTTTGTTATATGCTTTGTCATCTTTCCAGTGGTGCCGTCCATGTATTTTTGTGATGTGTGTGGTGACTAGCACAAGCTTGCAAAGTCCTTGATCTGTTTATTTCAATATGCCATATGTTCGTGTTGTTTACTAGTGATCCGTGCCTCTTTTGAGGATGATCAGTAAGGATGTTTTGTTAATATTGTAGTGCTATATCCATCCATGTCTTTGTTTGCAATTATGGAGCACCCTAGATTGAGTCAATCGAGCTCTACTTTTGTCATTTCGTGAATCTAGGAAGATTATCTACTTGTTAGCGATTTTGCCGAGGATGTTGTAGTTGATCCGTGCTTGCTATGTTATTGTTCTTGCCATGACTAGCTTGTATAATGTGTATTCTTGACGGGTCTATGCTTAGATTGTCATGACTTGCTCTGTAGTGAGTGCATCGAGCTCGTAAACATGCCTACTGGATATCTGTTTTTGCATGCTCCAGTTTTTCACCAAGTCTGTGATCTGTTTATGTTTTTGCCATGTTCACATGCTTGCAAATGTATTTTATGATCCCTTTTGGCTCAATGTCACTAAGGGACTTCTGTTAAGATCTTTGAGTATCTCCATGCCATGCTTTACTTTGCCATGTTCAGTCCCTGTAGCATATAGTTTTCATGCTCCGGAATGTGCTACCTGATCAGAAATTCCAGACAAGTGTTAATTTCACTAAGTCTGAAATCTGTTTACCAATTGCATTTTTGCCATGCTTGTTTGAACCTGTTAATGTATGAATTGGCCGTAGCTCAGTGTTCCTATTTCGTTAAGGACCATGAAAGGATTCCCTCCATGTATTTTGTTGCCATGTTTGAGTGCTGTAGCATGTTCATCTTGTTGCATTTCGATGGCTACTTGCTGTATATCGCAGACCGGTGCCATATTTAAATTGCTTGCCATTTCCAAACCGTGACTCCGATTCCGGCGTTCTTTATATCGTTTTCAAGCGATTTCATCTCACCTTTCCAGTGGAACACTTGGATTTCCAAGTTGAGGCCAGGTTCTTTCATCTTTTGTCAAATCTTGCATATGCATCCCGCATCGCATCCCGCATAGCATACCATGTTTGCATCATGTTGTTTGAGTTGTGCACGTGGTTGATTGCGTTCCTTTTGCTTGTTTGTCTTGTTTGGGTAGACTCGGGAGACGAGTTCGCTAACGAGGAGCCCGTTGATTTTGTTTTCGAGGATCCAGTCAACTCTGACAACGTTGTAGGCAAGATGATCATACCCTCGAAATCACTTCTATCTTTGCTTTGCTAGATGATCGCTCTTTTGCTATGCCTATGCTACGATGCCTACCATTTGCTTTCATGCCTCCCAAATTGCCATGTCAAACCTCTAACCCACCATGTCCTAGCAAACCGTTGATTGGCTATGTTACCGCTTTGCTCAGCACCTCTTATAGCGTTGCTAGTTGCAGGTGAAGATTGGAGATCGTTCCTTGTTGGAACATTATTTTACTTGTTGGGATATCACTATATTCTCTTGTTATTTTAATGCATCTATATACTTGGTAGAGGGTGGAAGGCTCGGCCTCTTTTCCTAGTGTTTTGTTCCACTCTTGCCACCCTAGTTTCCGTCATATCGGTGTTATGTTCCCGGATTTTGCGTTCCTTACGCGGTTGGGTTATAATGGGAACCCCTTGATAGTTCGCCTTGAATAAAGCTTTTCCAGCAATGCCCAACCTTGGTTTTACCATTTGCCACCTAGCCTCTTTTTTGCTTGGATTTCCGGAGCCCGAGGATCATCTTATTTAAACCCCCCGGGCCAGTGCTCCTCTGAGTGTTGGTCCACCTCGTCAGCCGCCGGTGGATACCAGGGGCAACTCTGGGCTAGCCTACCGGATGTTTGGACAATCTGAGTGTGCCCTGAGAACGAGATATGTGCAGCTCCTATGGGATTTGTCGGCACATTCGGGCGGTGTTCCTGGATTTGTTTTAACTTGTCGAAGTGTCTTGTAGAACCAGGATACCGAGCCTGATCGGAATGTCTCGGGAGAAGGTCTATTCCTTCGTTGACCGTGAGAGCTTGTCATGGGCTAAGTTGGGACTCCCCTGCAGGGATTTGAACTTTCAAAAGCCATGCCCGCGGTTATGGGCAGATGGGAATTTGTTAATGTCCGGTTATAGATAACTTGAACCTAAACTTAATTAAAAATGAATCAACTGTGTGAGTTACCGTGATGGTCTCTTCTTGGCGAGGTCCGGGAAGCGAACACGGTGTTGGAGTAATGCTTGCCGCTGGTTGTTCTCTAATTACTCGTTCGCGCTTTGCTATCTCTTCTCGCTCTCTTTTGCGAATAGGTTAGCCACCATAAATGCTAGTCGCTTGCCGCAGCTCCACATATGTTACCTTGCCTTTCCTATAAGCATAAATAGTCTTGATCGCGAGGGTGCGAGATTGCTGAGTCCCTATGGCTCATAGTTTACTTCCAAACCAGATGCAGGGCCAAACGACTCCGTTCCAGATGACACGTTAGAGCTCAAGTGGGAGTTCGACGAGGACTCACGCCGTTACTATGTATCTTTCCCTGATGATCAGTAGTGGTGCCCAATTGGGGCGATTGGGACCGTGTCGCATGTTGGGTTGGTCTTTTATTTTGGCACCGTAATCGGGCCATGAGTGATTGGTTGATGTAATGCTATTTATGTACTTTGTGTGACGCGGCGAGTGTAAGCCAACTATGTTACTTATCCCCTTATTATGTATTACATTGGATGTTGTGATGGTTGCCTAACTTGCGACATTGCTTTCAATGCGGTTATGCCTCTAAGTCGTGCCTCGACACGTAGGAGATATAGCCGCATCGAGGGCGTTACAGATGATTTCCCGAGAAGATGAGGATCCAACCCTCAAGTACCAGATCCGCTTCATCAATGCAGGAGACTACCTTCTACGTCACCTTACCGAAGCATTCCTTAAGGCTCGCCAAGACCTCCCTTCACTTCTGCACCTCCACCGCCTCGAGAAGAAGAAGGTGGCCGAGCGAGGACAGCAAATCACTGCCTTACAAGCCCACATTACCAATCAGGAGCAACAAATCGAGGAGCTTCGGAAAACCCGCAACCAAACCCCACACGGGAGGCATAGGAATGAATTTCCATATCCACCTCGTAGAAGATCGTCGTTAGGCCACCGACGACATAACCCAAGACTGAATGACAACCTTTTTGCTTCCGTCACTTGTCACGGGTGTGGTGAACTTGGGCACATTAAAAGGATGAGTCCCAACAGGTGGCCGACTGTCGCATACCCATTGGCACCACAAGGGGAGCCCAGAAACTGAAGACTGAACGCCCTTCTCTCCGAGCAGGCATGACTACCAAGTCCGACAACCCCTAGGGTAGGTTGAGTCGTGTACCCCCATATGCGTAGTCGAGTCCGTGTGATGGTTCGAATGGAACCACGTTCTGTGTTGCTTGTTTTTATTTGTTTGTGTTTTGATATAAGTCACACATTTTCCCTAGGCAGCTTGTACGCGACTATATCACCTATCGTGTCTTAATGGAATTGTGTGTGGCCTTTACGGCACCTGTCGATGTCAAAACCGGCGGATCTCGGGTAGGGGGACCCGAACTGTGCGTCTAAGGTGGATGGTAACAGGAGGAAGGGAACACGATGTTTTACCCAGGTTCGGGCCCTCTTGATGGAGGTACAACCCTACATCCTGCTTGATTAATATTGATGATATGGGTAGTATAAGAGTAGATCTACCACGAGATCGGAGAGGCTAAACCCTAGAAGCTAGCCTATGGTCTGATTGTCTGTTGTCCTACGGACTAAAACCCTCCGGTTTATATAGACACCGGAGAGGGCTAGGGTTACACAAGGTCGGTTACAAAGGAGGAGATATACATATCCGTATTGCCTAGCTTGCCTTCCACGCTAAGTAGAGTCCCATTCGGACATGAGACGAAGTCTTCAATCATGTATCTTCATAGTCCAACAGTCCGGCCAAAGGATATAGTCCGGCTGTCCGGAGACCCCCTAATCCAGGACTCCCTCAGTAGCCCCCGAACCAGGCTTCAATGACGATGAGTCCGGCGCGCAGTGTTGTCTTCGGCATTGCAAGGCGGGTTCTTCTCCTACTTTAAAGTGTTCGTAAGCAGTGTCTGGCTCCACAAATTTTGAACCTCTTGGCTTCTGGGCCCAATAAAGGCTATCTCCCACGCGTCGAATGAATACGAGGCGCTAGGGCATTTTTACATTCTCCCCCTAGCCAGATAAATAAATTGTCTATTAAAGGGATGGGGATTCTTAGATCCAATCCATATCATCCTCCCCCAGTGAGAATTCATCAGAGCGTGCTTTGGAAAGATCCATTCCAGCATGGCCGACCTCCGCAGCTCCTCCTCCCGCCCCTGTAGCCCTAAGCCCGGTGATTGGGATAGGTGTTCAGTCCCGCACAGTTGATTAGTCGAGCTGCAGACTAAGGGATTTCTCCCTCCGGCGTACATGGTGCCCGTTCGAGCCGGGCTCGCCACCTACAATGGCGGGGAGCAAGCGGAGAACTTTCCCTGTCCCACCATGGGGGAACGGGTTTGCCTTGTTCCTTACTTACTAAGGGGACTCGGATTTCCAATTCATCCGTTACTCCGCGGGCTCCTAGAGTTCTACAGCCTCCAACTACACAATCTCACCCCTGCCTCCATCCTGCACATCGCCGGCTATGTTGCTCTCTGCGAGTTGTTCCTGGGCTGCGAGGCTCATTTCGAGCTATGGAAACGGCTATTTTGCCTTGTCCCTTGCACACAAAGGGAATCACTTTATCAAGTGGACGGAGCCGAAGTATGGCGCATCGCCAATACCGGATATTTGTCCAGTACCCCGAAGAAGCCGTCCGAAGACTAGCCTTCAGAGTGGTTTTATATGGAGGACGTCCCCCTTCCGGAGCCTGTTCGATGGGGTCTACCCGAGTTCAACAATGCCCCTCTGAAGAAGCGCCGAAGTTGGCGCCCATGGAGCCCCCAGGCGGAAGACAACGAAGAAGTCCTCTATGTGATGAACCGGATCAAAGCAGTAGCTCGATCCGGATTTACAATAATCGAAGTTATGTTGATTTGCATAATGCGGGGAGTGCAACCACTACAATATCGTGGGCACCCCTTGTGGTGTTATAACGGGGCGGATGACGCCACCCGCTGTGGGCGTAAGGGTCCGGACAATGCTGCCACTCTAGCGAAGATTCTGTCCGAACTGTTCAAGGGCGAGGAAGAGGAGTTCACCCGCATCAAGACACGGGATGGATTCTCCATGTACAATCCTCCAAGCTGGGTAAGTTATATTTCCCTGCTCCCATTTTTCCCGCATTCTTAGTCGTAAGTATTCACCTTGCCACCTTGCGACAGGAATTGCGAAAAGCCATAAAGGAGGTCAGTAGCCCTTCACCACAACCAGAGGACCCTGACTGGGCCATCGATTCCGGACTCGAAGAAGATCCGGTTATCTCCGTGGAACTGATAGACCGGCAGTTCTATCAGTTAAGCTGCAACGATGCCCCGGTGGCCATTACGGCCGACTATCCCGGACTGCTCCCTGCATTGCAGGTAAGAAAAATCAAAAAGTCCCAACTCCAAAACTAGGATCCCCTTTTAGGCACTTCACCCACCATATACACATGGCATCTTTTACAGGGAAGGCATTCGGGACGCCCTGCCAAACCCGCGGCAACTCGCCAACAAGAGGTGCCGAGGCCGGGTAGGCCAAAAAGGAAGGCGGTCAGAACGGAGACGCCGACGCAAAGGTATAGGAAAAACCCCGCTCTGTGGTTGTCGTCTTTCTCAAAATATAATGACGCCCGCGTTTCTTTAACAGAAAGAACACTCGCCGGAATATGTCCGACGATGCTGCCAATCAAGCTTCCACCAGTCGAGCGCCAGGACCGGACATAGAGGCGGAAGGCGATATGGGGCAGGCGCCGGATAATCCCCCGACAGAGGATGCAGATAGATTGTCCGCTACAAATTCAGAAGTGGAAAGCGCCATGAATCATAGGCGCCACCGGGCCGTACTCCGCGACGCTTGTTTCTCACTAGAGGCGTTGAACACCTTCAATTCTGGAGAGGCGTACCTCCGTGCTGCTCAAGATGGTCTAGCCAGAGCCACGGATCAGTATGTAAAGGATGTACGGGTGAGTAAATCTAACGATTTATATGTATCAGTAGCCCCTGAGACTTGAAACAGTTAGCAGAACTGATTTAAGGATCATCTATAATGTGCAAGTTCTTACAGAGAAGAATACTAGGCTATCTCAGGAGCTGGAGGAATGCAAGACCCAACTAGCGGCCGCTCTTGCCGCATTGCAGGAACAGAGAAAGCCCCCCGCTGGTAACATTTACTTTAAAGAATGGTGGTCACCATATAGTGTGCAGCGTGTCTGCAGATCTAACAATTGATTTTGCAGATGAGTTCGGAGAAAGTCTGGGGGACCAGCATGTTATGCGACAGCTAGAAGCTGGCAAACACGTGCTGAGTAAGGTTATGCTGGACAAAAACAGTCTCCAAGATGCCAATGTTAAGCTGAGCGTTGAACTAAAAGACGTTCGGGGCCAGCTGGCGAACTCCGAGAAGGAGAATAAGCGGCTTCGGCGCGGCATTTTTAGTAAGTGCTTGAACGGATCCTGCTAAAGGAGTTCGGCGAAGAAGTCGACTAACAGCGTTATGTCTGTAGGTATGCTGACGGGTCGTCCCGTGGAGGAAATGCCTGGGTCTGCGGGTGATCTTCTGTACGAGCTGTCACATCTGCACGAACAAGTTCGACAGGTGATGTAGGGCATTGCCCAGGCCTTGTGGCCGTCCGTCTCCCTGTCAGGAGGCGTTGCAGAGCTTGCGGAGAAGCTGATGGGAGCACGGCGGTGCTTCCGTTTATGGAAGATATCAGCCTGCCGACAGGGTGCCAGAGAAGCCTGGGCCATGGTGAAGACATGGTATACCAAGGCAGACCCGAATCACATGGCTGAGGTCAGACCTGTGGGGCCCGACGGAAGAGAGATCCCCGTTAGCTTAGTTTATGGGCAAGTAGAATTAGCCGCAAAGTATTCCCAACAGGATTGTAAGCTAGACCGCCTGTTGGATGGTATAGAGGAGGAGTTTAGTCAGTCTGCATGACTATGTAATTAAAGCAACATGTATAATGCCTTCTAGCCGGATTGTAGATCATTTGTCGTTGCGGACCTTTTCGCTTCAACCTCCGGGCCCGATAGTCCGGAGTGAATCCGAATACCCGCTCAGTTATATAAGAACCGGGGTATGCATGGAGACCAGGTGTAGGGGTCATTAGTGCTTTATCAGACAAGTTCCCAACTAGTTATGTTATATTACATGGGTAGTAAGAAGCATCTTCCAGGGAGAATAGTTCCGTTAAGGGTTCCTTTCCCTGGGTAAGCATGCCCTAAAGTGCATGTCCGGACTGTGATAAGAAACGCAGAAAAAGCATCTGGGGGCAGATATGGACAATAAATAAAAATCATCCTTTGTTCATGGACCGAATATTCCCTTAAGATTGCTAGCTTTCGGCTTCACCCAGTCTGAGGTACACATCCGGCTGACCCGGCAGTAACAATCGCAGAGGTGCTCCCCTTATGCCCTAGCCGAATTAACGGGAACGTAGGGCATAAATACAAGAGCCAGGCAACCCAGCTTGGCCAAAACTTAAGTCATATCGATGCATATAATGGTGAAAAAAGGTACATGCGGAAGTATAACACATGTGTTGGGCATGAAGCCCGGATAAATAATTTAAGCTTCTGTGAAGGAACCCCCAGGTATGAAGAGTGCGGCCAGCGCATCTTTAATGTGCAAACAGGGCACAAGGTGACCCTTGAAGGCCTAGAGAAATAATAAAAGAAAGAAAGAAAGGAAAACAAGACAGATAATGTATTTGTGAAAAAATGGACAAAGGGAGGGGACTAACATAGAGTCCGGTGCTAGGCGTAGAATCTTCGGAGCCTGGCCGCGTTCCATGGGTTCGGCTCGAGTCGACTCTTCAATGCATCCCGCAGTCGGTATGCTCCACCGGTCAGAACTTGGTCAATAATGAAGGGACCTTCCCATTTGGGCTCAAGCTTGTTCTTTTTCTTATCCGGCAGGCGTAGAACTAGTTCGCCAACGTTATAAGTTTTGGCCCGTACTTCTCTGCTTTGGTATATGCGAGCCTGTTGCTGATAAAATGCGGAACGGGCTTTGGCTATGTCTTGCTCCTCCTCCAAGGTGTCCAGACTGTCCTGCCGATCGAGCTTGGCTTCTCTTTCTTCGTACATGCGCACTCGAGGTGAGTCATGAATTATGTCGCAGGGCAAGACTGCCTCTGCGCCGTACACCATAAAAACGGTGTATATCCGGTACTACGATTCGGCGTGGTCCGCAGCCCCTAGAGTACGGAAATCGAGCTCCTCTACCCAGTGCGTGTCAGACTCCGTTAAGGAACGCACTAATCTGGGTTTAATGCCGCTCATTATAAGACCGTTTGCTCGTTCGACTTGACCATTGGTTTGTGGGTGATAGACTGAAGCATAATCGAGCTTGATGCCCATTTTGCTACACCAGAGTTTTACCTCGTCGACCGTGAAGTTCGTGCCGTTATCAGTGATGATGCTGTGGGGGACGCCGTAACGGTGTACAACCCCGGATATGAAATCTATCACCGGTCAGGATTCGGCTGTTTTAACCGGTTTGGCCTCTATCCATTTGGTGAATTTATCCACCATGACCAATAAGTAATTTTTCTTGTGGGTTCCCCCTTTAAGGGGGTCCAACCATATCAAGCCCCCAGACCGCAAAGGGCCATGTAATGGGGATTGTTTGGAGGGCGGTGGGTGGCATGTAGCTTTGGTTTGCAAAGAGCTGGCAAACGGCGCAATGTTGGACCAAGTCCTGTGCATCTGCCCGGGCCGTTGGCCAATAGAATCCTGTACGGAAGGCCTTGCTTACAAGAGCCCGAGCTGCAGCGTGATGACCGCCGAGTCCGGCGTGAATTTCTGCCAAAAGATTCTGCCCTTCCTTTTCGGAGATGCACCTTTGAAGGACTCCGGTAGTGCTTTTCTTGTACAATTCTCCATCATGGACCCATGTAGGCCTTTGATCGCCGCACTATGCAGCGTGCCTCATTTTGGTCCTCTTGAAGTTCCTGTCTAGTTAGGTAGGCCAGGAATGGTTCTGTCCACGGGGCAATAATGGCCATTATTTCGTGGGCTGAAGGTGTTATTCCGGTGGCGGAGCCTCCGATTGTGTTAGAGAGTTCGGTATCGGGTATTTTGGCTGGGTCCGGACTATTGTTACCGGTGTCCCCTTCCCATGCTACGGATGGCTTGAAGAGCCTTTCTAGAAATATGTTGGGGGGGGGGGACCGCGTTGCGTTTTGCACCGATGCGTGCGAGGATATCCGCCGCCTGATTGTTTTCCCGAGCCACATTGTGAAATTCGAGTCCCTCGAACCGAGCTGACATTTTTAGGATGGCATTTCGATAGGCCGCCATTTTCGGATCCTTGGTATCGAAATCTCCGTTTATTTGGGATATTGCAAGGTTTGAATCCCCACGCACCTCCAGGCGTTGAATGCCCATGGAGACTGCCATCCGAAGACCATGCAACAGAGCTTCGTATTCGGCTGCATTGTTGGAATCTTTATACAATATTTGTAGTATGTACCGAATGGTATCTCTGGTTGGGGACATCGGGACGACGCTAGCCCCTAGACCGGCCAGCATTTTAGAACCGTCGAAGTGCATGATCCAACTGGAGTATGCGCCGTACTCTCTAGGGAGTTCGGCCTCCATCCATTCGGCGACGAAGTCGGCCAGTACTTGCGATTTAATGGCTCAGCGAGGTTTGTATGTTATGTCGAATGGGAGGAGCTCAATGGCCCATTTGGCAATCCGGCCCGTAGCGTCACGGTTGTTGATAATATCATTAAGTGGCACTTCCGAGGCTACTGTAATCGAACACTCTTGAAAGTAGTGTCGCAGTTTCCGCCATGCCATGAATACCGCGTATGCTATTTTTTGGTAATGCGGGTACCGTGATTTTCATGGAGTGAGGATAGTGGATACATGGTATACTGGCCTTTGAAGAGGAAATTTGTGTTCGTCTGCTTCCCGTTCAACAACGAGCACCGCGCTTACAACTTGATGAGTTGCCGCAATGTACAACATCATTGGTTCGCCGATGTTTGGTGCGGCCAGGATCGGGTTGGTTGCCAGAATGGCCTTTATTTCTTCCAATCCGGTTGTGGCCGCGTTCGTCCACTCGAAGTGTTCAGTGCGCCGACGGAGGCGATAAAGGGGTAAAGCCTTTTCTCCCAAGCGGGAGATAAAGCGGCTTAGAGCCGCCACGCATCAAGTTAGCTTCTGGATTTGTTTGAGGTCTATTGGGGTAGCCAACTGTGACAACGCTCGGATTTTGGCCGGATCAGCTTCAATATCTCTATTGGAGACAATGAATCCCTGGAGCTTTCCGGCTGGTACGCCGAAAACACATTTTTCCGGTTTGAGCTTGATGTCATATGTTCGGAGGTAATCGAATGTGAGCCTCAAGTCGTCTATCAAAGAGTCGACGTGTTTGGTTTTGACGACCACATCGTCTATGTATGCCTCTACTGTTTTGCCGATTTGTTTCCCCAGACATGTCTGAATCATGCGCTGATATGTTGCACCGGCGTTTTTGAACCCAAAAGGCATTGTGTTAAAACAGAAGGGACCGTATGGTGTGATGAATGCCGTTGCGGCTTGGTCGGACTCCGCCATCTTGATTTGCTGGTAACCAGAGTATGCACCGAGGAAACACAATGACTCGTGTCCTACAGTAGCATCAATGATTTAATCGATGCGTGGGAGGGGGAAGGGATCCTTTGGGCAAGCTTTATTGAGGTCTTTGAAGTCGACAGAAAGGCACCAGGATTTGTCCTTCTTTCATACCATCACTAGGTTTGCTAGCCAGTCTAGGTGTTTTATTTCTTTGATGAATCCGGCCTCCAATAACTTGGCTAGTTCCTCTCCCATGGCCTGTCTCTTAGGTTCAAAGAAACGCCGAAGAGCTTGCTTGACCGGCTTGAATCCCTTTAGGATATTGAGGTTATGCTCGGCCAGCCTGCATGGGATTCCTGGCATGTCTGAGGGATGCCAGGGGAATATGTCCCAGTTCTCACGCAGTAACTCTCATAGTGTGGCGTCCACAGCGGGGCTTAGCTGTGCCCCGATGGAGGCTGTTTTTGTAGGGTCCGTTGGGTGGACTTGGAATTTGACTATTTCGTCCGCTGGAAGAGGTGGACTTGGATCTCTTGTCGAGTATCACGTCGTCCCTATCCACTGTGGAGCATAGCGTAGTTAATTCCTCGGCCGAGATGGCTTAGAATAATGCCTCGAGGGCCAATGCGGCTGTTTTGTTTTCAGCATGGAGTGCTGTGTCCGGATCGCTGGCGAGAGTGATGATTCTGTTGGGCTCGGGCATTTTGAGCTTCATGTACCCGTAATGGGGTACGACCTGGAAGATTGTGAATGCTTCCCGTCCTAAAAGAGCATGATAACCACTGCTGAACGGGGCTGCTTGGAATGTAATTTCTTCGGACCTGTAATTATCCGGCGTGCCGAATACCACATCCAGTGTGATTTTTCCAGCACAGCGTGCTTCCCGACTGGGGATGATTCCTCTGAAGGTTGTGCTACTTTGCTCAATGCGGCTCCAGTCTATTTCCATCTTTTGAAGAGTTTCCTCGTAGATGAGGTTTAATCCACTGCCGCCGTCCATGAGTACCTTGGTGAGTTGAAAGCCGTCCACGATTGGACAGAGGACCAGTGCGGCTGCTGCTCGGGTTGTTCAGAATTTAGGTTCGTCACTGGCATTGAAGGTAATAGCCGTGTCACTCCATGTATTTATTGCTGCTACGTGGCAGATTTTGGCCATGCTGCGGAGTGTTCGCTTGCGTCTATTATTCGACACGAAGGTCTCAAATATCGTTAACACCGTATTGTTGTCCACGGGATGGTGCTCTGTGGTATTTGGGAGAAGTAGATCCTCACCACTTTTGGCCACCTGCCGGAGTATCCAACATGCTCTAAGGTTGTGCGTTGGTATTGTATCCGCTGTACTATGAATTTTGCAGGGTCCGTTGAGCCATCCCTCCAGTACGGTTCCTTGCCCCGTAGAGGGTTTTTGCTTTTTGGTAGTTAACCCGGGTGTATTGTGATAATGCACCCTTTTATTTCGGACTGGGTTTGTGTTCAGGGCCGGATTATCCCAAAAGTTTGTTTCGGTTTTCCAGGCACTTTCCATCACACAGTACTTTCGTACTATGGACGCCAAGTCAGCGAAGCGTGTTATCTCACGACGATTTATGGCGTTAAGGATTCCCTTTTCCGTGCAATTATTGCGGAAAAATAAGATTGCGTCTTCCTCACGACAGTCCTTAACCTTGTTCATCGCAAGGAGGAATCTGGCCCAGTAGTGATGTACTGTTTCCTAGGGCTCTTGCCTGATATGGGAAAGGATTCAGGGATTGGATGTTGTCCTCCCGCGAATGGACGTCCGGCTCGGAGAGCTCTGGAATCCGGACATATTTGGTCCTCAGGATACAGGAAAGGTCGCTGCATTGTTCCTCCACCACTGCAATATGATGGGTGACTGGTGGAGAGTTAATCTCCCTTTGATCAGGTTTAAGCCCAATCCGATCATAGTCCATAGCGACTCCCAAGGCGGCGATGTGATCCAAGAGCTTGTTTTAAGGAGGAGAGCTCCATTGGATCCATCTGTTCGGCGAGTGCCGATTTGACGTGGAGGCTATTTTCGATGACCCGAGAATTCATCATCGGCGCGGCGGCCGAACAGGCGGTGATGATGAACCCGCGTAGCCGGAGGGTTTGGCCGATAGCCAAAGCTCCCCCAACAGTAGTACCGTCTTTAAATACGAGACGAGACATCCCTCCTTCTGGCGACGGCACAGAGGAACTCTCAATGAAAGCACCAATGTCGGTGTCAAAACCGGTGGATCTCGGGTAGGGGGTCCCGAACTGTGTGTCTAAGGAGGATGGTAACAGGAGGCAGGGAACACGATGTTTTACCCAGGTTCGGGCCCTCTTGATGGAGGTAAAACCCTATACTCTGGTTGATTAATATTGATTATATGGGTAGTACAAGAGTAGATCTACCACGAGATCGGAGAGGCTAAACCCTAGAAGCTAGCCTATGGTCTGATTGCCTGTTGTCCTACGGACTAAAACCCTCCGGTTTATATAGACACCAGAGAGGGCTAGGGTTACAGAAGGTTGGTTACAAAGGAGGAGATATACATATCCGTATTTCCTAGCTTGCCTTCCACGCTAAGTAGAGTCCCATCCAGACACGAGACGAAGTCTTCAATCTTGTATCTTCATAGTCCAACAGTCCGGCCAAAGGATATAGTCTGGCTGTCCAGAGACCCCCTAATCCAGTACTCCCTCAGCACCTGTTTGTTTGCACTTGCACTATAGAACCCCCTTTTGGCATTCCCCTCCTCTATGCTATTTTCCCTCTCATCTCTCTCATCTCTGAAGACCAGCAAGACAAAATGCACTAAGGATTCCACCTCGGCAAGCAACTGACACTGAAAACTTTTGCTACAGCCTCCTCGGCCAGGTGCAAACCCATAGTATTACCCCTCATGACTGGAAACCCCATCCCTAGACCCTTTGAGACTTCACGAGATACCCCAGCTCGAGTCCTTAACCATGTGCTTAACCTGCAGAATCGCAAGAGGGCCAGTTAAGCCTCTGTAAACCTTGCACATCACTGGGTTCATTAGGGAACTAGCGGACATAGTGAACAAGCACATTATCGTCCTAATATAGCACCAGAACTGACGATGCCATAGGAAATACCAGTTTGAGGATATAGGAATAGAGGAAAAATGACTTGATGAGTTTATATCAATGACTTCGAGGAATTATATGAGACTATTTGGTGAATTATGAGGCTTTCATGTTGGTAGATGAACTTGGTGGGATCATGATTATAGAGTAGCATAACTTTCATTACCCCTGGATAAATTGGATTTAGTGGGACAATTAAGATCGCAAGCTGAATTCTTGGAAGTATATAGATTTAACTTAGCCATGGGATATTGATAGGAGACAGTTGATATTACGTAAATGACTTGGGGGAAACATGTAGGAATTCTCGTTGGACATGAGATTTGGATTTAAATAGGTGATCCTAGTTGAGTATAGGTGGTGAGTAAGTCTACATGGTTCAGAGTAAATTGGATTTAGAATGATGATCTCAATCATGATACCATGTTTCTTGGAGGACAATAAACTAGGAGATTGGATTAATTGTCGGAGTTGATATAAGCTTGACCTTGGAGCTTACTTGATCGCGATAATGGGAATTGGTGGATTGACTATAGTAAGGATAGCCTTTCAAGTATTTGGGGATTATAGGACTTTAGGAGATGATGTGGAACACCATAGACACTGTATTTGTAGAATTAAAGTATTATGTAGTGATTAATGGAAGTTAACGGGTTGTTGGAGTTGATTCATAGAAAGGAAACAAGAGTTTGGAGTGGCATACGACGTGTTCCCTTAGGATAGAGATACACTAACATGGACCTTGGAAGAATAGGATGGGCACTTGGATTGTCATGATTTATTCCCTCTAGGAAGCTTGTATGCTCTACCCATGGATTTTTAGGGGTAGCCATACATATAAGTTTGGGGATCCTAGACATATATGATTTTGTTAGACCTTCTCTCGGGAGTCACGAGTATATAGATCACATGAGTGATGATTGGATTTGGCCTATACGAGATGATGCTTTTGGTGGTATAAGGTTATTTGTTTGAAGGACTAAATAGACTGTTGGCATCTCAGAAACCGTGCTTAAGGATAAGATAATAAAATGCTCACTCGCACACTAGAATCCTTGAAACCCTTAAGCCCTACTAAGCCACAACATGGTCGGGTCATTACCATAGGTCTTGACTCTAGATCGAGAACACCTCGGACCATACTCAACCGTGACCACCACCAATACCCCCAGCCTACTTTATGTACCCCGTGAACAAAGTCTTCATGGAGTTCTTAGACAAGATAGTTGTCATCGTCATTTGGTGACCTACTTGTCCACCCGAAGACGGAAGAAGAACCGTTCAGCTAGTCAAGGAACATTTGAAAACCGCTATGCCAAGGAGGAAGAACTATACCAACCACCATCGTCAAGAAGTGAACTTTCTTGTCGAAGACCAGGTGTATCTGCAAGCCACTTCTCTCAAGAGAACCAAGCATTTTCATGTCAAGAGAAACTCACACCAAGATTTATCGACCTTCTCCAAGATCACTTCAAGATGAAGAATAGACGGCTACCAGCTAGAATTACCACTTGAGCCAGCCACTGTGCACAACATTTTCCACGAGTCACAGCTTCTGAAGTGCTTCCAACTTCTTAACCAACCCGATCCCTACAAGGACATCGATCACCAAGCCATCGACCTCCAGCCCAATATGACTTACGCGAGAGAACCCAATGGCAATATGGATCAAGCAGGATTTCATACATGAAGCCACGCCATTGAGTACTTCAAGGTTCAATGGATCACCACTCGGAAGCACAAGCGGTATGAGGACGTGAAGACTACCCGCGGATCCAGTTTTCGTATTCCTTTCCATGACTAGTTTGGGAATGTCGGGGACGAGATTCTTGTAAGGGGGGTAGGTTTGTCACACCCATATTTTCATGCCACAACACTTAAGCTAATAAATCATGATAAAGTCTGGTTTGACAAAAAAACTTTTGCATTATTTGGCTTTTTATTTGGTGTTGGTTTTCTCTCTGTGTTTTTCAAGTGCTCTTTAAAGTCAACACAACTCCACCTTCTATACCTCATCTCCTTGCCTCAAGCTTCAGCACAATGATCATGCCATGTGAATAGAGCATATAGTATCTTCTTACAAAAATAATTGGGCCAAAAAGTATTTTCTAAAATTAGTTTTCCAACACCCCTTGAATTGTGGTTTGCACTGCAATTACTTGATTTGGGGTGTGAAAATTCTTTCAAAAGGTATATTTGAATCCTATTAGATATAGGACTCCCATAAACCACAAAAATATAATTTTAAAAGTTATTTTCCTATTTTATTTAAAAGCTTTTTCTTAAGGCCAGAAATGGTCTTTAATAGGGAAAAATTGTTTTATTGTTTCAAAAATATTTGACAAAAATCAGGGGAACTCAGTGGACATATATTTTCCATATATAAGAGTTTCAACACATGGTCATGTTCAAAGTATTGGACAAAACCTCCCAAAACCATTTCTGACCATTTCAAGTATTTGAAATATTTCTACGGGAAATATTTTCATAAAAATCCAAGTAAAATCAAGAGAGTCACAAATGCATATTGTGATCACCTTGCAAAGCCTCATCTGAATTAAGGTCACTTTGGTTCACCAAAATGCCCCAAAACCCTCTCTGACCAGAATCAAATTTGAACAACTTTGTACTACCAACTTTCTCTCCTTGACCCCAACTTTTGTGAGCATGTTCACATGACCAAATGAGGCCACTACACCAAGTGGTGAATCAAGGGGAAGTGTTTTTCTCAACTAGATCTACACAAGTCCATTTCTGTTGATTTCTAGGGTTTACAAAAGTTGCAGTGGCAACTTTGCCCAAATAAGCTCCAAATTGGTGGAAGGACCTAATTATATGTGTAATTTCACCCTGTGGAGTATGATGGCAAATGGAAATCATCTACTTGCCCAAACCATTATCAAACACCTTCTGACACTGAACCAAAATACCATTTTTGACCTCTTCCACTTATCTCCATGAGCTCAACTTTGTACCACAGATGATCCTGATCCTCTCCTACCTCCAGTAACTCTCGCCTTGCCGTTGCTCAATGATTGAGGGGTAGAATACCCCCATTTACCTCCCTGGACAGCCCCTCTCTCCCTCTTCTTCTACCTCTCTCTTCTCCTACTGGACACCCAGGGCATCCAAGGCCATATCCCACATCTTTACTTCCCCCTAGAGCTACCAGACACCTTTGGTCGCGCCGACATTGCATAAAAAATGGCCATGCTAGACATTTGGGCGCTCTGGAGTGTGCTACAGTGCGCTCCCGCACTGTAGCCGCCCCCTGCCAACCACTCTCGGCCACCTCGGGCCTCCCCAGAGTGCCCGACGATGTGCCTCGGCGTCTGTGTCACGCTAAGCCCTTGTACCCCTCCTCCTTCTCCCTCCAACTGCCCCTCCTCGCACGCGCATCAGCAGCCTGAGAGCTCCACTGAGAGGCCTCACACACGCGGCATCTCTGGCTTTACCCCGCTCACTCCCTTAGCTCCCCTCGGCGTAGTCCATGCCCAGCAACACCCCAGACACGGCGCCAGCTCCTCCCGAGCCCTATGGCGACGAGCAGGAGCTCGCCGGTGCACGGGTCCACGGCACCCTGCCATTCGCCTATTTAAGGGCCTCCCCGAGCCTCTCCCTCACCACCACCCGCTCCTACCTACTCCAAATCGGCCCCCTGTGCCCTCCACTCTCCTCCAGGAGCACCTGAGCTTGGGATCGAGCTCGAGCTCCGCCGCCTCGGGTCGCCATCGATCCTAGGGTACATGCCCTCTCCACCACTCCTCTTCCTCGATCTGGAACCTCCGCGGCTCACTGTTCATTTCCCCTTTCCTCCCCACTTCTTTTGTAACCGGAAACGGCTGGAACCTCCACCTCCCGAAGCTCTTCCACCGGTTTCCTCGTCGCCGGCAAACCCCTACACTCCGGCGACCACCTCCACCTCCACCCAAACAGCGACTCCGCCCTGAGCACGCCGGTGCCCTCGGATCGCCTCCTCGTCGACCACAGCGATGCCGGTGAGCTCACCTCCCTCTTTGGCAAGAGGTTGAAGACGACGGCCGTAGGGCCCATCGATCAGCCTCACACTCCGACGGATGGGCCCCACCCGTCAGGTTTAAAAATGCACGCGAGCGCACCGGTTCGCTGCGTCGGCTGGTGGCGTATTTCCCAAATACGCCTTCGACGTGGCAGCCTTGCGCGGCTAGATTCGCCCTGGGCTTGCTGCACTGTGGCCTAATAGGCCCAGTTGCATAGTGGCCTTTTTCCTTTTCTTTTTCTGTCACTTTTCCAAAAATTCCATAGGATTAAATAATAATCCAAATGCAATAATTCCAACTCCTAAATTCTTGTAATAATCCCACCTATTTATTGGTGAACTTTTCACTCTTATCAAACCAACTTTTCTTCATTGTTCAAATTTAAATTTGAATTTGAGCATTTATGCTTGTCATTTAAAATTCTTAGCACTGTGTCCATGACTCCAAATCCAAAACTAGGAATTTTCCCCTTCTTAGTTTTCACCCTAGTATTTAACAAAAATGAGTTGACATTTTTCTGAGCACTTTGATTTTTCTGTTTTATTATTGCCTTATTTCTTTTCTCGCTATTATTTTGCAACGATAGATTGCGTTGCTGACAAAGGAGTTGGACCAGAAGACTTTGAAGACCCAGAACACCTTGCTGAGCCAGGCAAGCAGCCCTTTGACCATGTCCATGAAACCCTTTTTATGCATGTCATATAGCACTTTTATTGCTTGCATTGGAGACATGATACTGTGGTGACCACATGGAGTGGTTTGCCACCGTTACTTCCTCGTTGATACTTGCATTGTGCATGACCCTACCTTCTTATGATGGTTATGCTGGTGGGGGTAGATAGGATGCTAAAGTAGATTCTACACAAAAAGGGACGGAAATATGCATGGTGATGGAGACAAAGTATTTTCAAATGACTTTTCGAAAACCCCGCCGAGCGCCACTTATGCCCAAGGGAGATAATGAGTTGCGTAAACCACTTAATGACGAAGTGGTGTACCAAGGCAAGTGCGTGTGTTGTTTTCAAAATGGATTGGTTTAAGTTGCGACCGTTATACCAACCTTACATGCGCAACCACTCTACCCTTATATGGGAAAGGGCATTATTGTTTACCTAGGCTGATACTAGCTTGGAGCCTGCATTACTAGTGACGGGGGAGTTGTTGTTGCGCTCTTTCAGGACAGGGTCGTGCCAGGTAGGGCGGCCATGATTGTCTTCACAGGGCACCGGACACACCATTGGTACCCCGTGCTTGTGGTATGTGATGAAAATGGGAGCGAGGCTCCACAATTTTAAGATGTGAAATGTTGGGCACGGGGGTTACTGCCAATCAAGTGGACTCTATGTTAGTGTCGTCTAGGGAAAGATACTGATCGGGTGCTTACCCCGGGTACTTGAGGTACCGCGGGTCGTGGATGACACGGAAGTTCCCCGGATCTTGTGGGTAAAGTGTGCAACCTCTGCAGAGTGTAAAACCATTCGAATAGCCGTGTCCACGGTCAAGGACAGTTGGGAAACTGCTCTTGGGCTACGTCCACATGTTTACAAACTAGAGTGTGTGGGAAGAACTACTTGGGTCAGGTCAAAGGACTTGACTTGGATGAATTGGGTTGGATCCCACTCTCTTTATGTTGATATCTGTAACCAATTCCTAAGGTTACTTGAATTCATACGATGCATGTTTTACCAGTTTTTGAACATGTCATAACACAACAAAATTAGCTTTCTGCAAAAATTTACCTATGTCATGCATTATTGTATCTTGAGCCAAAACATGGGTTGCTTGCAAGTACATTCAAAGTACTCATTGGCTTGCCACTGGTTATTTAATTGGCCAGGCATGGAAGAACAAGAGTTCGAAGAAGAGTTCTTTGGAGACGAACATGCGAACTAGGACATTTCCCAGTCAGAATGCCTGTAGGGTTAAGGCAGATGGCATGGGTTCTACTTATCGACAAAGATTTCTGCTACTTAAGTTTATTTGGTATTCAGCCCTTGTGGCTTTATCTATGTAAGACTTGACCCTAACTGCTTCGGAACACAGATTTCCGCTACATGCCAGCATCACTCCCTGGGCACAAGGGTACTATCAGGCTATGTACTGTGACTGTACACATGAGGATTCACTACTCCGCACCACCGCAGAGACGCTTGAGGACAAGGACCGTGAGAATCGTGCCTTGCGAATGGAGCTCTTCAACTCTCGTTCTGATCACTGGGCCACTCTGACACGGTTTGCACCTGCCGTGCAGGCTGGGTATATGGACATGAGGGACTTGTACCCCGTGCGGTCTGGTCTGCCAGATTGTATGGACTGGCGTGATGTAGGAGGCATCACCCCTCCCCGTGGACCCCGTCTGCCACCGTTTGTTGGACCAAGGCCACATCCGAGTCCCTATGGACCCCAAGCTCCACAGGACCGACTGTTTCTAGATGATCATGTTCAGCTCCCAGGACATGGTGGTGATCCCAATGAAGATTACTACAGAGACATCTGAGTTGGTAGTAGCTCCACTAGTGTTGTAATAGTTGTATTCTCCATAGTCCTGCGTGACTCGTGGGATACGAGTTGGTGTGTATCACGTTCCAGAGGTGTAGAAAAATAATGTATGGGAGCATGGAATGCCTCCGATGAGATGTAACATCTTTCACCATAGTTGTACTCTAGCCTGGGCTTGTACTAAACTATGTACGGTGTGTATGACCGATGGTATATATATGGCAGTTTCTATATTACCATGTCGTGCAAATGAACATCTCATATTTTCGTGTTATCCATTACATTCCGCACTTCCTTGCCAAGATTGTGCCATCGTTGTCCAAACCGTTGTCTTGTTTTTCCTAGGATGGTCAACACCCGCAGCAACCCTGCTGCCCCGGAGCAGGGTGAAGCGAGTGCAACTAGGGATGAGAATCTGCCTCAACTGCCTTCTTTGGCCGAAGTTATGCTGGAGGCGGAAAGAAACAAGCGTGAGACTAACCTCTTGTTGGATCGGATTTGCAGAATACTGCACGTCATCAGAGGAACGACTTAGTGTCAGTCAATGACTTTCTCAAGTTGTACCCATCGAAGTTTAATCATTCCGTTGAGCCCCTCGATGCAGATGATTGGCTTTGCAGCATCACCCATAAGCTACGTTCTGCCAACGTAGCCGAAGCTGATAGGTTACCTACGCTGCCTATCACCTCGAAGGCCCTGCTAGCCTTTGGTTGGAAAACTTTGAGGCTATGTGCCCGGCTGGCCAAATCGCTACTTGGGCGAATTCAGTGAGGCTTTTCTGTGAGCATCACATTCCGGAGGGTCTCATGGATCGTTAGCGGGAAGAATTCTGCAAATTCACCCAAGGCAGACTGACTGTGGATGCATACAGTCGTGAGTTTGGAAATCTGGCACGTTATGCTCCCGAAGAGGTGTCCACTGACGCCAAGAAGCAGGCAAGGTTCCGCAAGGGTCTTAGCCCCGAGCTTCGCCGTGATCTTCGTCTGCACGAGTGCACCTCCTTCCAGACGCTGGTGAATAAGGCCATCAGTGTTGAGACAGGTCAGACTGACTATGACGCTTCACGTAAGCACTCTCGTGACTTTGGTTCTTCATCCGGCTCTGGATCTCAGAAGTGCCGGGTGTGGATTCCAGACACAGCTCTGTCACCCAGGTTCACCCCGAGGCCATCCTTTGAGGCGCCTCGCCCCAACCAGCAGTTCACACTGCCTAAAACCTACGGTGGCCCCGCTGCTAATGGTGCTCCACGCCCCAATGTTGTGACATGCTTCAAGTGCGGAGAGCCGGGTCACTACAGTCAAGAGTGTCCCTGGAACAACAACCCCAACCAGTGTGGAAAGTCCGTTGGCCGTGGTAAGCCAGTGGGAAAGGTACTTTATGTCAAGCCAGCCACCACTGCATGTGGCCATGCCAAGTATGTCTCAGCTGAGGAGACTCATGATGATCCCAACATCGTCCTTGGTATGCTCCTTGTTAACTACCATCCGGCATCTGTTCTTTTCGATTCTGGAGCATCTCATTCATTTATTTTTGAGAGCTATGCTCGATTGCATAACACGACATTCTATGACATGCCCACCACCATGTAAATTCAAACCCCTAGCTCTAGATCGAAAACTTCTAGAGTAAGCCATGGGAATGAAATTCTTGTCGATAGACTTGTCTTCCTTGCATCACTAATAGCTCTCAAGTCCTCAGACAGAAACATCATCTTGGGTATGGACTGGATGTCAGCTCATTATGCTAAGATTGATTGCTCTACTAGAACTGTTCAACTTACTCATCCATCGGGCAAGACAGTCAATGTTTCGACCCTAGTGTCTGAGCGTCAGCTCTACTCCCTAAATGCCAACCCTCTTCCAGACCTTGAAGATATTCCGGTAGTCCATGACTTTCCGGATGTCTTTCCAGAAGAACAGCCAAGTGTTCCACCTGACAGGGATGTCGAGTTCGTGATAGACCTTGTTCCAGGAACCGTCCTGATCTCTAGAAGACCCTATAAGATGGCACCCCTAGAACTAGCCGAGCTTAAGAAACAACTCGATGAGTCCTTGAAAAAGGGTTTCATCTGTTCTAGTTCTTCTCCATGGGCTTGCCCCGTCCTCTTCGTCAAGAAGAAGGATGGAACGGATCGGATGGTTGTAGATTACCGACCTGTCAACTTGGTCACTATCAAGAACAAGTATCTGCTCCCCAGGATCAATGATCTGTATGATCAGCTCGCTGGATCCTTAGTCTTTTCCAAAATGGATTTGAGGTTGGGCTACCATCAAATCAAAATAAAAAATGGGGACATTACCAAAACGACCTTTGTTACTCGTTATGGCCAATATGAGTACACCGTCATGTCCTTCGGTTTAACCAATGCCCCAGCCACCTTCTCTCGGTTAATGAACTCGATCTTCATGGAGTATTTGGATAAATTCGTCGTGGTATACCTTGACGAGATACTCATCTACACCAAGAATGAGGAAGAACATGCCGAACATGTAAGGCTGGTATTGATGAAACTTCGAGAGCATCGCCTTTATGCCAAATTCTCCAAATGTGAATTTTGGTTGCCAGAAGTGACCTACCTAGCCATGTAATCTCTGGTAAGGGTATTGCTGTCAATCCCGAGCGAATTCAAGTTGTCCTCGATTGGACTCCACCTGAGATAGTCAAGCAAGTTTGGAGTTTCCTTGGCTTAGCGAGATACTATCACCGCTTCGTCAAGAATTTCTCCAAGGTTGCTAAACCTCTAACTGAACTCCTCAAGAAAGATAAAAAGTTCGAGTGGACCCCACAGTGCGAGTTCAGCTTTCAGGAACTGAAAAGACGCCTGACATCTGCTCCCGTACTAGTACCACCAGATTTCTCCAAGGACTTTAGTATCTATTGCGATGCCTCGCGACAAGGACTAGGTTGCATACTCATGCAAGATCGTCAGGTAATTGCCTATGCTTCACGGCAATTACACCCACACGAGGAAAACTATCCCACACATGATCTAGAGCTTGCAGCTGTAGTCCATGCACTCAAAACATGGCGACATTACCTTCTCGGTAATCGTTGTGAGATTTACACCGATCACCAAAGCTTGAAATACATCTTCACCCAACCGAATTTGAATATCAGGCAAAGACGCTGGGTCGAGTTGATCTCAGATTACGACTTAGGGATAACTTACACCCCGGGAAAAGCCAATGTTATGGATGATGCACTAAGTCGTAAATCCTATTGTAACAATCTGATGTTACAACAAGGTCAACCACTTCTCCGTGAGGAATTTCAGAAGCTTAATCTTCACATTGTTCCTCGAGGATTCCTATCCACCCTGGTGGTGAAACCTACCCTTATGGATAAGATCATCAAAGCACAGAAGGTAGATCTGGGAATCTCATGTATTAAGAGAAACATTAAGAAAGGAGTCGCGAATTGTTTCTCCATTGATGATCAAGGTGTCGTATTCTTTGGAAACCGCTTAGTGGTTCCCAAGGCATGAAACCTGAGGCGGCTGATCCTTAAGGAAGCTCATGAATCCCCTCTCACCATTCATCTTGGTAGTACTAAAATGTATCAAGACCTACGCCAGAGGTTTTGGTGGACTAGGATGAAGAGAGAAATTGCTCAATACATTGCTAGTTGCGACGTCTGTCATCGTGTTAAAGCAGAGCATCAATGGCCTGCTGGCACCCTTCAACTTTTGGCTATTCCTGAATGGAAATGGGATAAAATCGGTATGGATTTCATTACCGGGTTTCCTAGGACCAAGAGAGGGAATAATGCTATCTTCGTCATTGTCGGTCGCCTTTCCAAAGTAGCCCACTTCCTACCTGTTCGTGAGAGTATAACCGCTAGCCAGCTAGCTGACTTGTACATCTCCCGAATAGTGTCTCTTCATGGTGTTCCATTGGAGATTAACTCAGACCGTGGAAGTCTCTTCACCTCTCAATTTTGGGAAAGTTTCCAAAATGCTATGGGAACTCGTCTCTCCTTTAGCACCGCCTTCCACCCCCAATCAAGTGGTCAAGTAGAAAGAGTCAATCAAATTCTGGAGGATATGCTCCGAGCTTCTGCCATCTCTTTCGGTATGGATTGGGAGAAATGCCTTCCATTCGCCGAGTTCGCTTATAACAATAGTTATCAAGCTAGCTTGGGCAAAGCTCCTTGCGAAGTTCTCTATGGATGAAAATGCCGAACACCTCTTAACTGGTCAAAAACCGGGGAAAGACAACTCTTTGGCCCGAATATGATTCAGGAAGCAGAAGAGCAGGCTCGCATTATTCATGAGAAATTGAAAACAGCCCAATCTCGTCAAAAGAGCCAATATGACCGCAAACATAAGCTCATGACTTATGCAGTAGGCGAGAAGGCTTACCTTCGGGTTACTCCTTTGAAGGGAACCCATCATTTCGGTATCAAAAGAAAATTGGCTCCTTGTTACATTGGACCCTTTCGCATTCTTGCCAAACGAGGAGAAGTTGCCTACCAATTGGAACTACCTCCGCATCTTTCCGGAGTTCATGATGTCTTCCACGTTTCTCAACTCAGCCGTTGCTTCACGGATCCTATCCGTGGAGTGGACCACGAAATGCTTGATCTCCAAGATAATCTCACGTATCGGGAATATCCTGTTCGCATCCTTGATCAAGACGAGCGTACCACTCGACGCCATAACATCAAGTTTCTCAAGGTTCAATGGTCACACCATTCCGAGAAAGAAGCCACTTGGGAAAGGGAGGATCGTCTTCGACTTGAGTACCCCACCTTCTTCCCCCTAAATCTTGGGACGATATTCTTTTGAGTGGGGGGTGAGTTGTCACATCCTAGCTAGTTCATGCATTAGAGTGTTGCATCATGTTTACTTTTATAGAAACCCGTGAAAACAACTAGGGTTTACTAAAATCATTTTCAATGAACCTGAAATGCCCTTCTAAAAAGTCCACCCTTTTTTTCTTGGGTTAGAACCTCTAACAAAATGGGTTCACAATTTTCTAGGTCATCACAAGATCATTGAATTAAATCATATGTAACTTGCATTTGGGTATTTAAATGCTAGTAAATGTTTTAAATGTCCAAATAATCCCAAACTAAAATGTTCCATTTTGGATATGTTCGATACAGTGAGCATGTGTAGTTTGGTGAATTTTGGAAATGCCTAGGTATTTTTAGAAATGCCACAAACTTGCAGAAATAACAGAAAACAGAAAATAAAGGAAAAACCACTTACCTTGCCGCAGCCCACCGCCCAGCCCACCTGGCAGCCCAGCACTATGCTGGCCTGTGCCAGCCAGCTGCTTCTTCCCTGCCAGGCAGGCAGGGAGGTGACGCCGGCGTGTGCGAGCTCGCAACGGCACCACCTGCTTGCCGCTTCGCCTCTGGACGCGCTGGACAATCTCCAAGCCGCCTTCCCGAACCCCTGGACATATCCACATGCCCCCTGTCTCTCTCCCTCGCCCTCTCCCGCAATGGCCGACGCACCTATCGCCGCACCGCCGACGAAGCCGCGCTCTCCGTCGTCCCCGCGCCACGCCACCGTGTCCAGAAACTCTGCCGCCCTCCTCTCCTTCGAGCAGGCCGAGCCCCGAGCGCTCGCTTGCCCCGAAGCCGCTGCAACAACCTCGCCCGACTCCGCCCCCGCCGGAGATCCCTTCCGCCGTCCCCACCGCACCAGCTCGTCCCCGACCTCGCCATCTGCTCCGACGTGATCGCCGTGAGCTCAGCCACCTCTCCATCCTTCGCGTTCTCTCTCTCAAGCACCATAGCGACCGCACGAAGCTTCACCGCAATGCGCCGCTGCCGAGCTCATCGCCGACGATGCTCCGGCCACCCAATGGCCACACCACCTTGTCCACTACACTCACTGCATCGCCAGGAACCCGTAGCACCACCGCATGCCCCTTGCCGTGCCCCCTAGCGACGAGCCCGAGCTCACCCGAGCTCCGGCCAGTGCCACACTCGTTGCCAGCGTCGTTTCCGACGACCCCGAGCCCAACCACCACCACCACTTGACGCGCCTCACTCCCTGTATCACGTAGATGTGCTCCGCCGTCGTTTTGGTCGTCGGAGCACGAAACCCGCATCACCCCGCCGCGTTTGGCCTCGCCAGCGGCTAAACGCCAGTGAGTTGACCTCGTCGTCCGTTGACCGGGTGGGCCCAGTTTGACCCCTGGGTCTATGACAAGTGGGGCCCGCCCTGCTAATTAACCCAGGTTTTTAACCTAGGTTTGTGCTAACTAAATTTAGTTAGTTTAACTAACTACTGACAGACGAGACCCACTGGTCAGTTTGACCTGGACCGGCTCCGTTGACCGCTGATGTCACCATGACGCACTGCTGATGCAATAAGTATTTTCTGGATTTACTTTTATACAAGAAATTCCAGAAAATACTACGAACTTCAAAAATTCATTGAAATTAATCTGTAACTCCAAATGCAAAGATTTATATATGAAAAATGATCAGAAAAATCCAATCTTTCCATATGTAATGGTTTCATGCATGTCAGAACAATTTAACCTTGTTGTTTAAGTGAAACAAGCTAATGCACTTATATGACTTAATATCATGAGTGTTCATTTGAATCTTTGAATCAAATGGACTCAAACCAACCTGTTTACAATGCATTAGCCAAGGCACACCATATTTCCATGTCATAGCATGCACCATATTGTTGCATATTGCCATGTGATGATTGTGTTCTGTGGTGTCTTTCGTGGTAGGTTCTGCCTCCGAGGATCCCTTCGAATATCTGACTGAAGGGCAGTACCCTACTACCACTACTCCATCAGGCAAGCAGCCCCATTGATCATATCAATACAATCCCATGTTCTCGCTCCTGCTCTCATTTACTGCATTTAAGACAATAACGTTTCAAACTACTGTGTGCTGCAGTAGTTGAACCCTTTTCCTCTGCATGACCTGTCATTTCCATAGTAACTAGATGAAACTCACTAGCATGTGTAGGAGTTGATTGAGCGATGTCTGTGTTTCCTACCTTGCTATGCCTGCTATGCTTAGAGTTGTGTCAGGTCTTGTTCATCTGGGTGATGGGCTAGAGTGAAATGAATATGTCGGTAATGCGAGTGATGTGTTGAACACGATTTGGTAAAGGTATCAATCAGAGGCCATGTAGGAGTACATGGTGGGTTGTTTCATTGGAACCATCCTTAAGCACCGAGATCTGTATGTGTGATTTAAGAACTAGCTACTACCATGCATTGGGCCCGAAACCAATGGACCCTCTCGGCTTCTTAACCACCCTAGCTCTCTGTCCAGGAGTTGCAACTAGTTTCTGGTGTTTATAGGATATGTGTTGGCGGCCGTGCGTGGCGCTGACCATAGGGGTGGGCTATGATGTGGTAGATACACCATGGCTGGGTATGCCGGGCACCCATTTGGCGTCTCGGGACCCTGTACACATCGTTCGGAGCCGTATGTGGAAACCTCGGCCGGACTCCCTGCGGATGGAACCTGGATAGGCTATAGACCTGGACTAGAGACTTGAGTGTTTAGGTAGGCCGTGGTCGACACCCTCGTTGGGCTTCCGCTTGATGGTTGCCGAGTACATGTCGTGTAAACGACGATAAGTGGTGAGAGCGTGTATGAAGAAGTACACCCCTGCAGGGTTAATGTCATCTATTCGAATAGACTCGTCCGTGGTAAAGGACTACCTGGTTGCCTATACAGTTCATAGACAAGTTAATGGTTACTATTAAAAGACTCAAGATAAGTGTGAGTACCACGGATGGCCCTCTCGTAGGATGACGAGAGAGGATCCACGATGGAGTATTGTGATGGTGATTAGTGGACTCGTGTGCGAAAACTGTTTTACAACCGGTGTCTCATAGGATAGCTTAGCCAAGAGTCAAAGCTGGCTTGCTGCTATAACTCCACTACCTTCTTGAGAATGTGCATGTATAGTAGGATCTGTTGTAAGGCTTGCTGAGTACCATTATACTCATGTTGCTTTAATTATTGTTTCAGACGACAACACCGCCCCCTCCAACAGGTTTTATGTAGATCTCGACGTTGATGAGTGACTTGCGACGCAGGTGGTGATTCCGAGCCATGGAAGGCCTATGTAGATAGACAGGCTTAGTCAAGCCTTCTTTCTTTCTAGTTGTCTGTACTCAGACAAGTTTGCTTCCGCATGTGCTTGTATGTTTGTATTACTTGAGTGTCAATTCATGTGACCCCTACTTGTATGAACATGTTATGTATGGCTCTCCGGAGCCTTTAAATAAAGTACTCTGAGTTGTAGAGTTTTGTTGTGATGCCATGTTGTATTTACACATATCGAGCATATTGTGTGTATGATTGAAATGCTTGGTATGTGTGGGATCTGACAATCTAGTTGTTTATCCTTGGCAGCCTCTCTTATGGGGAAATGTAGTCTAGTGCTTCCATGAGCCATAGTAGTCCGCTACAGCCCGGTTCACCGGGCTTCCATGAGCCATAGTAGTCCGGCACACTTGACTAGCCGACATGTGATTCACTTCGTTCCTGTGTCTATCCCTTCGGGGAAATGTCACGCGGTGACATCTGGAGTCCTGCCTAGCCTGCTACAGCCCGGGTTCCCGGAGTCATGTTAGCCCAGTGCTACAGCCCAGATTCACACACTGCTGACCAACATGCTCGATGTTGATTCATGTATACATGTCCCCGTAAGTTTGTGCCGCTTTGGGTTCACGACTAGCCATGTCGGCCCAGGTTCTCTGTCATATGGATGCTAGCGACACTATCTTATATGTGAGCCAAAAGGCGCAAACGGTCCCGGGCCATGGTAAGGCGACACCCGTGGGAATACCGTGCGTGAGGTCGCAAAGTGATATGAGGTGTTACAGGCTAGATCAGTGTGACTTAGAATCGGGGTCCTAACAGTGTCGTTCTCTTACTACACCTCGCCCTCGTCCACGACACTGGTGCTCTCAGCGCGACATGGTCAACGTGGTCAAAGAAAGACATCCATCGGAAGTGGACGGTACGTGGAGAGGCTAACAGATGGGTCCATGGCCGCACACAAGGGAATGCCTCCTTATTATGCACAAAATAATGATTCCTCCACTTGACAGCTAGGACCCACCGGAAGCGCCTCTGTATTTCACAAAAAAACACTCCCCCAGCTGACAGCTCGGACCCGCCAGCTATATCTTCGCACACAAAGAAGTGCCTCCTTATTACGCACAAAAAATGAATACTCCCCCTGCTAGCTGGGACACAACATAGTGGGAGGCTGACTTGTGGACCTACTAAGTTGACGGGGATGGAGGGCTTTGTCAACTTAGTCAATATGAACAATTCTAGCTCCACTGACCGTACGATGTCCATCCAACGGCCATATTGCTTCATCAACCTATGGTCTTCTTGCTCCAGCCGCCCAAAGCAGCGCCGGTTGTGCCGTCTGCTCCTGCCTCTAATGGTCGGCTGTGCTGTCGCGGAGGCCTCACCGCCCCCTACTACTCCCACTGATGGCTAGGTGAAAGTGCAACTATCCCTGGGTGGTTTTGGTAATTCCTAACAACATATAGCTCATTGACCCGCAAAAAAAACATATGGCTCATTGAACTAATGCTATCTCAAGATGATCATTTCAGAAAGTTCCATGATTGGCATGGCATGTATTAGGAACGTGGAACCCTCAAAATGCTAAGGACACATATTGGCTCAAGCTCAAGACTCTACATTTTCATTTTAGTGATCCAGGATCACATTGAGTCCATAGGAAAAGCCAATACTATTAAAAGGGGATGAGGTGTTGCTTAATGGCTTGCTTGCTCAAAATGCTTATTGATATGCTCCAAAATCCCTCAACCACTTCTTCATATCCACATATGTCCCAAACCAAAAGTCAAACTCAGCACTACCGATTCGATCTATCCGGCGCCACCGAGTTCACTTGACATAACCACTACCAGAAACCCTAGTCACTTCGATCTCACCGATGGGGATCTCGGTCTCACCGAGATGGGATTGCAAACTCTCTGCTTCCCTTCGTAAAGTCTCGGTCCAACCGAGATGAGCAATCGGTCCAACCAAGTTCGCAATGCAAACTCTCTGTTTCCCTTTCGTAACATTTGGTCTCACCGAAATGAGTGAATCGGTCCCACCGAGTTTGCCTGACCAACTCTCTGTTTGCCTATTACAGAAATTGGTCCTATCGAGTTTATGTGATCGGTCTCACCAAGATTACATTATGCCCTAACCCTAAGGAAATTGGTCCCACCAAGTTAACATGTCGGTCCCACCGAAAATCCTAACGTTCACATTTTGAACTAAATCAGTCTGACCGAGTTTCATAATTCGGTCACACCGACTTTGGTGATTTGTGTGTAACGGTTAGATTTTGTGTGGAGGCTATATATACCCCTCCAACCTTCCTTCATTAGTAAGGAGAGCCATCGGAACGTGCCTACACTTCCTACATACATTTTTTGAGAGAGAACCACCTACTCATGTGTTGAGACCAAGATATTCCATTCCAACCACAAGAATCTTGATCTCTAGCCTCCCCCAAGTTGCTTTCCAGTCAAATCATCTTTCCACCAAATCCAAATATGTGAGCGAGAGTTGAGTGTTGGGGAGACTATCTTTTGAAGCACAAGAGCAAGGAGTTCATCATCAACACACCATCTATTACCTTTTCGAGAGTGGTGTCTCCTAGATTGGTTAGGTGTCACTTGGGAGCCTCCGATAAGATTCTAGACTTGAACTAAGGAGTTTGTAAAGGCAAGGAGATCGCCTACTTCATGAAGATCTAACCTAGTGACGCAAGTCCTTCGTGGGCGATGGCCATGGTGGGATAGACAAGGTTGCATCTTCGTGGACCCTTCGTGGACTCGTGCAATCGTTACCCTTTGTGGGTTGAAGTCTCCATCAACGTGGATATACGATAGCACCACCTATTGTAACCACGCCAAAAATCTCTGTGTCTACATTGCGTTTTCTCCCTCCAATCTCCTCCCTTTACCTTCATATGCAATGTTTTACATTCCGCTGCTATACTCTTAGACTTGCATGTGTAGGTTGATTGCTTGACTTGTGCTAAGTTGCCAAAACCTGCCAAAACTTAAAATTGGGAAAAGGCTAGATTTTTATTTGGTCAAGCAGTCTAATCACCCCCCTCTAGACATACTTTAGATCCTACAAGTGGCATCAGAGCTTTGGTCTCCATTTTCCTTGATTTCCATAGCTTTTGGTGATCATAGCCTTGGTTTCACAACCTAGGAGAGTATGGCATCTAGCGAGGGAAATTACCACCATACATGTCCTTACTTTGATGTTACTAGTTTTGCTAGTTGGAAACATAAGATGAAAATGCATATTCTTGGACATAACCCCGCCGTTTGGGCTATTGTGTGTATTGGCTTACAAGGTGAATTCTTGGATGCGAGAAAACCGAACCATGAAGCTACCAAGGAAGAGTTGAAGATGCTGCAATATAATGCTCAAGCTTGCGATATCCTCTTCACCAGATTGTGCCCCGAAGAATTCAACAAAATTAGTCGTCTTGAGAATGCAAAGGAAATTTGGGATACTTTGATTGATATGCACGAGGGTACTGACTCCGTCAAGGAATCCAAATTGGATGTGCTTCAAAGTCAACTTGACAAGTTCAAAATGAAGGATGGTGAAGGTTTCGCTGAAATGTACTCTAGGCTTGCTCTCATCACAAATGAGATTGTCGGCTTAGGAAGTGAGGAGATGGCCTATAGATTCATCATCAAGAAGATCCTAAGAGCCTTGGATGGAAAATATGATACAGTGTGCACATTGATCCAAATGATGCCCAATTACAAAGATCTCAAGCCAACGGAAGTCATTGGAAGAATTGTTGCTCATGAGATGTCACTCAAGGATAAGGAAGAGCTTCACAACAAGTCAAGTGGTGTTTACAAAGCCTCATGTGATGCTCCTACATCATCAAGTGAGAAACAAACCTTCAATGAGGAATTGAGCCTAATGGTGAAGAACTTCAACAAGTTCTGCAAGAGTAGAAGCAAGGAAAGAAGTTCCAAGTCAAGGTCCTACAATGACAAAAGATCTTCGAGTCGTGAGCGTAATTTCTACAATTGTGGAAGACCCGAACACTACTCCAATCAGTGTACGCCCCCTACAAAAGAAGAGAAGATTCACCCAAATGGAGAAGCAGAAGAGAGGAATCACCACCTAGACAGAGCAGGAGTATAGATGATCGTTATGAACAAAGAACCTCTCGGAGAAGCTACACAAAACAAAGATATCAAGCTCATGTTGGTGAACGGGTATCCGGCTCCGACTCTGACCATCACTCTGAAGAAGTTATCACTCCGACTCCGAATATACTCAAGATAAAGGTGTTGCCGGTCTAGCACTTGTGTTAACCAAGTCTTACGACATATTTGACTCACCAAATGAAGGAATTGGGAGATGCTTCATGGCTAAAGGCCCAAAGGTGTCACACCCCAAGTTTGTTGATTTCAATAGTGATGAAGATGCCTTGCAGGTGATGATGACTTACTTGTTGACAATTCCAGTGATGATAACTATGATGAAATTGCTATTAATCATGATAATGAAGATAAAATGAATGATGATGATAAGAAGGAGATTGAGTGTCTAACTAAAGAACTAAACACTCTTAAGTTAGCTCATGAAACTACCTTGAAGATCATCGAGAAATTTTAAAGACCCATGAGAAGTTACGCTTTGAAAAGTGCAACCTTGAGCAAGAGCATGGGTTCTTAAAAGCAATCAATGATGATCTTCGCAAGAAAAGTTCTTCTTACATTGCCAAGAATTTACTCTTGTCTACTTATATGCCACAAGTTAAATCTAGCAACAAGAGTAAGAAAGATTCTACTTCTAGTACTAACAACAACAATCATGATAAATCCAATATTGTTACTTCTACTAGTTCTCTTGTCTCCACTAATTATTCTTTTAGACAAGTTACACTTGAGAAATAAAATAGCTTATTGAAGGGAATTATAGAGAAAGGTGTTTACAAGAGCCTTGCCGGGAGTAAGCAATTTGAGGAAATTGTACGCAAGCAAGGAAGGCACTGGAAGAATCAAGGTATTGGTTTTGAATGAAAGTTCAATGCCAATGGAGTTGAGTGGGATGAAGATCAATACCCCAAGACAAAGTTTGTTCCTCAACAAGAGAAGTATGATCCTACTCCTTTCCAAGGGACACATGCTCAAGATGATCTTCCACCACAAGACCACAAGTGAAAGGGAAAGGACAAGCTTCAAGAGGAGATTGATGCATTTGAAGAAGGTCCTAAGGCCTTGGTCAAGTGGGTTCCCAAGACTACATCAAGTTCTACTACATCAAGTACGACTAAAACTCCAAGGATTCCCATCAAGATGATGTGGATCCCGAAGAAGATGGACTAGAGAGTTCTTGAGGGTGACTCCGCCAACATACTTCACTCATATTATTTTGGCAAGGACAAGTGCAAACAACTTCCACAACTTGCACTAGTTCAAGGAGTCACAAACCATCTTGTTGGTAACACAATGGAGAAGGTAACCTAATGCTTTCATGGACATCATCTTGTGTGAACATTACTCTATTTCTATGGATATCCTTGTTTGTTCCTTGTGGAACTAACCCATGTAGGTATTGACAGTGAAACTCATTCCAATGGATTTCTCCGAATGATCTACATCAACATTGAGCATCCACATCTTCAACATCTACATGAAGTCATCATCGACCAAACCCAAGGTTCGTTCATCCCTCTTAGGGGGGATATCACATCTAGGGAGAGCTTTACTCTAATCAATTGAGCTAAAGCAACTCTAATGGTGTGAACACAACAATGCCTTATGTAAAAGTGGTAACCCCACTTGTGCTTAAATGATGTGTATGACCTATGATCAAGTGTTCTCATTTGACTCCTAAGTCAATATACTCATATATGGATGACCTAGTCATCGCCAATTGCTTGATAGATGCTAGAGTGTTTGTGCATGCTTTGTCACATATTTCATTGGACACTTTATTGTGTCAGCATGTTGACTGCATATTTTACTCATTCAAGGACATCCATTTGTTGCTTTGATTATTTGGCTTTTTCTCTTTTGCCAAATGGATGGACAAGAATGCCTAAGAACTTCCTCTAGCTATATATGCCTTTCTTGTCTCAAACTCTGTTCATGCTACATCACAAAGTTTGATCAAGTCAGATTCAAACCACTCTATGTGAGGAGCACTCGGAGTCCCCGATTCGTGATACACTTAAACTTCCAAAACCTCTCTATGCATTTCGGTCTGACCAATTCATCCACTTCGGTCACATCGAGTTCACTGAGTTGATCTAGGTTTTCAATCTCGGTGCAACCGATTTGATCTTTTCAGTCACATCGAGTTGTAGTAACCGCTTGTGATTCTGCATCTCAGTGCCACCGAGTTGTTCCACTCGGTCACACCGACAGGGTCGGGATATATAAACCCATAGGTGAGATTTTCGAAATTTCTTCAAAACTCCTCAGCCCGCACGTGTCCTTCTCTGTCATCTCGGGTCTCCGGATCGTCTTCTCTTCGCCAGCGACCTCCCGCCACTGGTATCCATCACCGTCAACGGGATTCAACCCCTCCACTGGCGCTGTAGAGAACTCACCGCCGAACTAGGGTATGAGTTTGATCTTTTGTGCTAATTCATTACTCCGATTCTTAGCACAATGCAATGCCATGTTCTTTACCACGTATGAAATCAATCTATCACTACAAAAAAAGGCACACCCGTGACATTTTGGGCTGAACGAAAAGTTTTTCTGTCATACTTATGACACTTCTATGACGATAATTGTGACAAAACCCGGTATCATCATAGATGTGGTGGGATCCTACTTCTATGACAAAAAATCATGACAGAAAATGGGCTTTTCGTCCTGGGCGGGCCGAAGACACAGCTGCATGACATTCTTTGGGCCGTCCATGACGGAAAAACCATGGTAGAAGCGAGGGCGAGGAAAATATCAGGGAGTTCCTGGTTACAGTGGGTGGTCGGGGGCCGAGCGATGTGCATTTCTCTTCTACGTACGCGCGTGTGTGCGAGGCGTTGGTCTCTAACTGAATCCGAGCGAGGCGTTGGGCTCTAACTGAATCCGAGTGATTGCACTGCAGGCTACGCATTACACTAAGCCCGAGCAATCGATCGATCCCTTGCTGTTAAATGAACCCGAGTGATTCATTCGCTACTGCTGCTAATTGAAGCCAGTCGATGCTGCCTCTGGATGAATAGTGAGCGTTGTTGGGGGGTTTGGATTAATAGTTTCCGATGGGGGGTTGGATGAACAGGACCTCGTGGTAGTAGAGGACGTTGCCGCTGGGTGAACTGTACCCCGATCGATCGAGCCGGTGAAGGGGTGGATGAACAGGACCCCGTGGAGGGCTGGATGAACAGGACGACCCTGTGGAGGGTTGGTTGAACAATAGCCGGTGGAGGGCTGGATGAAAAGTAGCCCGTGGACGGGTGGCTGAATAGGACCTCGTGGAGAGGGTTGGTTCAACAGTTTTCGATGGAGGCTGTATGAACAGGAGCCCGTGGATGAACAGTCGCAGGTGGAGGCTGGAGAAGGTCGACGGTGGATGAACAGTAGCCCGTGGAGGCTGGAGGAGGTCAACGGTGGAGATGAACAATATCCCGTGGAGTCCCGTTTAACGGTACACCACACCCCTCCCGATAAACAGGACCCTCGTTTTGACCCTAGCGCTCCAACACAAGTCCGTTTCCTCCGATTTGCGGTACGCCGCACCCCTCCTGGTCAACAAGACCCCGTTTGGACCGTAGGAGGTCCAACAGAAGTCCGTTTTCTCTGTTTTGAAGTACGCCAGACCCCTCCTGATGAATAGGATCCCGTTTCTACTGTGGTCGGTCGAACACAAGGCCGTTTCCTCTATTCTGTGGTACGCCAGGCCTCGTTTCCATCGGCTGTTCTGTCCAAGCCGGTTGGCTCCCGATGAACATCACGCGTGCCGTTGCCTCCTGATGAACACGGCGCATTCCATTGCCTCCCCATTAATACGACGACGACGCAGTTTCTCCATTCTGACCCAGCCATGTACACAAGCCTTGGCCGTACATATGCGTGAGTAGGCGTTCGAGACCCCGCCCGTATGTACGTACGTGACCGCATTTTCATTCTTGCACCCTAGCCGTTGTACGTACGTGTACATGCTACGTGCGCGCCTCTACTACGACAGGTGCCCTTCCTTGCATGGCCACGGTTCATCGCTGCATCCTGCAGACAGACCGGTCGTATGTACGTACACGTTGGCGACCAGAATGAGAACGCTACGCATGCTTCGACCAGGTGGGTCCCGACTGTGAGGGACTTCCTTGTGTGCGAAGATGTAGATGATGGGTCCCAACAGTCAGGGGGAAACGTTTTTTTCATGAAATATGGTGGCCCGTCCGGTGGGTTCCTGCTGTCAGGTGGAGGAATCATTATTTTGCGCGTAATAAGGAGGCACTTCCTTGCTGCGGCCATGGACCCAGCTGTCAGCCTCTCCATGTACAGTACTCTTTCGATGGAAGTCATTCCTTGACAACATTGACCACGCCGCGCCGAGAGCACCAGGGCAGTGGACGACGGCGAGGCTTAGGAAGGGGACGACACGGAGCCGGGGAAGAGGCGGCAGTGGTAGCCCGCGTGGAGAGGAGTACGCGGGTTCACTGGTTCGGCTGCAGTGTGAAGCTACTGTCGCCTCAAGGCCTGGCTAGCAGTGGGAGTAGTAGGGGTGGTGAGGCCTCCGTGGCAGCACAGCCGGCCACGAGAGGCAGGAGCAGGCGGCACGACCGGCGCTGCTCTGGGCGGCTGGAGCAAGAAGAGCAGAGGTTGAAGAAACACTACGGCCGTTGGATGGACATCGTATGGTCACTGGAGCTAGAATCGTTCATATTGACTAAGTTGACAAAGACCTCCATCCCCGTCAACGTAGTAGGCCCACAAGTCAGCCTCCCACTATGCTGGGTCCCAGCTAGTAGGGGGAGTATTCATTTTTTTGTGCGCAATAAGGAGGCACTTCCTTCGTGCGAAGATATAGCTGGTGGGTCCGAGCTGTCAGCGGGGGAACGTATTTTTCGCGAAATACAGAGGACCTTCCGGTGGGTCCCAGATGTCAGGTGGAGGAATCATTATTTTGTGCGTAATAAGGAGGCATTTCCTTCTGTGCGGCCATGGACCCAGCTGTCAGCCTCTCCACGTATAGTCCACTTCTTATGGATGTCATTCGTTGACCACATTGACCATGCCGCGTCGAGAGCACCAGGGCAGTGGACGATGGTGAGGCCTACGAAGGGAACGACATGGAGCCGGGGAAAACACGGCAGTGGTTGCCCACGCGGTGGGGAGCATCAGGGTTGACTGCTTCGGCTACCGTCGCCAGAGAATAACAGTAGGTGTGGGTGAGTAGAGGGATGGCTAGGCCAGCGATGGGAGTACGGTGGGGCGGTGAGGCCTGCGCGGCAGCACAGCCAGCCGTGGGAGGAGGGAGCAGGCAGTCCCGTCGGCGCTTGTTTGAGTGGCTGGAGCAGGAAGAGCGCAGATTGAAGAAGCACGACGGGCATTGGATGGACATCCAACAGTCACTGCTTATGCCTCAACTTTTTTTAGGAAAGCCTCAAATCTATGGGAAACAACATACAACCCATCTGCCATTATTTCTAATAATTTACAACCCATTTGCTAATTCTTAAGGTTTTTTTGGAGCCCATATTATTTTTGTTAGCATTACAGCCCATATTGTGACCATGGTTAAAAAATTATACGAAATTTTGCATATTTCGGTACGGTCCGAACAATTTTAATCCCAAAATTTCGAGTTACATTCAAACTGATTTTAAAAATAAATGTATATAAATATAAAATCCAACAAATTGTCCATGCATAAAACTCAATGCAATTTAAAATCTCGAAATGAAAAAAAAGAATTTTGAAACTAATTGTCGCTTTGATTTGTTTTAAAAATGTACAACCCATTTCTCGTTACTGATAGGCCATTTTCTCGCCCAGTCGAATGAAGCTCTCCTTGTCTTGAAGGTTTGCAGCCCAACAGGCCTGACAAAGCGACTTACTTGAAAAATCACAAAAAACTGGGCTAGCCATTTTCAAAAAGAACAAAAAACCTACTAGGCTGGTCTATGGTAAACATAAAAGAAATGGTTGTCTAGACAGGCCAGAGTGCCCCACACAGCCCAGTTGACACCCTGCTTCCGTCTCAAAAACAAATTAGATAAATGCCACTCCAATTATGGCGATTCATAAAAATGCCACTACAATTTTCAAACTTTGAAAAAAGCCACTGCAATATTTGCAAACTTTGAAAAACGCCACTGCAATTTGCAAACTTTGAAAAACGCCACTCCAGACTTCGAAAAATGCCACTGGAAATGGCATGAAATGGCATTTTTCAAAGTTTGGAAATTGCAGTAGCATTTCTCGGAATCACCATATTTGGAGTGGTATTTATCAAATTAACCCGAAACAAAAATAATTGGGCGAGCTGCTGGGTCCCTGGTGTCAGCCGCCCGTTGTGCAATTCTCTCGTTTATTGACTACGTTGACAATGGCATGGGACCCAGATGTCAGAAATTCATTAGGAGGAGCCATTTTTTACTGTCTTGAAATAAGGAGGCACTTGCTTGCGTACTGCCATGACCTTGGTGGGTCCCCACTGTCATCCTCTCCACGTACAATCATCTCCTGATAGTGTACGCGTCAACCTGGTAGGCCCACAAGTCAGCCTCTAAACCCGTGGCGGACAAATACAACCCATTTAAAAAATAACAACCCATTCCATATGTTCAAACAGAAAGTTCAACATTCAGAGCAAAGTAACAGGTTTGATCCAGATATAGAGTACTGAACTTCCACATTGACAACCATCATAACCAAGTTAACTCTCTACTCCCACTAATACTCTAGTAGTATACAAGTACTAACTTACTCTTAGGTAACTAGACGATGCCGGCCGCCATCTGCGGTACATGCCGGCACCGGCGTCCTCCGCCTCGCCTCGGACTTGCCAGAGGTGCGATAGGGTGTGCTGCTCATGCGCGTTGGCCCTTTCCATGCCGGCGTGGTCCACTGAAGCTTCGGCTTCTAAGAGGGAAACCCACTTGACGAGCTTGTAGTAAAATTCGGCGTCGCAAATGCATGCCTGCCCAACAGCCTCCAGGGCTATTTGCCGAGCGCCGACCTCCATGTAGTCGGCCCAGCTACGGGCGCTCTGCTCGTGACTCAGAGCATCGGTGCACTGCTGCTCCATGTCCCGCTGGTGGAGCAAATCAGTGATACGCTGCTCCTCCGCAAGGCGGTCGCGCTCCAACAACTCCTCATACTCCGCATTGACATCTAAAGACTGATAGAATGCCTCCTCCGTCTGTCTGCCTTCTGGTGAAAAACCAAACACTAGTTCCGGCGGTGACCGCCTCCGGCGTCACCTCTCGCGGACGGACGGGGGCATGGCTGACGTGGCGAGAGCGAGGATAAGTGGCGAGCGACATCGGGCCAGTGGGGGCTTATGAGGATAGGTCGAGTTGGGTGATGGTGCCACTAGAGAAGTCCGGAAAACAGTAATTATAGGCGGAAGGTAGGAGAACCAGCGTGTCACGGGAAACGCGACAGTCATCGTGGTCATCGGAATTCAATGCATAAGCAGGCATGGCTTAGCATGCCAGCTTGCCATGGAAACTAGAAAAATTGAAATTATGAATGTGCCATCCCGTCCCGTCAGTGGTGCGTCCCATCCGTGTTGGGTCGCACGCCGTCATGACGGTCAAACAAGTGCACTCGAATCATCCAGATGAGGTACTCCCTCCTTTTCAAAAATGATTCCACCGCTCATCATCTACCTTGGTTGGTGAGATTTTTGAATTAAGCCCGGCAAACTAGAAAGGAGGTAGTACGTGCATGATCCGCTATTTATTCGCTTAAGATCGAGTAGGTCGTTTTTTGAATTGAGCCCTACAAACCAGGAAGGAGGTAGTACATGCGTGATCCGCTATTTATCCATGTAGGATCGAGTAGGTCGGATAGTGTATGTGTAGGATCGAGTAGGTCGGATGGTGTACGTGTAGGATCGCATTAGCTGATGAACGTTCACTAGGAGATAAGGCATTTGCGCACGCTTTTGCTAGCAGTTTCTTCAGATTCGCATGGCAGTTTCTTTAGAGCAGCTTGCCAGTTTCTTCAGAGGTAGGCATTTTTATTCAAAAAACTGCCACTTCGGATCTTGTGTCGCAACTAAAACTGCCAGGAGTGCATTAGTATGTTAGCTAGTGATCGATCAGTAACTTGTAAACACTGAGCGAACAGAAATAAGGAACTGTTAGTAACTTGTAAACACTGAGAACACAGAAATAAGGATGATGCTGTGCATAGCAGTAAGAGCAAATCCATTCGAAATTTTCACACGAGACTCACAGCCCTGCCATTGTAATATGTTCACATTAGTATCCCAAATTCAAAACCAACTAGTACGATTCCCATACATAAGATCAACATCTTAAAGCATCTCAATGATTCACATATCATATACAAATATGTAGCTCCAAAAGCAAAGATCTAGAAAAAACATTTGTTCTTCCTACTAACATGGATGCTTCTCTTGGCCAACATTCAGTACAGACTAAAAGACAAATTTGTTTGTGAAGTATACAATTCCTCTTACAAACGTAAGTGGTTTCACCAACAGCTGGAACCATGAGAATGAACCACACATGATGGAGGAACATCCACTACATTATGATTTGGTCTTCTCTCGATCACACGGCGAGACTATTTTCGGAATACAAACTTTAACTTAGGCAAAATGATGCCCATTGTATAATCAGACCAAAGCAATGAAGCACCTAGTGTTGGCCAATAAATAGTATAATACTACTTTTCTAGAGTCCATGAAGTGACTATCCAATCTTTCTGTGTCTATTTTTAAATGGCACTGCATGTAGTGACTGTACTATTCTCTTGTGCAGGTCAACCAAAATTGCGGTCACTTTGTTTGTTTGCCAAATAGCAACGGGCAGACATCTTTGTCTGCACAAATATCAAGAAGCTAGTAAACATATACCCCACCTTATATTTTCGGTTTAAACACATCTCTTCCGCTTAGCATCTGTCATGTTTTGCACTGGACAAATTGATACAATCATGTTTTGCCCTGGACAATTTCATGCTGAATTGATTTGCTGGTTCAGAGCAGAAATATAGTGCCTATTCTTCATCAGACCAAGGATATCCATGTTCACAGTGATGGAAGAGGTGAAATCGATAGAACCGAAATTGAGCATCCAATCATTGAATCATGTCCTGCACCTCCAATGTAGGTCCACCGTGCCAATAAATTCACATGCAAACCACTAGTATTACTATCTAATGACAGTACAAAAAGAGTAGCAAGATATTAGCAAACCATGTACATTCATAATGAATAGCTCATAGTGCCACCAATTGGATATAAAGGTTTGGAAGAAAACATGCTCCTAATGTTGAACCATTTGTACTTTTTGTGCAGTTCCACTAAAATTGAGCATCCCTATTTGCATAGATATTGATAGTGTGATTACTATAAAAGTGGCACTAGTTGAAGCATAGACTCACAAATATAAGCATTCTAATTTCTTAATGGGAAAAGGTAGCAAGACTGTTTCTAGCCACCTGTTTGAAGGAATAAATAAGGCAACATCGGCTGATGTCAGGAAGGCATATATAGTTCTTTATGAAAGAATGATCAATTCCTAACCTTTCCTCTTCTTTTAAGCATATTTTGTGCAGTTCAACTAAAATAAAATGCCATCACCACCTTGACAATTCAGTGACACTGTACAAAAGGAAATGACTTAATATTACATCATGATGTCAGATATGTACTCGACAGGCATTAGAGACAAACATACAGACCTCCTCTGATAACATAATGAACATTAATTTTAACAAAGGTGTGACTAGCTTTACTGGGATAATTTGAGTGAACTCTACACCCTCTGTTCTTAATATAAGACGTTTTCGCAGTTCAATTTGAAGTACCCAGATGTCTAGTATTTAGAAAAACACGTAGTGGTTTTCTTGAGCACATATCTGGGAAAGCTTGCCACACTTTATTTATGTACATACGCTAATGCAAAACCATTCGAATAGTACAAATATACACTAATCCAGTGGCTAGTGCAACAGTAGAGTAGTTATTTTATTACAGGGTACAGTACAAGGGTTTTACTAAACAGATTTCAATAAACACTAGCATTGGAAGATTTCTATAAGAATTAACAATACAAAATGTAAAGGTAACAAGTTTCATAATTGGTATACTAGCTGTGCATGAGCATTAAACCAAATACAATAGTCTGAAGGTAACTAGCATTATTAAATAATGACAGTATAAAAAATTTGCAAACCATGTACCTTCAAGGTAAATATCATTTCGAACTCGAGGGGACCTAAAAATTGTTGTCCCAATCTTGATAATCGGTCAAACATAAAAACTTGATCAAACAAATCAACAGAATAGCCGGAGGAGGAGGTGCCCACTCTTGACCTTTCCTCTTGACACTGTACAAAAAATTTGACTTATCTCATGAAAATTAGGGTATGTAATCTATAAGCATTAACAATGCAAAAATCTGAAGGTAGTAACAAGATTCATCTTTGGTATATTGGTTGTGCAACAACATTAGAATGCCTTAGCTGAAAAATATTTTATACATCCACAATCAATAGCTAACCCTAAAATAATCCAGTGACATTAAATGGCATTGCTTAAATTTATCGGTAGCATTAGACTGAGTGCGGCATTAGTTAAATGTGGCATCACTTTATCAATAGCATTGCTTGACTTGGTTGTTGGCGTTATACTAACAACAAAAAAGTTGCAATAAGTGCATGGGAAGCCCATTCAGAGAGTGGGCGCACCAGTACGATGTACCTCCACGGACGCATAGAGTGGCGAGGGAGGTATGGTTGCCCAGAGCAACAAATATCCAGGCAGCATATGTGGATTACGTCCCATTTTTGTTCTCTTTAGCCACCTTTTTCCTATGTGAGAACTACAAACCAATTGACCTGGTCATTCTCTATTACGTTGTCATGCCTTTCTACCCTTCTTCAACCAAAAGACATGAGACTCATTCCTTGGCTACTGATTTTCCCCTTTTCAACCTAGATGCGGGTTCGATGCCTACTCTCTTGGACAGTACAGTCTCCCTTCCTTTCCTTATTCAACCCAGACATGGATTAGTCTGCATGAAGTAGGGTTTCCTTTAATAGTGAAAAATTAAGGTTTTCGTCTGCATGACCAGCAGAGCAGAGGATGAAGTTAGGAAGATGGTGGAGTGGAAAAAGATCCACATGCAGCGATGTGGCAGATGGGGCAATAGAACAAGGGTATGGTTCAAAAAGAGGTAGCATATCTGAAGGTCGGCGGGAAGTGGCTCCGCTCGTGGTTGTCGTCCTCCGCACACACTACGACAGCGAGCTTGGGGACAGAGGCCATCCCGCGCGGGTGCTAGGTCTGAGAGGGTCGGTGGGAAGTGGCTTCGCTCGTGGTCACCGACGAGGAGTGCGTCAACGCTGCACGTCCTTTTCTTCCTCGACGGATCTGTGACCACCGGTGAGGAGGGACAGAGAGGCCGTCTTTTTAGATCTGCAGAGAGGGTGATAGTGTAAGAAGCAAGTGTGCAACCCTTAGCAAGAAAGCGCTGAAGCTCCAACCTATATATCTTTTTTATACTACTAGTACTAGAGGTGGAGTAGTGGTAGAGTAGTTTATATTTTCTCTGCATACAGTACCAGTTAGTCGTGCTTCAAAAGTAAATGGCACGCCATTAAAAAAATAAAGTCGAGAAATAATGCGGCACTTCGGGCGAACGCGACCAGATCGCATTTTGCACCAGAAATGACAAACCATGTTTCGTTGACATGTGGTCCCGTTCCAACATGTCAGTGAGACGACGGTAAGCCCTTTTGTACAATTTCCGAACTGACATCTATGTAGGCCGGGGCGCCTCTTCGTGTACCGTGGCAACCGTCCACCGCCTCTTCGCCTTCCCCTCTCAATTTGGAACTACTGTCACACGCTCTTCCTCCCTCCTCCATTTGCCTTCACCCTTTCTTCTTCCATTGTTCGATCGTCTTCTCCATGGAGGGAACAAGCCAGAAATGACCCCGTTATTCTTGCCCCGATCTAAAAGATGACGTGGTGGAGGAACTCATTGATCGGTGCGATGTCATCACCTCGGCTAGCATGGCAAGTTCGTTCAAGACCATTCTCGACTCAACTAATAACATCATTACAAGGAACCCAATGGTCCAGGAGCAGTTTGATCTCCCTTATCTACTTTGCTATAAGCATGTTCGCATGGGCACGGACGACGGAGGCCTCACCTTGTGAAAGTCGATGCCGCTTGATAACGATACGTGTGATGTCAAGATGCCATCGCTTAAGCGTAAGGCCCGGGCTGGAGCAAATGGAGATTGGGTTGTTTATATTGGGTACAATTGCGAGTGGGAACTTGTGAATGTGTACACTCGTCAGTGGATTCCACTTCCAAAAATGTCAGAGTGCCCTGAGGTTGAGCACACAGATGATCTACGTACGTTCAAATACGATCATGGTGGCTGTCGTCTACCGAAGATAGCAATTTGTCGAGTTCCCAACCGCTCTTGGAATTACGAGAACTATGAAGTTGTTGCTATCTTCGAAAAGCGTCAGTGTCAAAACCAGCAGATCTCGGGTAGGGGGTCCCGAACTGTGCGTCTAGGCCGGATGGTAACAGGAGGCAAGGGACACGAAGTTTTACCCAGGTTCGGGCCCTCTCGATGGAGGTAAAACCCTACGTCCTGCTTGATTAATATTGATGATATGGGTAGTACAAGAGTAGATCTACCACGAGACAGAGAGGCTAAACCCTAGAAGCTAGCCTATGGTATGATTGTTGATGTGTATGTTGTCCTACGGACTAAAACCCTCCGGTTTATATAGACACCGGATAGGGTTAGGGTTACATAGTGTTGGTTACAATGGTAGGAGATCTGCCGATCCGTATTGCCAAGCTTGCCTTCCACGCCAAGGAAAGTCCCTCCCGGACACGAGACGAAGTCTTCAATCTTGTATCTTCATAGTCCAGGAGTCCGGCTGAAGGTATAGTCCTGCCATCCGAACACCCCCTAATCCAGGAATCCCTCAGTAGCCCCCGAACCAGGCTTCAATGACGATGAGTCTGGCGCGCAGATTGTCTTCGGCATTGCAAGGCGGGTTCTCCTCTAAATTCCATGTACCTGTTTGAATAAAGTTCGGTTTCTTGTAGTTGCTGCGCTCCTTGGCTTCTACGCCCAATAATGGCCGCTTCCCACGTGTCAAACGAATATGAAAAGTCTGAGTGTTTTTACATTCACACCCCTAGCCGCGTAAATGAGCTTCCCTATTTAAGGGGACGAGGATTTGGATCCAAACACCTTCTCCCCTCCGCGAGTGTTCATCAGAGCGCATCCGACAAAGGTCCATTCCACCATTGCCAGCCGTCGCAACTCCTCCCCTCGCCCTTCCATCCCTAAGCCTGGATATTGGGAGAGATGTTCCATCCCACATAGCGAGCTAGTGACACTCCAGACCAAGGGATTTCTCCCCCCGGCCTATATGGTCCCGGTTCGAGCCGGTCTTGCCGTCTACAACGGCGGAGAGCAAGCAGAGAATGCCCCTAATCCCTCCAAAGGAGAGCGGGTGTGCCTCGTCCCTTACTAAATAAGGGGGCTTGGATTTCCAATCCATCCATTTCTCCGGGGGTTGCTAGAGTTCTACGGCCTCCAGCTACATAATCTCACGCCTGGCTCGGTACTGCATATCGCGGGCTTTGTAGCCCTCTGCGAGTTGTTCTTCGGTGTCGAAGCTCATTTCAGACTGTGGAAGGAGCTTTTTTGCCTCGTGCCCCATTCCAAGAAGGGGTCAATGTATCAAGTGGGCGGAGCCGAAGTGTGGCGCATCGCCGGGACCGGATATCTGTCCGGAACCCCAAAGAAGGTGTCCGAAGACTGGCCCTCGGAGTGGTTTTTTATAGAAGACGTCCCGCTGCCGGATCCTGTCCGGATCAGTCTCCCTGAATTCAACAGTGCTCCCTTAAAGAAGCGCCTAAGCTGGCGCCCACGGAGCCCTCAGAGGGGAGGCGACAGGGACATCATTTACCTGATGGGCCGAATAAGATTGTTAGCCCATTCTGGACTAACCATGATCGAGGTTATGGTCGAATGCATTATGCGGGGGGTGCAGCCGCTTTAGTATAGAAGCCACCCCATGTGGGGCTTCAACAGGGAGGATGACGCCACCCGCTACGGCCGTAAGGGGCCGGATTCAGCTGCCGCTCTACTAAAGATCTTGTCCATTTTGTATAAGGGAGAAGAGGAGGAATTTCTCTGCGTCAACCCTCACGGTGGATTCTCCATGCACAATCCCCCAAGTTGGGTAAGCAGCCGTATTTACTTGTCCATCCATTTTGTATTCCCATTGTTAAATATTCAGTCTGACAACTTCAACGCAGGAACTGCGCCGGGCTGTTAAGGAAATAAGCAGCCCTCCTCCACAACCCGATGACCCAGGACGGTCCCTCGACCCGGCCTCCCAAGAGGATCCGGACATATCTGTGGAGCTGATTGATGGAGTGTTCCATCAATTGAGCAGGGACAACGCCTTGGTGGCCATTACGGCCGATTACCCAGGGCTAACCCTAACCCCCCAGGTACCTGAGATCGAAGCCCCAGTACCCCGAATAGGTGTCCGCCCACTCGTGTTCAGTTTCCTGATTGCAACCGAACTTTTGTGGGGACCCCGACTCATAAGTCAGAATGCCCGTGTACAGTGATCCCAGAGATCAATGCTCACCGAACACACAGAAGCTAAATAACAAGAGTCTTACATCCATACATACCGTCTTACACAAATCATGACCATTATGGTCATGTCTTACATAGATAAAGCCTTAAGGGTTGAACATCAAATGAAACACAAGCAGTGGAAATCTTCATCGATAACTAGAACCCATGCCATCTGCCTTAACCCTATAGGCATTCTGACTGGGAAGCGTCCTAGTTCACATGTTTGTCTCCAAAGAATTCTTCTTCGGACTCCTATTCTTCCATGCCTGGCCAATTAAATAACCAGTGGAAAGCCAATGAGTACTTTGAATGTACTCGCAAGCAACCCATGTTTTGGTTCAAGATACAACAATGCATGATATAGGTAAATTTTTTGCGGAAAGCTAGTTTTTAGTGCAATGACAAGTTCAACAACGTGTAAGACATGCATCAGGAGAATTTAAGTAACCATGAGGACAGGTTACAAATATCAACATAAATAGAGTGGGCACTAACCCAACTCAATCATGTCAAGTTCTTGGGTTTGACCCGAGTAGTTCTTCCCACTTATCCAACACACACATTGGTTTGTAAACACATGGACGTAGTTTAAGCAGCACCACCCAACTGTCCTTGACCGTGGACACGGCTATTCGAATAGTTTCACACTCTGCAGAGGTTGCACACTTTACCCACAAGATCCAAGGAACTTCCGTGTCATCCACGACCCGCGATACCTCAAGTACCCGGGGTAAGCACCCGATCATTATCTTTCCCTAGACGACACTAACAAGGAGTCCACTCGTTGTTCCATATCCTCATGATGTACATCATGCGAGACTCACTTGAGATCGTAACATCCGAGAGGGGACACAACGGTGTATCCGGTGCCCTGTAAAAACAGTCATGGCCGCCCTACCTGGCACGACCCCGTCCCAAGAGAGAGCACCAACTCTCCCCCGTCACTAGTAATGCGGGATCCAAGCTAGTATCGACCTAAGTAATCAATAATGCCCTTCCCCATATAAGGGTAGAGTGGTTGCGCATGTAAGGTTGGGGCAGTCGACAAATCTTAAATCTAATCTGTTTTCGAAAACAACACACACTTGCCTCGGTACACCACTTCGTCATCAAGTGGTTACCCATCTCATTGTCTCCCTCGGGCATAAGTGGCACTCGATGGGGTTTTTGAAAAGTCTTTTGAAAATACTGTGTCTCCATCACCATGCATATACCCGTCCCTTTGCATAGCACTACTTAGCATCTTATCTACTCCCACCGGCATAACCCTCATAAGAAGGCAGGGTCATGCACAATGCAGGTATCAACGAGGAAGTAACGAAGGCAATCCACCAGAGTGGTTACCCTCTCATCATGATTCCGAAGCAACACTAATAAAGTGCTATACGACATGCATAAAAAGGGTTTCATAGACACGGTCAAAGGGCTGCTTGCCTTGGTCTTCAAAGTCTTCTGGTCCAATTCCTTCGTCAGCAACGCAATCTATCGTTGCAAAATAATAACGAGAAAATAAGGCAATAATTAAACAGAAAAACCAAAGTGCTCAGAGAAATGTCAACTTATTTTTGTAAAATACTAAGTTGAAAACTAAGAAGGGGAAAATTCCTAGTTTTGGACATGGTGTAGCAGAATAGGAGAAATGGATTTACAAAGGCATATTTAAATGCTTAAAATCACATTTAAATATTTACCATGAAGAAAAGGTTGCTGGATTTGAATGAAAGTTGCACCATCAAATAGGATGCAATATTCTAGGAATTTAGGAATTGGAATTAATTTATTTGGACATATATTTTGTCCTGTGGAATTTTTGGAAAAATGATAGAAAAGAAAAAGAAAAAGGGCCCTGTGCCTGCTGGGCCAGAACAGCCGCAAGGCAGCAGGCCCAGCCAGAGAGGCGGCCCAGCGCACTGGTGCACGCGCGCGCGCCAGGTTCAAACCTGACGGGCGGGGCCCAGGTGTCAGGGCGAGAGGCTGACGGACGGGCCCCATGGCCGTCGTTGTCAACCCTAGGTCAGAGGGGACGGCGAGCTCATCGGCGACGACGTAGGCCACGGCGAGGTCGGGCGAGGGTACGGCCGGACTCAGCGTCGAGTCGCCGTTCGGGTGGAGGTGGTGGACGTCACCGGAGTTTCCTGGCTCACCGGCGACGAGGTCTCGCGGCGGAGAAGCTTCGGGCGTCGACGGCTCCGGCCGTTTCCGGCTGCAAAAGAGGCAGGGAAGAAGGGGGAAATGGTCAGGGGTGCTCGGGGGTTCCAGATCGAGGCAGAGGAGGAGTAGGGGAGGCCTGTACCGTGGGATCGACGGCGACCCGAGGCGGCGGAGCTCGAGCTCGATCTCGAGCTCGGGCTCGTCTGGAGAGGGGCGAGTGGTGCACGGGGGTGTTTAGGGGAGTGAGAGAGCGAGTGGTGAGGAGAGAAGGGCTCGGGGAGGCCTTTAAATAGGCGAACGGCGAGGTCTAGTAGACCCATGCGCCGGCGAGCTCACGCTCGTCGCTGCAGGGCTCGGGAGGAGCTGGCGCCGTGTCTGGGGTGTTCCTGGGCGTGGACTACGCCTAGGGGAGCTAAGGGAGAGGGCGGGGAGAGGTCAGAGACGCGCGCGTGTGAGCCGCTCCATTGGCGCACTCGGGCGGCCTCTGTTCGCTAGCGCGGAGGCGCGGGGAGGAGGAGAGAGGAGGGGCCAACCACATAGCATGCTGCGGACGCCGAGGCGCATCAGCAGGCGCGCGGGGAAGGCCCAAGGTGGCCGGAGGTGGTTGGAAGGGGGCGGCTACAGTGCGGGAGCGCACTGTAGCGCGCTCCAGAGCGCCCAAATGGCATGCCATGGCATTTTATATGCCTTGTGGGCGGGGCCACTAATGTCTGGTAGCTCTAGGAGCGAGTAAAGAAAGGGGAGGAAGCATTGGATGCCATGGATGGCCACTGGGGTGAGGGGAGAGGAAGAAGAAGTGTGCAAATGGGTTGTCCAGAGAGAGAAAGTGGGGATTTACCCATACAATAAGTGATCTGTGGATTTGCCCTTGTTACTGGAGGTGAAAGGGGACTAGGAGGAGCTGTGGTAAAAAGTTGAGCTCAAGGAGATTAGTGGAATAGGTCAAAATGATGATTTTGGGAAAATGGCAGAAGGTGTTTGTTGTTGGTTTGGGCAAGAAAATTAATTCCACTTGCCATGAGAATTAACATAATGGAATGGCACATAGAAGTAGGATGTTCCACCAAGTTTGAGCTCATTTGGGCAAAGTAGCCAATGTAACTTTGGTAAACCCTAGAAATGAGTAGAAATGGCTTTACCAAGATTTAGTCATGCAAATCTATTCTCCTTGATGAACCACTTGGTGTAGTGTCATCATTTGAGGATTTGAACATGTCCACAAAAATTCAGATCAAAAGGACACACTTGGCAATGTAGAGTTGTTCAAATTTGATTCTGGTCAGAGAGGGTTTTTGGGTACTTTGATCAACATAACATTCTCTCCAACTTGTGCCATTTGGTCCAGATGCATTATTACACCATTTGAGCATGTGTACCAAGTTTGAGAGACTTTGGACATGTTTGACAGTGCAAAGTTGTTCAAACTTGAAAAAGGACAGAAGTGGTTTTGAGAGGGTTTCATGGGGTTATACTATTCTCCATGACATGAGGCTTGGCAAGATCATCAAACATGTCTTATGTGACATGATAGAATTTTCTTGTAATATTTGGGGAATATTTCCTTTGTAAATATTTCAAAAGCCTGAAATATCTAGAAAGGGTTTTTGAGGGATTTGACCAATATTTTGAACATGACCATGTGTTGAAACTCTTATATATGGACAGTATATGTCCTGTGAGATTCCCTAAATTTTGCCAAATATTTTTAAGTCTTTAAAATAATTTTAACCTATTAAAGACCATTTCTGGCCTTAAGAAAAAGCCTTTAAATAAAATAGGAAAATAACTTTTAAAATTATATTTTTGTGGTTTCTGGGTATCCTATATCTAATAGGAGTCAAAAATACTTTTGGAAATATTTTTTCTTCCCTTAATTAAGTACTTGCAGTACAAATCTCAATTCAAGGGTTTTTGGAAATCTAATTTTAGAAAATACTTTTTGGCCAAATTATTTTAGTAAGAAAATACTATATTGCACTATACACATGGCATGATCATTGGGCAGAAGTTTGGAGCAAGGAGATGAAGTATAGAAGGTGGAGTTGTGTTGACTTTAAAGAGCAATTGAAAACACAGAGAGAAAACCAACTCCAAATAAAAGCCAAATAATGCAAAAGTTTTTGTCAAACCACACTTTATCAAGATGTATTAGCTTAAGTGTTGTGGCATGAAAATCAGGGTGTGACAGACCTACCCCCCTTACAAGAATCTCGTCCGTAGATTCCCAGACTAGGCGCGGAAAGGAATACGGGAACTTGGATTTGGGGTAGTCTTCACGTCCTCATACCGCTTCTGCTTCCGTTTGGTGCTCCATTGAACCTTGAAGTACTCGATGGCATGGCTTCATGTTTGTCGTCCTGCTTGATCCAGATTGCAATTGGGATCTCTCGCGTAGGTCATATTGGGTTGGAGGTCGATGGCTCATGGTCGATGCCCTTGTAGATACCGGGCTAGTTAGGAAGTTGGAAACGTTTCCGGAGTTCTGTCATGTGGAAATATTATGCACAGTGGGTAACTCAAGTCGTAACTCTAGCTGGTAGCCGTCTACTTTTAGTCTCGCAGTGATCTCGAAGAGGGCCGATGAATCTTGGTGTGGGTTTCCTTGTCATGGAAATGCTTGGTTCCTTTGAGAGAAGTGGCTTGCAGATACACCTGGTCTTTAACGCGGACGTTTATTTCTTGGCGATGGTGGTTGGTATAGTTCTTCCTCCTTGGCATGGCGGTCTTCAAATGTTTCTTCACCAGCTCAGTGATTCTTCTTCCGTCTTCGGGTAGACAAGTATGTTACCAAAATAAGGATGACAACTATCTTGTCTAAGTACTCCATGAAAGCTTTGTTCACGGGGTACATAAAGTAGGCTGGGGGTATTGGTGGTGGTCACGGTTGAGTATGGTCCGAGGTGTTGTCGATTTAGAGTCAAGACCTATGGTAATGACCCGACCATGTTGTGGCTTAGTAGGGCTTAAGGGTTTCAAGGATTCTAGTGTGCGAGTGAACATTTTATTATCTTATCCTTAAGCATGGTTTCTGAGATGCCAATAGTCTATCTAGTCCTTCAAACAAATAACCTTATACCATCGAAAGCATCATCTTGTATAGGCCAAATCCAATCATCACTCATGATTTACCAAAGTCTCAGATAATTCCTCAGGGTCACTGATACAAACTCATGAAGTCATTTGTCCTCTATTCCTATATCCTCAAATTGGTCTTCCTTATGGCATCGTCAGTTCTTGTGCTATATTAGGGTGACAATGTGCTTGCTCACTACGTCCACTAGTTCCATAATGAGCCCAGTGATAAGCAAGGTTACGGAGGCTTAACTGGTTCTCTTGCAATTCTATGGGTTAAGCACATGGTTAAGGACTCGAGCTGGGGTATCTCGTGAAGTCTCGAAGGGTCTAAGAATGGGTTTCTAGTCTGGGGGGTTAAACATGACTCCACGGGGTTTTACTTGGTCGAGGAGGCCATAGAAAAGTTCTTCAGTGCTAGTTGGTCGCCGAAGTAGACTCCTTGATGCATCTTGTCTTGCTGGTCTTCAGTTGAGGAGAGAGATGAGAGGGATAAGTAGCATGGAGGAGGGGATGCTTAAAGGGGGGTTCTATAGTGCAAGTTCAAGCAAACAAGTGCCGTTGAGGCCATACACATTCATTAAGATAAGATAGGTGATATAGTCGCGTACAAGCTGCCTAGGGCAAATGTGCGACTTATATCAAAACACAAACAAGTAAAAACAAGCAACACAAAACGTGGTTCCATTCGAACCATCTCACGGACTCGACTACGCATATGGGGGTACACGACTCATCCTACCCTAGGGGTCCTCGGACTCGGTAGTCGTGCTTGCTCGGAGAGAAGGGTGCTCAGTCTTCAGTTTCTGGGTTCCCCTTGTGGTGCCAAAGGGTATGCGACAGTCGGCTGCTTGTTGGGACACATCCTTTTAATGTGCCCAAGTTCACCAGACCCATGACATGTGAGGGAAGCACAAGGGTTTCTATTCAGTCTTGGGTATTGTCGTCGGGGGCCTGACGATGATCCTCTATGAGGTGGATATGGAAATCCATTCCTATGCCTTTTGCGTGGGGTTGGGTTGCGAGCTTTCCGAAGTCCCTTGATTTGCTGCTCTTGATTAAAAATGTGGGCTTCTAAGGCAGTGATTTGCTGTTCTTGCTCGACCACCTTCTTCTTCTCGAGGCAGTGGAGGTGCAGAAGTGAAGGGAGGTCTTGGCGAGCCTTAAGGAATGCTTCGATAAGGTGACGTAGTAGGTAGTCTCCGGCGTTGATGAAGCGGATCTGGTACTTGAGGGTTGGATCCTCATCTTCTGGGGAAGTCATCACTTGAGCTGGGGCTCCAAATCCGTTCTTTCCAGGTAGGTAGCGGGTGGCGTGTTCTTCTTTCATTTCTGGAAGGAGGCCTCGAAGACGGAGAAGCGCTTCATATGCCACTTGTTGAATGGCCAGGTCTTGTGTTGGCATGGGTGGTCCAATGAAGAACCACCCCTGGGGTGAGGTCTTGGCAGGCACAAAAACCTTGGCATAGAACTCCTTCTCGAGCACATCATTTTCCAGTTCATGCAGTGTGTATATGGGCAGCAAGGGATAGTGGCATTGTTGGAGGCAGTCTTTTAGGAGTGATGGAAATCCTGTCATAAGGAGTCTCAAGGGGGCGACAACCATCTACAAAAGTTGAATAGGGGAGGTCAATATGGAAAAATATCCCTCGGGCTTGGTAAGCTTAGAAAATAAGAGAAGTTTAGAAGGTCTCAAGCTAACAAACGCCCATGCTAACTTAGGCTTCCTACAGTCAGGATGGCTCTGATACCAGCTCTGTGGGGACCCCGACTCATAAGTCAAGATCACCGAATGCACGTGTACAGTGATCCCAGAGATCAATGCTCACTGAACACATAGAAGCTGAATAACAAGAGTCTTACATCCATACATACCGTCTTACACAAATCATGACCATTATGGTCAAGTCTTACATAGATAAAGCCTTAAGGGCTGAACATCAAATGAAACACAAGCAGCGGAAATCTTCGTCGATAAGTAGAAACCATGCCATCTGCCTTAACCCTACAGGCATTCTGACTGGGAAGCGTCCTAGTTCGCATGTTCGTCTCCAAAGAATTCTTCTTCGAACTCCTGTTCTTCCATGCCTGGCCAATTAAATAACCAGTGGAAAGCCAATGAGTACTTTGAATGTACTCGCAAGCAACCCATGTTTTGGTTCAAGATACAACAATGCATGATATAGGTAAATTTTTTTGCGGAAAGCTAGTTTTGAGTGCAATGACAAGTTCAACAATGTGTAAGACATGCATCAGGAGAATTTAAGTAACCATGAGGACAGGTTACAAATATCAACATAAATAGAGTGGGCACCAACCCAACTCAATCATGTCAAGTTCTTGGGTTTGACCCGAGTAGTTCTTCCCGCTTATCCAACACACACACTGGTTTGTAAACACATGGACATAGTTTTAGCAGCACCGCCCAACTGTCCTTGACCATGGACACGGCTATTCGAATAGTTTTGCACTCTGCAGAGGTTGCACACTTTACCCACAAGATCCGGGGAACTTCCGTGTCATCCACGACCCGCGATACCTCAAGTACCCGGGGTAAGCACCCGATCATTATCTTTCCCTAGACGACACTAACAAGGAGTCCACTCGTTGTTCCATATCCTCACAATGTACATCATGCGAGACTCACTTGAGATCATAACATCCGAGAGGGGACACAACAGTGTATCCGGTGCCCTGTAAAAACAGTCATGGCCGCCCTACCTGGCATGACCCCGTCCCGAGAGAGAGCACCAAGTCTCCCCTGTCACTAGTAATGCGGGCTCCAAGCTAGTATCGACCTAAGTAATCAATAATGCCCTTTCCCATATAAGGGTAGAGTGGTTGCGCATGTAAGGTTGGGGCAGTCGACAAATCTTAAATCTAATCCGTTTTCGAAAACAACACACACTTTCCTCGGTACACCACTTCGTCATCAAGTGGTTACCCATCTCATTGTCTCCCTCGGGCATAAGGGGCACCCGATGGGGTTTTTGAAAAGTCTTTTGAAAATACTGTGTCTCCATCACAATGCATATACCCGTCCCTTTGCGTAGCACTACTTAGCATCCTATCTACTCCCACCAGCATAACCCTCATAAGAAGGCAGGCTCATGCACAGTGCAGGTATCAACGAGGAAGTAACGAAGGCAATCCACCAAAGTGGTTACCCTCTCATCATGATTCCGAAGCAACACTAATAAAGTGCTATATGACATGCATAAAAAGGGTTTCATAGACATGGTCAAAGGGCTGCTTGCCTTGGTCTTCAAAGTCTTCTGGTCCAATTCCTTCATCAGCAACGCAATCTATCGTCGCAAAATAATAACGAGAAAATAAGGCAATGATTAAACAGAAAAACCAAAGTGCTCAGAAAAATGTCAACTTATTTTTGTAAATTACTAAGTTGAAAACTAAGAAGGGGAAAATTCCTAGTTTTGGACTTGGTGTAGCAGAATAGGAGAAATGGATTTACAAAGGCATATTTAAATGCATAAAATCACATTTAAATATTTACAATGAAGAAAAGGTTGCTGGATTTGAATGAAAGTTGCACCATCAAATAGGTTGCAATATTCTAGGAATTTAGGAATTGGAATTAATTTATTTGGACATATATTTTGTCCTGTGGAATTTTTGGAAAAATGACAGAAAAGAAAAAGAAAAAGGGCCCTGTGCCTGCTGGGCCAGAACAGCCGCAGGGCAGCAGGCCCAGCCAGAGAGGCAGCCCAGCGCACTGGTGCACGCGCGCGCGCCAGGTTCAAACCTGACGGGCGGGGCCTAGGCGTCAGGGCGAGAGGCTGACGGACGGGCCCCACGGCCGTCGTCGTCAACCCTAGGTCAGAGGGGACAGCGAGCTCACCGGCGACGACATAGGCCACGGCGAGGTCGGGCGAGGGTACGGCTGGACTCAGCATCGAGTCGCCGTTCGGGTGGAGGTGGTGGACGTCACCGGAGTTGCCTGGCTCGCCGGCGACGAGGTCCCGCGGCGGAGAAGCTTCGGGCGTCGACGGCTCCGGCCATTTCCGGCTGCAAAATAGGCGGGGAAGAAGGGGGAAATGGTCAGGGGTGCTCGGGGGTTCCAGATCGAGGCAGAGGAGGAGCAGGGGAGGCCTGTACCGTGGGATCGATGGCGACCCGAGGCGGCGGAGCTCGAGCTCGCTCTCGAGCTCGGGCTCGTCTGGAGAGGAGCGAGTGGTGTACGGGGGTGTTTAGGGGAGTGAGAGAGCGAGTGGTGTGGAGAGAAGGGCTCGGGGAGGCCTTTAAATAGGCGAACGGCGAAGTCTAGTAGACCCATGCGCCGGCGAGCTCACGCTCATCGCTGCAGGGCTCAGGAGGAGCTGGCGCCGTGTCTGGGGTGTTCCTGGGCGTGGACTACGCCGAGGGGAGCTAAGGGAGAGGGCGGGGAGAGGTCAGAGACGCACGCGTGTGAGCCGCTCCATTGGCGCACTCAAGCGGCCTCTGTTCGCTAGCGTGGAGGCGCGGGGAGGAGGAGAGAGGAGGGGGCCGACCGCGTAGCGTGCTGCGGACGTCGAGGCGCATCGGCACGCGCGCGGGGGAGGCCCGAGGTGGCCGGAGGTGGTTGGAAGGGGGCGGCTACAGTGTGGGAGCGCACTGTAGCGCGCTCCAGAGCGCCCAAATAGCATGCCATGGCATTTTATATGCCTTGTGGGCGCGGCCACTAATGTCTGGTAGCTCTAGGAGGGAGTAAAGAAAGGGGAGGAAGCATTGGATGCCATGGATGGCCACTGGGGTGAGGGGAGAGGAAGAAGAAGTGTGCAAATGGGCTGTCCAGAGAGAGAAAGTGGGGTTTTACCCATACAATAAGTGAGCTGTGGATTTGCCCTTGTTACTAGAGGTGAAAGGGGACTAGGAGGAGCTGTGGTAAAAAGTTGAGCTCAAGGAGATTAGTGGAAGAGGTCAAAATGATGATTTTGGGAAAATGGCAGAAGGTGTTTGTTGTTGGTTTGGGCAAGAAAATTAATTCCACTTGCCATGAGAATTAACAGGATGGAATGGCACATAGAAGTAGGATGTTCCACCAAGTTTGAGCTCATTTGGGCAAAGTAGCCAATGTAACTTTGGTAAACCCTAGAAATGAGTAGAAATGGCTTTACCAAGATTTAGTCATGCAAATCTATTCTCCTTGATGCACCACTTGGTGTAGTGTCATCATTTGAGAATTTTAACATGTCCACAAAAATTCAGATCAAAGGGACACACTTGGCAATGTAGAGTTGTTCAAATTTGATTCTGGTCAGAGAGGGTTTTGGGGTACTTTGATCAAGATAACATTCTCTCCAACTTGTGCCATTTGGTCTAGATGCATTATTACACCATTTGAGCATGTTTACCAAGTTTGAGAGCATTTGGACATGTTTTACAGTGCAAAGTTGTTCAAACTTGAAAAAGGACAGAAGTGGTTTTGAGAGGGTTTCATGGGGTTATACTATTCTCCATGACATGAGGCTTGGCAAGATCATCAAACATGTCTTATGTGACATGATAAAATTTTCTTGGAATATTTGGGGAATATTTCCTTTGTAAATATTTCAAAATCCTGAAATATCCAGAAAGGGTTTTTGAGGGATTTGACCAATATTTTGAACATGACCATGTGTTGAAACTCTTATATATGGACAGTATATGTCCTGTGAGTTTCCCTAAATTTTGCCAAATATTTTTAAGGCTTTAAAATAATTTTAACCTATTAAAGACCATTTCTGGACTTAAGAAAAAGCCTTTAAATAAAATAGGAAAATAACTTTTAAAATTATGCTTTTGTGTTTTCTGGGTATCCTATATCTATAGGAGTCAAAAATACTTTTGGAAATATTTTTTCTGCCCTTAATTAAGTACTTGCAGTACAAATCTCAATTCAAGGGTTTTTGGAAATCTAATTTTAGAAAATACTTTTTGGCCAAATTATTTTTGTAAGAAAATACTATATTGCACTATACACATGGCATGATCATTGGGCAGAAGTTTGGAGCAAGGAGATGAAGTATAGAAGGTGGAGTTGTGTTGACTTTAAAGAGCACTTGAAAACATAGAGAGAAACCCAACTCCAAATAAAATCCAAATAATGCAAAAGTTTTTGTCAAACCACACTTTATCAAGATGTATTAGCTTAAGTGTTGTGGCATGAAAATCAGGGTGTGACAACTTTGCAGGGGAGGTATTTAATGCCAAAGGCCGAACCTGCGGCGACAAGCCAACGAGGGGCTATAGGGCCCCTCGGGTAGAAAAGAAGTGCAGTCCGGACCGAGGCGTCAGCGCAAAGGTATGGCGTGCCCCCTTATCCCAGGTGTTATAGCTTCGAGGCATATTGACACTCGCGCTCCTTGGTAATATACACTTCGAAAGATAAATATTTTGCGAAGCACGGCTTTGGTGTGAATCTGACAAATGAAATTGCAGATGGCGCCGGATTGAATCCGGAAAGGCAACACCTCCTACGCCAGCTAAAGGCTGGTGAGAAGGTGCTGACAAAGGTGAGGCGGGAGAAGAACGATCTCCAAGATGCCAGCACCAAGCTGGGCGTCGAGCTGAAAGATGTTCGTGCCCAGCTGTCAGACTCCGTGAAGGAGAATCAGCGGCTTCGGCGCGACATATTTAGTAAGTACTTGAACGAACCTTTGAAAGAAAGTTTGGCGGGGAAGTCGACTAACAGAGCAATGTCTGTAGGTGTGCTAACAGGTCGTCCTGCAGAGGAGATGCCCAGTTCTACGGGTGACCTTCTTCCCGAGCTCTTGCAACTGCTCGATCGAGTTCGGCAGGCGATGCAAGGCGTCGCCCAGGCCTGTGGCCATTCGTCTCCATGCCCGAAGGTCTTGGAGAGCTTGTGGAGAAGCTAAAGGGAGCGCGGTGGCGCTTCCGATTGTGGAAGATATCAGCCTGCCGTCAAGGCGCTAGGGAGGCCTGGGCCATGGTGAAGACGCGGTATGCAAAGGCTGACCCCAACCACATGGCCGAGGTCGGTCCTGTAGGGCCCGATGGGAAGGAGATCCCTGTAAGCTTAGTATACATCCAAGTAGAGTTGGCCGCAAAGTATTCCCAGCAGGACTGTAAATTAGACAGCCTGTTAGATGGTATTGAAGAGGAATACAACCAGTCAAAATGACTATGTAATTTAATTGACATTTATAATGCCTTCTAGCCGGATTGTAGATCATTTGTCATGGCCGACCTTTTCGCTTCAGCCTCAGGACCTGACAGTCCGGAGTGTGTCCGAATTCCAATGCGGTTATATAGGAACCGGGGAATGCATGGAGACCAGGCGTAGGGGTCATTAGGGCTTGAACAGACAAGTGCCCGACTAGTTATGTTATATTACATGGTTAGTAAGAAACATCTTCCAGGGAGAATTGTTCTGTTAGGGTTTCATTTCCCTGGGAGGCATGCCCTAATGTGCATGTCCATGCTGCGAAAAGAAATGCAGGAAAAACATCTGGGGGCGTGTAGATAAAAATAAAAAAGATCATCTTTAGTTCACCAACCGAATATTCCCTTAAGAACGCTAGCTTTCGGCTTCACCCAGTCTGAGGTACATGTCCGGCTGACCCGGCAGTAACAATCGCAGAGGTGCTCCCTTTACCACCGAGCCGAACAATCGGGAACGTAGGGGTAAGCACAGGAGCCAGGCAACCCAGCTTGGACAAAACTTAAGTCATATCGATGCATATAATGGTGAATAAAAGGTACATGCGGAAGTGTGACACATGTGTTGGGCATGAAGCCCGTATGAATAAGCTTCTGTTTAAAGAAGCCCCCAGGTTTAATGAGCGCGGATAGCGCGTCACTTTATGAGCCTTTAGAGGTTATAAGAGAGAGAGAGAGAGAAGAGAAATGTAAGACAGAAAATATATAAAAAAATGGACAGAGGAAGGAGACGAACACAGAGTCCGGCGCTAGGCATAGAGTCTTCGGAGACGGGCTGTGTTCCATGGGTTTAGCTCGAGTCGGTTATCCGATGCATCCCGCAGTCGGTACGCTCCACCAGTCAGGACTTGGTCAATTATGAAGGGACCTTCCCACTTGGGCTTGAGTTTGTCCTTTTTCTTGTCCGGTAGTCGTAGAACTAATTCGCCAACATTGTAATTTTTAGCCTGTACCTCTCTGCTTTGGTATCTTCGAGCCTACTGTTGATAGAATGTGGAACGGGCTTTTTCCACGTCATGCTCCTCCTCCAATGCGTCAAAGCTGTCCTGCCGATCAAGTTCGGCTTCTCTTTCTTCGTACATGCGCACTCGAGGTGAGTCAAGAATTACGTCGCATGGAAAAACTGCCTCTACGCCGTATACCATAAAGAATGGTGTGTATCCGGTGGTGTGATTCGGCGTGGGCCGCAGCCCCCAGAGTACGGAGTCGAGCTCCTCTACCCAGTGCGTGTTAGATTGCTTGAGGGACCGCACTAATCTGGGTTTGATGCCGCTCATGATAAGACCATTTGCACGTTCGACCTAGCCGTTAGTTTGTGGGTGATAGACGGAAGCATAATCGAGCTTGATGCCCATGTTTTTACACCAGAGTTTTGCCTCGTCGGCCGTGAAGTTCGTGCCGTTATCAGTGATGATGCTGTGGGGGACGCCGTAACGGTGTACAACCCCGGATATAAAGTCTATCACCGGTCCGGATTCGGCCGTCTTAACAGGCTTGGCTTCTATCCATTTTGTGAACTTATCCACCATGACCAGTAAGTATTTTTGCTTGTGGGTTCCGCCTTTAAGGGGTCCAACCATGTCAAGCCCCCAGACCGCGAAGGGCCAAGTAATGGGGATAGTTTGGAGGGCGGTGGGTGGCATATGGCTTTTGTTTGCAAAGAGCTGGCAACCGGTGCATCGTTGGACTAAGTCCTGAGCGTCTGCACGGGCCGTCGGCCAATAAAAGCTTGTACGGAAGGCCTTGCTTACAAGGGACCGGGCTGCAGTGTGATGACCGCTGAGTCTGGCATGAATTTCAGCCAGGAGGTTCCGCCCCTCGTCTTCGGAGATGCACCTTTGTAGGACTCCGGTAGTGCTTTTCTTATAAAGCTCTCCCTCGTGGACTCCGTAGGCTTTAGATCGCCGCACTATGCAGCGTGCCTCATTTTGGTCCTTGGGGAGTTCCTGCCTAGTAAGGTAGGCGAGGAATGGTTTTGTCCACGGGGCGATGATGACCATTATTACGTGGGCTGAAGGTGTTATTTCATTGGCAGAGCGGTGACGACCATTGTCAGAATGTTCGGTGTCGGGCAGGGCGGTTGGGTCTGGGCTGTTATTGTTTGGCTCCCGTTCCCATACTACGGATGGCTTGAACAGCCTTTCCAAGAAGATGTTGGGGGGACTACATCGCGTTTTGCGCCGATGCGTGCCAGGACATTTGCCGCCTGATTACTTTCCCGGGCTATATGGTGAAATTCAAGCCCCTCGAACCGAGCTAACATTTTTAGGACGGCGTTGCGGTAAGCTGCCATTATTGGATCCTTGGCATCGAAGTCTCCATTTATTTGGGATATTGCGAGGTTCGAGTCCCCGCGCACCTCTAGGCGTTGGATGCCCATGGATACTGCCATCCGGAGACCTTGTAAAAGGGCCTCATATTTGGCTGCATTGTTGGAGTACGTGTACATAATCTGTAGTACATATTGAACTGTGTCTCCTGTGGGGGACATCAAAACGATGCCAGCCCCCAGTCCGCCCAACATCTTGGAGCCATCGAAATGCATGATCCAATTTGAATATGTACCCTATTCTTTAGGGAGTTCGGCCTCCGTCCATTCTGCGATGAAGTCAGCCAAGACTTGCGGTTTGATGGCTCGTCGTGACTTATAAGTTATGTCCAATGGGAGGAGCTCAATGGCCCATTTTGCAATCTGGCCCGTTGCGTCATGGTTGTTTATAATATCGTTAAGTGGTACTTCCGAGGCTACTATTATTGAACACTCTTGAAAGTAGTGTCGTAGCTTCCAGGATGCCATGAATACAGCGTACGCAATCTTTTGATAATGAGGGTACCGTGATTTGCAGGGAGTGAGGACAGTGGACACATAATAGACCGGCTTTTGAAGGGGGAATTTGTGTCAGTCCGCTTCTCGTTCGACGACGAGTACTGCGCTTACAACCTGATGTGTTGCTGCAATGTATAATAGCATTGGTTCGCCAATGTTTGGCGCGGCCAGGACTGGGTTTGTTGCCAGTATGGCTTTTATTTCGTTGAGTCCGGCCGTGGCTGCATCCGTCCATTTGAAGTGTTCGGTGCGCCGAAGGAGGCGGTAAAGGGGTAGGGCCTTTTCTCCCAAGCGGGAGATAAAGCGGCTTAGAGCCGCCACGCATCCGGTTAACTTTTGTATTTGTTTGAGGTCCTTTGGGATATCTAGTTGCGACAAAGCTCAGATCTTGGCTGGATTTGCTTCAATTCCTCTACCGGATACTATGAAGCCCAAGAGCTTTCTGGCTGGAATGCCGAAAATGCATTTTTCCGGGTTGAGCTTGATGTCGTATGTTCGGAGGTTATCGAATGTGAGCCTCAAGTCGTCTATTAGAGATTCAACGTGTCTTGTTTTGACGACCACATCATCTACATATGCCTCCACTGTTTTGCCGATCTGGCTTGCCAGACATGTCTGAATCATGCGCTGATATGTTGCGCCGGCATTTTTGAGCCCGAAGGGCATTGTGTTGAAGCAGAATGGCCCGTATGGTGTGATAAATGCCGTTGTGGCTTGGTCTGGTTCTGCCATCTTAATTTGATGGTAGCCAGAATATGCGTCGAGGAAACACAACGAATCGTGTCTTGCGGTAGCGTCGATAATTTGATCGGTGCGGGGGGAGGGGGAAGGGATCCTTTGGACAAACCTTGTTAAGGTCTTTAAAATCAACACACAGGCACCAGGATTTGTCCTTCTTTGGTACCATCACCAGGTTTGCTAGCCAGTCCGGCCTCCAATAGCTTTGCTAGATCCTCTCCCATGGCCTGTCTCTTAGGTTCGGAAAAACGCCGAAGAGCCTGTTTGACAGGTTTGAATCCTGCTTGGATATTTAAGCTGTGCTCGGCCAGCCTGCGTGGGATTCCTGGCATGTCTAAAGGGTGCCAGGCAAAAATGTCCCAGTTCTCTCTTAGGAACTCTCGCAATGCGGCGTCGACATCAGGGTTTAATTGTGTCCTGATGGAAGCTGTTTTATTGGGGTCCGTTGGATGGACTTGGAATTTGACTATTTCGTCCGCCGGTTTAAAGGAGGTGGACTTGGATCTTTTGTCGAGTACCACATCGTCCCTATTCACCATAGAGCGCAGCGCAGTTAGCTCCTCAGCCGCTAGGGCTTCGGATAGTGACTCGAGGGCCAGTGCGGCTGTCTTGTTTTTGGCGCGGAGTGCTATGTCCGGATCACTAGCGAGAGTGATGATCCTGTTAGGCCCGGGCATCTTGAGCTTCATGTACCCATAACAGGGTATTGCTTGGAAGACTGTAAACGCTTCCCTCCTAGCAGAGCGTGATAACCGCTGCTGAACGGAGCCACTTGGAACATGACCTCTTCGGACCTATAATTATCCGGCGTGCCGAACACCACATCTAGTGTGATTTTTCCTGTACAACGCGCTTCTCGACTGGGGATTATCCCTCTAAAGGTTGTGCTGCTACGCTCAATGCGGTGCCAGTCTATTTCCATTTTTTGAAGGGTTTCCTCATAAATGAGGTTCAATCCGCTGCCGCCGTCCATGAGTACCTTGGTAAGACGAAAGCCATCCACTATTGGACTGAGGACCAATGCGGCTGGTGCTCGGGCTGTTTGGGATTTAGGTTCATCACTGGCGTTAAAGGTAATAGTCGTGCCACTCCATGGGTTTATTGTTGCTACTTGGTAGACTTCGGCAAGGCTGCGGAGTGTCCTTTTTCACATATTATTTGATGCGAAAGTCTCGAAGACTGTTAATACTGTATTGGTGTCTCTGGGGTGGCTTTCTGTGGCCTCCGGAATTAGGAGATTTTCGCCAATTTTGGCCACTTGCCAGAGTATCCAACATGCTCTAAGGCTGTGAGTTGGTGTGGCGTCCTCTGTACTGTGAATTTTACAGGGTCCATTAAGCCATCCTTCCAGTACGGTTCCATGCCCTGTAGAGGGTTTTTGCTTTTTGGTGCTTGACCCGGGTGACTAGTGATGATGCACCCTTTTATTTCGGATTCGGTTTGTATTCAGGGCCGGATTGTCCCAAAATTTTATTTCAGTTTTCCAGGCGCTTTCCATCGCACAGTATTTTCGTACAATGGACGCCAAGTCAGCGAAGTGTGTAATATCATGGCGGCTTATGGCGTTGAATATTCCCTTGTCCGTGTAATTATTGCAGAAGAATGAGATTGCGTCTTCCTCGCGGTAGTCCCTTAGCCTGTTCTTAACCAGGAGGAATCTGGCCCAGTAATGATGTACTGTTTCATCAGGTTCCTGCCTGATTTTGGATAGATCACTTATGTTGGGGTGGGTGGGTGGAATTAAATCCGAAGCCTCACCCCATCTAAGGCTCAGAGGCCGAGGAATTTCCGAACTCGAAAATTTGGATTCCTGGATGTTGTCCAATGAATCCAGCCCGTCGCCTGACTCTAAATTCAGGTCTTGAGTGATATCCTCCCCTCTGCGGGTATCCAGCTTGGAGGGATCGGGAATCCAGACGTAGCGAGTCTTTAAGATAGATGAAGGGTCGCTGCACTGTCCCTCTACCACGGCAATGTGATGGGTGACTTGGGGAGAGTTAATCTCTCTCAGATCGGGTTTAGGCCCAATCTGGTCGTAATCCGTGGTGACTCCCAGGGCGGCGAAGCGATCCAAGAGCTCGTTTATGGAGGAGAGCTCCATTGGATCTAACTGCTCGGCGAGTTCCGAGCTGACATGAAGATTGTTTTCGATGGCTCGAGAGGTCATCGTCGGCACAGAAGCCGAACAGGCGGTCATAAGAAAACCACCTAGCCGGAGGGTTTGGCCGACAGCCAAAGCTCCCTTAGCAACGGTGCTGTCTTTAAAGACGGGGCGAGGCATCCTTCCTGATGGCGACGACACAGAGGAACTCTCAATGAAAGCACCAATGTCGGTTTCAAAACCGGCGGATCTCGGGTAGGGGGTCCCGGACTGTGCGTCTAGGCTGGATGGTAACAGGAGGCAAGGGACACGAAGTTTTACCCAGGTTCGGGCCCTCTCGATGGAGGTAAAACCCTACGTCCTTCTTGATTAATATTGATGATATGGGTAGTACAAGAGTGGATCTACCACGAGATCAGAGAGGCTAAACCCTAGAAGCTAGCCTATGGTATGATTGTTGATGTGTATGTTGTCCTACGGACTAAAACCCTCCGGTTTATATAGACACCGGATAGGGTTAGGGTTACATAGAGTCGGTTACAATGGTAGGAGATCTACATATCTGTATCGCCAAGCTTGCCTTCCATGCCAAGGAAAGTCCCCCTCGGAAACGGGACGAAGTCTTCAATCTTGTATCTTCATAGTCCAGGAGTCCGGCTGAAGGTATAGTCCGGCCATCCGAACAACCCCTAATCCAAGACTCCCTCAACAAGCTTGTTGTCGTCGTTACTGATTCCACGGTTCGTCCATGGATATTGCTCAAAAATCAGTTTCTGTACACGGATGAGTACTGTGATGCAATTGAATATGAGGATCTTGTGTTTGCTGCCACCACTCGTGGCACTTTTTTTGCATGGGATCCTCGTAGTTTCAGTACGTTTGTCTTCCACCGTAATTATAATTGTTTCATCCACATGCATGCGGGTTTGCAAGTTTCCCTTTACTAATTAACCTTCTTGTGTTTCCAAGGTCCTGTGAACATCCACCACCTATACTAGAAAAATTTTATAACCAAGGGGGAGATGGTGGTGGTGATGATCACGAGCATGAGGACGAGAAGAACTTATATACTCAGTTGCACCTGGCAACTACTTCCGATGGATCACATGTTCTTGTCTGTATACAGTGCAATGAGATTGTTACTACCGAGGGAGCACGTGTTTTCTCCCATGGTCGCCCTCTCCAGACCTATTCCAACACCCATTGCAGAGTATTCGGGATGGATACTAGTGTGCTAGCGCCAACACCTTCTCCCTGGTACAGTATTGATAGTCTTGGAGAAAACTCGCTCTTCCTTGGACCAAACTATCCAATAATGGTGAAAGGTGATCCAACTGTTGTTGACACAACGTTACTACCATTAATGAGAATCAACTATCTCCATACCTCAAACATTGCGGTGGTACCCTACCCTGGTCCTGATATATGTCACTTCAGCCTAGATGATGAGTCCTGTGTTGCTCTCGATATTGACAATAGTTGGCCCTTCCAAGAGCACCTATGGTTCCAAGCAAGCGTTTCCAACGCCGAGGATTGGTTGAGTTGAATTTCATTTCATTGCTTGTTATTTTTTGTGTGATGAAAACTTCAGTATTTACTTGAATGTTTTGTTGGAAATAATCTATAATCCAACATGTATCCTCATTGTCATTGTGCGTTGATGACTTGTTGTATGTAATGAATGGTACATTTGCAAATGCATGTCATAGAGTCAATTTATGAATGGTTTTTGAGTCACTTCTTGGAGTGTGAGTACCGTAGTACTATAGCCAGCGTCCGGTTAGTATATGAAGTTGCCACATCACACAGAGCCAACCTAATATTGGAGTATGCTAGCCCTCCACTGGCGCGCCGCTTCAAATGGCGGATGAAGTGAGAGGTTGCGTCACCTTGTGTCCAGATCTGAGATGCCACGTGTACCAGATGAATGACTCCAAGTTCGACCACCATGATGCTAGGTGTGAGCAGAGGAACACTGTTGGAGAGACCCCCCCCCCCTCATAATTTTCATACATTGGTCGTTTGATTCATAGGATAGAATGCTATAGGAGTTTTCCTATGTAATCATGTTTTAATTGGCAATCTAGAATCCACTCCAACTTTTGTTTCACTTCCTTTGTTCCTACGAAGAGAGTACTTGCTCTAAATGATGTGCCGCTGCAAGAGCCGCCTATATTAATTAACCATGCTCTAAAAAGGTGGACCAACTTTGGCTATAGTAGTACTGTACTAGGTTAGTAGGTAACCTTGCGCTTGGATCTTCCCCTCTTTTGGAAGTCGAACAATAATGATGGTACTATAGTAGTACTTCTGGCAATCTGACACCAAATGAACTACTGCATGTCCACCACTTGTAAGCAAAAGTTTCTCCTCGTGCTGCGAGCCACCACGCATGCGTTGGCGAGGGAGAAGGCATAGTAAGAAAGATTCTCGTCATTCTGCGAGTTGACGGGACACATCAAAGTTATTTATTAGTACTGTCTTCAAAAAGGCATGACCATGTGTCACACCCACAATGCGGCTATATCTCCCACGTGTCGGGGCATGACTTAGAGGCATAGCCGCATGGTAGGCTTGTCGCAAGAGGGGTAATCTTTACACATCCCATGTACTGAATAAGAAAAGGATAAAGAGTCGGCCGCTAGTTCACACAACACATAAATAATCCATACATCATCCAAAGTACAAACAAATGTCCGACTACGAAACCAAAATAAAAGAAGACAACCCCAAATGCTAGATCCCCGATCGTCCCAACTGGGATCCACCACTGATCAACGAAACAACACAACGAAAACGATCTTCATTGAGCTCCCACTTGAGCTCAGTTGCGTCATCTGCACTAGTATCATCAACACCTGGAACTATTTGGAAGTATCTGTGAGCCATGAGGACTCAGCAAACTCACACATGCGAGATCAAGACAATTGATACGTCCATTTTGCATCATGCTTTTATACCGATATTTATTGCATTATGGGCTGTTATTACACATTATGTAACAATACTTATGCCTATTCTCTCTTATTTTACATGGTTTACATAAAGAGGGAGAATGCCGGCAGCTGGGATTCTGGGCTGGAAAAGGAGCAAATATTAGAGACCTATTCTGCACAGCTCCAAAAGTCCTGAAACTTCACGGAAGTCATTTTCAGAATATATAAAAATACTGAGCGCAAGAAGTTCACCAGGGTGGCCACACCCTGCCCACGAGGGTTGGGGGCACGCCCTACCCCCCTGGGCACGCCCCCCTACCTCATGGCCCCCCTGGTGGCCCTCCGATGGCCATCTTCTGCTATATGGAGTCTCTCGATGAGGAAAAAACATCATAAGCCATCTTTCCGGACGAGACTCCGCCGCCACGAGGCGGAACCTTGGCGGAACCAATCTAGGGCTCCCGCGGAGCTGTTCTGCCGGGGACACTTCCCTCTGGGAGGGGGAAATCATCGCCATCATCATCATCATCAACGCTCCTCTCATCGGGAGAGAGAAATCTCAATCAACATCTTCACCAGCAACATCTCCTCTCAAAACCCTAGTTCATCTCTTGTATCCAATTCTTGTCTCCAAGTCCGGGATTGGTACCTGTGGGTTGCTAGTAGTGTTGATTACTCCTTGTAGTTGATGCTAGTTGGTTTATTTGGTGGAATATCATATGTTCAAATCCTATATGCATATTAATACCCCTCTGATTATGAACATGAATATTCTTTGTGAGTAGTTCCGTTTGTTCCTGAGGACATGGGACAAGTCTTGCTATTAGTAGTCATGTGAATTGGGTATTCGTTCGATATTTTAATGAGATGTATGTTGTCTCTCCTCTAGTGGTGTTATGTGAATGTCGACTACATGACACTTCACCATTATTTGGGCCTAGAGGAAGGCATTGGGAAGTAATAAGTAGATGATGGGTTGCTAGAGTAACAGAAGATTAAACCCTAGTTTATGCGTTGCTTCGTAAGGGGCTGATTTGGATCCATATGTTTCATGCTATGGTTAGGTTTACCTTAATACTTTTGTTGTAGTTGCGGATGCTTGCAATAGAGGTTAATCATAAGTGGGATGCTTGTCCAAGTAAGGACAGTACCCAAGCACCGGTCCACCCACATACCAATTTATCAAAGTACCGAACGGGAATCATATGAACGTGATGAAAACTAGCTTGACGATATTCCCATGTGTCCTCGGGAGCACTTTTCTCTATATAAGAGTTTGTCCAGGCTTGTCCTTTGCTACAAAAAGGATTCGGCCACCTTGCTGCACTTTATTTACTTTTGTTACTTGTTACTCGTTACAAATTATCCTATCAGAAAACTATCTGTTACCTATTATTTCAGTGCTTGCAGAGAATACCTTGCTGAAAACCGCTTATCATTTCCTTCTGCTCCTCGTTGGGTTCGACACTCTTACTTATCGAAAGGACTACGATAGATCCCCTATACTTGTGGGTCATCAAGACTCTTTTCTGGCACCGTTGCCGGGGAGTGAAGCGCCTTTGGTAGGTGGAATTTGGTAAGGAAAAATTTATATAGTGTATTGAAATTTACTGTCACTTGTTAATATGGAAAGTAATCCTCTAAGGGGCTTGTTCGGGGTATCTTCACCCCGACTAGTAGAGTAAAGAGTTGCTCCTCAACCTACTAAACCTACTTAAAATGAAAATGTCTGCATTGAAATTCCTTCGGGTATGATAGAAAAACTGCTAGCTAAACCTTTTGCAGGAGATGGAACATTACATCCTGATGAGTACCTAATATATGTGGATGAAGTTTGTGGATTATTTAAGCTTGCAGGTGTGCCCGGAGATGTTATTAAGAAGAAGGTCTTCCCTTTATCTTTGAAGGGAGATGCATTGACATGGTATAGGCTATGTGATGACACGGGGTCATGGAACTGCAAACGAATGAAATTGGAATTTCATCAGAAGTTTTATCCTATGCATCTTGTTCATCGTGATCACAATTATATATATAATTTCTAGCCTCGCGAAGGAGAAAGCATCGCTCAAGCTTAAATCAATGTTATATTCATGCCCCAATCATGAGCTCTCAAGAGAAATGATTATTCAAAATTTTTATGCTCGACTTTCTGATAACAATCGCACCATGCTCGATACTTCTTGTGCTGCCTCTTTTATGATGAAGACTATTGAATTCAAATGGGATTTATTGGAAAGAATTAAACGCAACTCTGAAGATTGGGACCTCGACGAAGGTAAGGAGTCAGGTATGACACCTAAGTATGATTTTGTTAAATCTTTTATGGATACCGATGTTTTCCATAAATTTAGCACTAAATATGGACTTGACTCTGAGATAGTAGCCTCTTTCTGTGAATCTTTTGCTGCTCATATCGATCTCCCTGCCATAGTAGCACTAAGGATAAGTGGTTTAAATATCATCCTGCCATAGAAGTAAAATTAGTTGCGCCTATTAAAGATGAAGAAAAGACTATTACTTATAATGATTCTATTGTTCCTACTACTTATGTTGAGAAACCACCTTTTCCTGATAGGATAAAAGGTTATGCTAAAGCTTCAACTATGGTTCATAAAAGCAATATTAGAACTTATACACCTCCTGAGCAAGTTAAAGTTGAACCTAATATTGCCATTGCTATTGTTAAAGATCTCTTGTTTGATAATAATGATGGGCATGTTATTTATTTCTGTGATGAAACTGCTAGAATTGCTAAACCTTGTGCTAAAGATAAACCTAGACCTGTGGTAGGCATGCCTATTATTTCTATTAAAATAGGAGATCATTGTTATCATGGCTTATGTGAATGAGTGCTAGTGCTTGTGCTATACCTATTGACTTATATACAGAAATTATGCATGATATTGCACCTGCTGAGTTAGAAGATATTGATGTCACAATTAAACATGCCAATAGAGATACTATTTCACCAATGGGAACTGTTAGAGATGTTGAAGTCTTGTGTGGGAAATCTAATATCCTGCTGATTTTCTTGTTATTGGATCCCCACAAGATAGCTTTTGTCCCATTATTTTTGGTAGACCCTTCTTGAACACAGTTAATGCTAAGATAGATTGCAAAAAGGATGTTGTTACTATTGGTTTAGGTGACATGTATCATGAATTTAATTTCTCTAAATTTTGTAGACAACACCGTGAAGAGGAATTGCCTAGTAAAGATGAAATTATTGGTCTTGCCTCTATTGCCGTACCTCCTAGTGATCCTTTAGAACAATATTTGGTAGACCATGAAAATGATATGTTTATAAATGAAAGAAGGGAAATCGATGAAGTATTCTTTAAACAGGAACCCATCCTGAAACACAATTTGCCTGTTGAAATCCTAGGGGATCCTCCTCCACCCAAGGGTGATCCCGTGTTTGAGCTTAAACTGTTACCTGATACTCTTAAATATGCTTACCTTGATGAGAAAAGGATATATCCTGTTATTATTAGTGCTAACCTTTCAGAGCATGAAGAAGAGAGATTATTGAAAACTCTGAAGAAGCACCATGCTGCTATTGGATATACTCTTGATGATCTTAAGGGCATTAGTCCCACTCTATGTCAACACAAAATAAATTTGGAGGAAGATGCCAAACCAGTTCGTGACCATCAACGACGGCTGAATCCTAAGATGAAGGAAGTGGTAAGAAAGGAAATACTAAAGCTTCTTGAGGCAGGTATAATTTATCCCATTGCTGATAGTCAGTGGGTAAGTCCTGTCCATTTTGTCCCTAAGAAGGGAGGTATTACTGTCGTTCGTAATGATAAAGATGAGTTGATCCCGCAAATAATTATTACAGGTTATAGGATGGTAATTGATTTCTGCAAATTAAATAAAGCTACTAAAAAGATCATTACCCCTTACCTTCTATCGATCAAATGCTAGAAAGATTGTCCAAACATACACATTTTTGCTTTCTAGATGGTTATTCTGGTTTCTCTCAAATACCTGTGTCAGCCAATGATCAATCAAAGACTACTTTTACTTGCCCTTTTGGTACTTTTGCTTATAGACGTTTGCCTTTTGGTTTATGTAATGCACCAGCTACCTTTCAAAGATGAATGATGGCTATATTCTCTGACTTTTGTGAAAAGATTTGTGAGGTTTTCATGGACGATTTCTCCGTTTATGGATCCTCTTTTGATGATTGCTTGAGCAACATTGATCGAGTTTTGCAGAGATGTGAAGAAACTATTCTTGTCTTGAAATGGGAAAAATGCCACTTTATGGTTAATGAAGGTATTGTCTTGGGGCATAAAGTTTCTGAAAGAGGTATTGAGGTTGATAAAGCCAAGGTCGATGCTATTGAAAAGATGCCATGTCCCAAGGACATCAAAGGTATAAGAAGTTTCCTTGGTCATGCCGGTTTTTATAGGAGGTTTATTAAGGACTTCTCAAAAATATACTGGCCTCTGACTAATTTATTACAAAAAGATATACCATTTGTTTTTTATGATGATTGTGTAGAAGCATTTGAAATACTTAAGAAAGCATTGATATCTGCACCTATTGTTCAGCCACCAGATTGGAATTTACCTTTTGAAATTATGTGTGATGCTACTGATTATGCTGTAGGTGTTGTTCTAGGGCAAAGAGTCGATAAGAAATTAAATGTTATTCAATATGCTAGTAAAGCTCTAGACAATGCTCAGAGAAATTATGCTACTACTGAAAAAGAATTCTTAGCAGTTGTACTTGCTTGTGATAAGTTCAGACCTTATATTATTGATTCTGAAGTAACTATTCACACTGATCATGCTGCTATTAAATATCTTATGGAAAAGAAAGATGCTAAACCTAGACTTATTAGATGGGTTCTCCTGCTACAAGAATTTGATTTGCATATTGTTGATAGAAAGGGAGCTAAGAACCCCGTTGTAGACAACTTGTCTAGGTTAGAAAATGTTCTTGATAACCCACTACCTATTGATGATAGCTTTCCTGATGAACAATTAAATGTCATAAATGCTTCTCACACTGCAACATGGTATGCTGATTATGCTAATTGTATTGTTGCTAAATTTATACCACCTAGTTTCACATACCAGCAAAAGAAAAAGTTCTTCTATGATTTGAGACATTACTTTTGGGATGACCCACATCTTTATAAAGAAGGAGTAGATGGTGTTATTAGAAGTTGTGTACCTGAGCATGAACAGTAACAGATCCTACGCAAGTGTCACTCCAAGGCTTATGGAGGACACCATGCTGGAGATAGAACAGTACACAAGGTATTGCAATCCGGTTTTTATTGGCCTACTCTCTTCAAGGATGCCCGTAAGTTTGTTGTATCTTGTGATGAATGTCAAAGAATTGGTAATATTAGTAGACGTCAAGAAATGTCTATGAATTATTCACTTGTTATTGAACCATTTGATGTTTGGGGCTTCGATTATATGGGACCTTTTCCTGCCTCTAACGGTTACACACATATTTTAGTCGCTGTTGATTATGTTACTAAGTGGGTAGAAGCTATTCCAACTAGTAGTGTTGATCATAACACTTATATTAAGATGCTTAAAGAAGTTATTTTTCCGAGGTTTGGAGTCCCTAGATATTTAATGACTGATGGTGGTTCACATTTTATTCATGGTGCTTTCCGTGCTTGCTAAGTATGATGTTAATCATAGAATTGCATCTCCGTATCACCCGCAGTCTAGTGGTCGAGTAGAATTGGGTAATAGAGAACTCGAATTAATTTTGCAAAATACTATTAATAGATCTAGAAAGAATTGGTCCGAGAAACTTGATGAAGCATTATGGGCCTATAGAACTGCATATAAAAACCCTATGGGTATGTCTCCGTATAAAATGGTTTATGGAAAAGCATGTTGGGCTATTAAAGAGCTCAATTATGATTTCAAACTTGCCGGTGAGAAGAGGTTATTTGATATTAGCTCACTTGATAAATGGAGAACCCAAGCCTATGAGAATGCCAAATTATTTAAAGAAAAAGTTAAAAGATGGCATGACAAAAGAATACAAAAGCGTGAGTTTAATGTAGGTCATTATGTATTGCTATACATCTCTCGTTTAAGATTTTTTGCAGGAAAACTTCTCTCTAAATGGGAAGGCCCTTATGTTATCAAGGAGGTCTATCATTCCGGTGCCATAAAAATCAACAACTTCGAAGGCACAAATCCGAAGGTGGTGAACGGTCAAAGAATTAAACATTATATCTAAGGTAATCCTATAAATGTTGAAGGCAATGTTATTGAAACCGTAACCCTGGAGGAATACATAAGGGACACTTTCCGGAACGTTTCAGACACCGAAAAGGAATAGGTATGTGGTACGGTAAGTAAACCGGCTCCAAAATAGTTCTAATGGCAATTTTCTTCCATTTTGGAATATTTAGAAAAATAGAAAAATAAGAAGCAGTCCGGGAAGGACATGAGGGCTCCACGAGGGTGGAGGGCGCGCCCCCCTACCTCGTGGGCACCTCATGTGCTCTCCGGACTCCGTTTTCTTACACGTTATGTATTTTGGTCGGTAAAAATTCATTATATAACCTCCCAAAGGTTTTAACCACCGTATCACGCAAAATCTCCCGTCTTTGTTTCGAGCTGTTTTTCTGATAGATCCAGGTCGTCATGTCGTCTTCAAGTGCCCCCAAGGACCAGTTCTTCGAGAAGGTCATCAACCCCTACCTCGCGGAAGTGCTGCAACACCTTCAAACCATTGAGATGCATGAGGGGTTGTTACACATCCGCGATGTTGATGGACCAAGGAAGACCAGAAGCACGGAGGCAAGGCCCGAGGCATTGGAGCAAGAAGTTTTCAGGTGCCAGGAGATGGTGGAGCATGGACTCGATTCCAATCACATTATGATCATGGAGTTCACAACAACCACAAGATGGATGGCAAGGACATTGGGGAGGCCATCTTCAAGCTTCATGAGAATCGAGCACCTCCAAGCCCAGATCTATGACCTGCAAAATTAAAACTGTGAGTATGAATATATATTCAAGAGGACGAGTTTGGCTGCAGATTTGAGGTTTCAGGAGACTCGATCATCCTTCTATGATGGTGAACCTATGCCTTGGAAGAAGGATGACAAGCCTACGCCATCAACAAAACCATCAACTTCTTCACCAACAAAGGAGACATAATCACATGGGTATGGGCACTCCCCTTGGCAACTACCAAGCTTGGGGGAGTGCCCCGGTATCGTATCACCATCACTTCTATCTTTACCGTCTTTTCTTAGTTCGATCCTTTTGGTAATATCTTGATCTGGTAGAATAAAGTTTTAGTACGATCTAGTTGTGAGTCTTGCTTTCTGATCCTTCTATGTAATCGAGTCCGTGAGCCATATATAATAAAGATTAGTGTGGAGTCAAGGGCTTGATTATTTTGCCATGATCTTGAGTGAACAAAAGAAAAGAGAAAGAATAAAAAAACAAAGAGATCATATGGATCTTATGGAGAGTAATGAGCTCACATAGAAAGAGTATGATGAATAAAAGTTGTTGAGAGCTGACAAACATAGTTTTGGTCATCGTTGCAATTAATAGGAAGTAATAAAGAAAGAGATGTCTTCACATATAAATACACTATCTTGGACATCTTTTATGAGTGTGAGCACTCATTGAAATATGACATGCTAAAGAGTTGATGTTGGACAAGGAAGACAACGTAATGGGTTATGTTTTCTTACATCTGAGATAAATTATATTGTCACGGATCACCCAACATGATTGATCTTGCCATTCCCCCTCATGCTAGCCAAATTCTTTGCACCAAGTAGAGATACTACTTGTGCTTCCAAACACCTCGTACGGCTTGGATTCATCAGGTGGAGTCAGAACTGGAGCAGTGATCAATTTCTCTTTCAAAGTGTTGAAAGCAATGTCACACTTCGGAGACCAAACGTACTTGACGTGCTTCTGAAGAAGATTTGAGAGAGGCTTCGTGATCTTAGAAAAGTTTTCAACGAATCTTCGGCAATAGCTTGCGAGACCGAGAAAACTGCGGAGTTGCTTCACGTTCTGAGGAGGTTCCCAATTCACAATTGCAGACACCTTCTCAGGATTCACGGCAATGCCCTTGGCAGAGATGATATGACCAAGATAAAGAACCTCATCGAGCCAAAACTCACACTTGGAGAACTTGGCGTAGAACTGATGTTCCCTGAGCTTATCAAGAACCAAACGCAAGTGCTTGGCATGATCTTCCTTGTTCTTCGAGAAAACCAGAATGTCGTCGAGATAGACCAAAACGAAGTCATTGGTGTAGGCGTTGAAGATGAAGTTCATCATGCGAGAGAACGTCGGAGGATCATTGACGAGGCCAAAAGACATGACAGTGTATTCATATGAACCAAAGCTTGTCCTAAAGGCCGTCTTGGGAATATCTTGCTCACGGATTCGAATCTGGTGATAACCCATACGGAGATCAAGCTTGGAGAATACTTGGGCACCTTTGAGTTGTTCGAAGAGCTCATTGATGTTGGGAAGTGGATATTTGTTCTTGATGGTCTTCTTGTTCACTGGACGGTAATCAACACAAAGTCGGTCCGTTCCATCCTTCTTCTTCACAAAAAGAACACCACAACCCCACGGAGAAGAACTAGGCCGGATGAGACCCATTTTCTCTTGAATATTGAGTTGCTTCTTCAGCTCCTTCAACTCTTCAGGTCCGAGCTTGTAAGGATGTTTGCACACAGGTTCTGTGCCAGGCTCAAGATCAATAACGAATTCGACTGGCCGGTGCGGAGGCATTCCTGGAAGCTCTTCTGGAAAGACGTCTTGATATTTGCAAATGACTGGAATTTGCGAGATAGCGTCCAATTCACCCTTCTCATTGAGAGAAAACAGACGGATGGTATCATCACGAGCGGCAAAGACAATTACATCCTCAGACGAATGAGTCAATTGAATCTGCCTGGCTGCACAATCAAGCTGAGCCTTGTGCTTAGAAAGCCAATCCATTCTGAGAATAAGATCAATATCCGAGTTACCAAGAACCACCGGAGAAGAGAGAAACTTGTAATCGCCCAAAGTGATAGAAACATCTGGGGCAATAGCGCTTGCATTCATGAATTTACCCGGAGAAACAACAGATAACTGTCTAGGCAAATCTTGTAAAGGCAACTCATGCTTAGAAACAAATGGCCTTGAGATGAAACAATGCGATGCACCCGTGTCAAAAAGAACTTTTGTAGGAATATCATTAATAGGAAGGTTACCCATGATCACATCTGGTGATTCCTCTGCCTGAGCTACATTCAGCAAGTTGACCTTGGCAGACTTGGGGTTATGCTTGACCACAACTGTACTTGCCGATCTGACAGGAGGAGGAGGAAGATGCCTCTAGTTGAAACACTTGTTGGCATAGTGACCCTTCTGTTGGCACTTGTTGCACGTGACCTCTGAAAGCGGACGGTGATACGAAGCACTCGATCTTGGAGCTTGAGACGAAGTCTTGTTCTGAAAGCCAGGGTTGGGTGGGTGGGAAGAACCACTGCCACCTTTGCTCTTTTGCTGATACGGCTGATGAAATGGAGGAGGAGGAAGCCAATACTTCTGTTGCCTGGCCACTTGAGTAGAGGAAGAAGGAGTAACATCTCTGACTCGCTTCTTGGAAGCATCACACCTCAACTGAGCAGCCTCTTGCTTTAGTGCCATGTTGTAGAACTCATTATATCTCAAGGGATCGAAGAGAACAAGAGCGAGCTGGATATCTTCTCTGAGACCACCCCTGAACTGGTATATCATGCTCTTCTCATCAGGGACGTCCTGCTTGGCAAAGCGAGCGAGCTTCTGGAACAACTTGTTGTAGTCATAGATAGACAAAGAGCCTTGCTTCAGATTGCGGAATTCCTCACGCTTTCTTTCAACCACGCTCTGGGAATATGATGAGCTCAGAAATCTCGACGGAAATCAACCCAAGTGATAAAACGTCCACCTCTGGAGTCCTTGTACTGCTGGAACCATTCTGCAGCTTGATCTTTGAGTTGGAAGGAAGAGAAATTAACAAAGTCCTCAGGCCTGACGTTACTACACTCGAAATGCTTGCACAGATCCACAAGCCAATCGTCAGCATTGGTTGCCTCAACACAATTGCTGAGAGTCTTTGGCCCGTTAGCAAGGAACTGGTTGAGTGTAGCAAAGTGACTCTGATTGCTGTCTTAATTCCCTTGGTTGCCTTGATTGCGCTCTTGAAGAATTTGCATGATCAACTGTGTGTTTGCATTGGTTGCGGCCATCACAGCTTGCCATGCCTCTGGAGGAGGTAGAGGTGGTGGCGGACCAGGATTCGGAGTCGTGCGCGTTGGAGGAGCCATCCTGAAGAAGTTGACCACCATTAGCACATTGATAGACAAATATTGAAGCTGAATCCAACGGAATGAAAATTGCAACATAAAGTCTTCACATCCAAACAAAATGAACGAATGCATTCCTCTTGAAATGGTCACATATCCATAAATTGAGAAGCCACGTAGAATGAAGGTAGAGAAATAAATCGACAAGGTACGGATCAAGAACGAATAATCGGTAAGAAATCCCAATCTCAAACCAATATCCGTGGAAGAAAAACTAGAGCTACTAGAATTCCCACCTATGAAACTCCCGAACCTTTCTGATTATGCAATCAGGTGTTGGGGATACAGGGGAAGCATAATATCTCACCCAAACTAGCAAATCCTACATCCAGCTGTATCCATCCTTCAACGCATAACCAAGAAACCTTCAGAAACCATGTACCTCAACCTTCGAAAAGCATCCGTTATACAAGTTATGGCGATACTCCCGAACTCCCGCCCCAGTACTGGGTGGCGTCGAGGTTATCTCACCAACGAACTACATAAAAGAGATTTTCGATGTCGGCATACTAGACTCAGGTATTCCAAAACTGCAACGATAAAATTATGATGACAACACCTCAGAGCTCAACTCCCCGGGACACTTCCACTAAACCCCTGACAGGAGGCACCAAGACAGTGTTCTCATCATAAAACGATCGGAACGATTCCAAGATACCCGCGTGATCCTAAAAAAATAGTGAAATTTGAGAAGAGAAAAGTCAAAACTCTACGTCAGGATGCCTTACCAGAGCGATGAGGAGACTGGGAAGTAAAAAGAATTCCTAATCTCTCCGATATATAATTCCTAAAAGACTCAAAACATTTTTTTGGACACAACTCGGCCGCTAAAAACAATCAAGCAATGGGGCTCCTAAGGTCGGGGAAGGCTCTGATTACCAACTTGTAACACCCTCGATGCGACTATAGCTCCCACGTGTCGAGGCATGACTTAGAGACATAATCGCATTAAAGGCATATGTCGCAAGTTAGGCAATCTTCACAACATCCCATGTAATATAAATAATAAAGGGGAGATAACATAGTTGGCTTACACTCTCCACGTCAATCAAGTACATAAATAACATTACATCATCCAAACACTCATGGCCCGACTACGTCGCCAAAATAAAAGAGAACCCAACATGCGACAACGGTCCCGTTCACCCCCAACTGGGCACCACTACTGATCATCGGGAAAGGAAACATAGTAACGTTGAGAGTCTTCGTCGAACTCCCACTTGAGCTCATACGCGTCTCCTGGAGTGGAATCATCAGGCCCTGCATCTGGTGTAATAGTAATCTGTGAGCCACAGGGACTCAGCAATCTCGCACCCTCGCGATCAAGACTATTTAAGCTTGTAGGTAAGGAAAGGTAAAATATAGGTGGAGCTGTAGCAAGCGACTAGCAAGTATGGTGGCTAACTTATCCGCAAAAGAGAGCGAGAAGAGGAGGCAAAGCGCGAGCGAGAAACTAGAGAGCAACCTGCGCAAACATTACTCCAACACCATGTCCACTTCCCGGACTCCGCCGAGAAGAGGCCATCATGGTAACACACTCAGTTGATTCATTTTAATTAAGTTAAGGTTCAAGTTATCTACAATCGGAGATTAACAAATTCCCATCTGCCCATAACCGCAGGCACGGCTTTCGAAAGTTCAATCCCTGCAGGGGAGTCCCAACTTAGCCCATGACAAGCTCTCACGGTCAATGAAGGAATATACCTCCTCCCAAGACGTTCCGATCAGACTCATAACCGCGGGCACGGCTTTCGAAAGTTCAATCCCTGCAGGGGAGTCCCAACTTAGCCCATTTCAAGCTCTCACGGTCAACGAAGGAATATACCTCCTCCCAAGACGTTCCGATCAGACTCGGTATCTCGGTAATTCAAGACACTTCGACAGGTTAAAACAAGACCAGCAACACCGCCCAAATGTGCCGACAAATCCCGATAGGAGCTGCACATATCTCGTTCTCAGGGCACACTCAGATGATCTCTCCATACAACTAAAACCAAACCTCGAGTTTCCCCAAGGGGGCGCTGCACAGGACTCTAGTTTGGACCAACACTCAGAGGAGCACTGGCCCGGAGGGGTTAAAATAATGATGACCCTTGAGTCTGCAGAACCCAAGGGAAAGAAAAGGCTAGGTGGCAAATGGTAAAACCAAGGTTGGGCATTGCTGGAAAAGCTTTAATCAAGGCGAACTATCAAGGGGTTCCCTTATAACCCAACCGCGTAAGGAACGCAAAATCCGGGAACATAACACCGATATGACGGGAACTAGGGCGGCAAGAGTAGAACAAAACACTAGGCGAGAGGCCGAGCCTTCCACCCTTTACCAAGTATATAGATGCATTAAGGTAGCAAGATAACATAATGATATCCCAACAAGTAAATAAATGTTCCAACAAGGAACGGCCTTCAATCTTCACCTGCAACTAGCAACGCTATAAGAGGGGCTGAGCAAAGCGGTAACATAGCCAATCAACGGTTTGCTAGGACAACGTGTGTTAGAGGTTTGACATGGAAATTTGGGAGGCTTGCAAGCAAGTGGTAGGCATCGTAGCATTGGCATAGCAAAAGAGCGAGCAAACTAGCATAGCAAAGATAGTAGTGATTTCGAGGGTATGATCATCTTGCCTGCACAGTTGTCAGAGGTACTGGATCCTCAAAAGCAAACTCAACGGGATCCTCGTTAGCGAACTCGTCTCCCGGCTCTACCCAAACAAGACAAACAAGCAACAAGGATACAATCAACCACGTGCAAACTCAAACAACACAATGCAAAGATGATATGCTATGTGGAATGCGATGCGGGATGCAAAATGCAAGATATGACAGGAAATGCATGAACCTGGACTCAACTTGGAAAACCAAATGTGCCACTGGAAAGATGAGATGAAATCGCTTGAAAACAATATAAAGAACGCCGGAATCGGAGTTACGGTTTGGAAATGGCAAGCGATTCAAAAATGACACCGGTCTGCGATTTACAGCAAGTAGGCATCTAAATGCAACGAAATGAACATGCTACATCACCCAAACATGACAACAAAATACATGGCAGGGACGCACACAAGATGCTTAACAAAAGTCTAGCATTGAGCTACGGCCAATTCATCCATTAACAGATTCAAACAAGCATGGCAAAAATGCAAATGGCAAACAGATCTCAGACTTAGTGAAATTAACACTTGTCTGGAATTTCAGATCAGGTAGCCCTCTTCGGAGCAACAAAACTACATGCTACAGGACCTGAACATGGCAAAGTAAAGCATGGCATGGAGCTACTCAAAGAGATTAACAAAAGTCCCTTAGTGACCTTGAGCCAAAAGGGATAATAAAATACAATTGCAAGCATGTGAACATAGCAAAAACATAATCAGCTCACAGACTTAGTGAAAACTGACACATGCTGAAATATAACTCAAGTAGGCATGTTTACAAGCTCGATGCACTCACTACGGTGCAAGTCATGGCAAGACAAGCATACATCCATCAAGAAGGCACAAAATTCAAGCTAGACATGGCAAGAACAATAGCATAGCATGCACGGATCAACTACAACATCACCGGCAAAATTGCAAACAAGTTGACAATCTGCCCAGATTCACAAAGTAGCAAAAGTAGAGCTCGATTGACTCAAGCTAGGGTGCTATATAATTGCAAACAAAGACATGGATGGATAGATAACTATAATATTAACAAAACATCCTTACTGATCATCCCCAAAAGAGGCACGAATCACTAGGAAACAACATGAACATATGGCATCATGAGATAAACAGCTCCAGGACTTAGTGAAATCACTAAGTCCCTGAAAACAGAATTAGCTAGTGCACCACTTTGCAAGCTTGCACAAGTCACCACACACATTCTAGAAATACATGGGTTGCACCTCTGGAAAGATGACAAAATCCTTAACAAAACATATGTAGAACTCACGGGCATATCATGCACATAATAATCATGGCAAAAATGACAAAAGTGCTAAGCGGAGTAGCAGACCTGATAATTAACTCAAGTAGCCCACTTTTAACAGCATTTCGGGTATCAAGATGTACTCAAATGAAAATGATGCAATGGAATGAAATGTTGTACTCTCTGAGTTGAACATTTTGATATGCTATTTGCATGAATCGGAGCTACGGATGCAAAGTTACGGAGCCGCGTACATGTGCACATGGACTGAAATTTCTGGGACTTAGTGAAAAAAAATGACCTAGGGTTAGGGTTTACTGTTCACGCCAGATCTAGATCGGGATCGCACGGAGCCCGAGGTTCGTCGGCCGGAGGAGTCGCCGGAGGGGGACGCGGGGCGGCGGCCGGAGTAGAGAAGGAGGCGGGGCCGGCGATGGCGATGGCGGTGGCGGCGCCGGCTCG